>NC_133325.1:717170729-717481478 GCF_042186555.1 Aquarana catesbeiana
TTTTATGGTTATTACTCTCTCTACTCTCTTTCTGCCTTTAAAATCCAAAGGGGCGTCCCCCATATGCACACTGTTGCAGATAAATTCTTTCAACTTTTAGAAAATGCAGTAGATGAAATGACAGTGATATAAACTTCAGCATTTTATATACAGTTTCACACAGGGCCGTAGATAATTTTTTCCTGGGGGGGGGGGGGTTCAGGTCTTTCAAACTCAAAGGCATCATTTACACTGTTATGTTGGGGGAGGTATGGTAAAAACATGTGACAGCAGAGTGGGGCTATGAGGCTTTGCAATTCAGCGCAACAAAAATTATCCCCATTCAACTGAATAGAATGCAATGCACGTAGTTTTGGTACAGTAGTGTACTCATTAGTTCCTCCTAAGCTCTCCCTAGTTTTTTTTTGTTCAGCCAGCTGGGTTGAACTAAAAAAAAAAAAAAAAAAAAAAATCACAGTGTTAACCAGGCTTTAGATCCCATTCATATGTTCTAAATAGCCATGCAATGGCAAATATACTATGAATAGCTGCAGCCAGGATCCCAGATGTTCCAATTTTTGTCAGCTGCTCAGCCTGTTCACCTGAGTGATGGGCTGAAAAGAGCCACTGCTGTTAACATGTATCTGTACATCCAGTGGTCCCCATGTTTAAGCTCCGGGGGACAAAGCAAAACACATTGGGGTGTGGCCTGGCGGGAACACGGGCTGAGGTCTCTCCTATCACTACCGTAGGACTCCGTGGATGTGCGGCACCAGGGATGTTTTTTTCTCTCTTCCCTTCAGTGGCTACAGGAGCTGGGATCAGCCGGCACTCTTGCAGCACATTCGGCCTCATCTACATTACTCCCCACATCGATTGAGCCTGAGCGACACATTAACAAACTGTGGGTCACAGTGGTTACCTGCTGTTAAGGCCAAATTTCTGACCCTGGATGCAGAGAGATTTTATCCAAGGGCAAAAATATATCCCTACCTGCAGGTAACCACTGGATGTGCTGATACATGAGGATACATGTTTACAGCAGCAGAGAGTCTTGGCTCTTTTCAGCCCATCATTCAGGTGTACAGGCTGAGCAGAGATTGGAACATCTGAGATCCCGGGTGCAGGTATTTGCAGTATACTTGCTGCACCATGGTCATGTAGGATGTATGAATGAGACCCAAGACTGGATTTTAGCTAACCTTACTGTGCAAGTTGAGCAGATGCAAGGGGCAACGTATTGTGGTAGGCAGTAAATTCAGTGATTTATTTAAACCTTAAAAAACAGTGTCCTAAGAAATTTTATGAAATATTTTAAGAGATTAAATAAATATATATATATATATATATATATATATATTGTGCACTGCCTACCACAGGATGGTTGCACCTGGTCAATATGGTTGGGTTTTATTCCGTCTTAAACTGTAGTAAACTGTAGTAAATCCAGCTTTTTTAACTTGTACCTAAAAGTAAGCCTATAATAACGCTTACCTGTAGGTAGTGAATATCTCCTAAATATGCAGTGTTTCGGAGATATTCACATGGAAAGCAGCCGGTAATATCACCAGTGCATGCGCTCTGAAGGGACGGCATACTGCTTAGTTGTACTTCTCCTGGGGAGGAGTACAGTTCGTTCTTCACTTTTGTGATCCATTTTTAGCCGACAGCCAGCTATAGCCCGCTGTCAGCTGACATTGCTCAGCAGGTCCAGGCTGTGGAAAGATCCTAAAATTAAAGTCAGGATTCACCCAGATGCCTGGACCAGCAGCTCGCTCAGGATCTCAGTGAGCTGCTGAGACCCTGAGCCAGCCACTCCTTTCCCCTCCATAGCCTGGCATTCCAGTGAGCGTGGGGAAGGGGGGCCAGGGACTGACAGTCACCACTCTTTGCTCACTGAAGGCTGAGAACTGAGTGATCAGCACGGTCTTTGATCGCTCTGTTGTTGGTCTTAGAAGCAGATGGGGACAGATACAACATTGGATCGATGCTCCATTCACCTAGGTAAGTGTAAATAAAAAATAAAAAAACATCTCTTTTAAGGGAAAAAAATACCCCTCTCCTTCCTAAGAACCCTCCCTCCCCAAGCAAAGATTCACACTGTGAAATATCTCCCTCCCCCAAATATCTCCCCAAAAATTAAACCCTCCTGTCTCTAAACCAACTCCCTAAAGCAAAAAAAATCTCCCTCAGTCAACACCCTCTCCCCAGCAAAGATTCCTAATTATGAATAAAATCTCCCTTCATCCAATCAAACTCCCCTCCCAGAAGCAAATCCCTGCCATTAACCACCCCCTGTAAACTTCTCTACAAGAAACTCCCCCCTTCTCCAAAAGCAAATCCACCCCCCTTTCCTTAACCCCCCCACCAAAAGAAAGAAACTCCCCCAGGCCGTAATTCTCACTTCCTCATTCTCAAAACAGAAAATTGATGCCTCCCCACTTACCAGACCTCAGATTCAGCATGGCATATGATACCTCAAGAAGGAGTCTAGGAGTTCCCTCAACTGTGCACTGTCAATTGCCAGCATCTGAGGCCTCGCAGTAATTTCATGCTTTTCAGGGGGACCCCTTCTTAAACTGAGGGGATAGAGCACAATATAAGGGGGCTGGCTGCTGCACTCCGAAAATCTGATTGCTTCTATTGTTCTGATGCTGAGGCTGAACAGCAGGGACACTGTCTGGGCATTTTGCCAGGATGCTCTGGGGGGGTTTGAACACCCCTGACCCCCCCATCTACGTCCGTGGTTTCACATACATTTTATGACCAGCAAATTTGAGGCCTATATATATCATCTTCTGAAGTTAAAGCAGTATTGACCCCAATTCCAAAAACTTACCAATCACTAGCTGTGAGGCTGCATTTGTTTTCTTTTTTGTAGGCTTTTATCTCTATGTTTTCACTTGGTGATCTGGCCACTGAAAAACACCTACTGTATTATAGAGTCCTCACTATGGATAAATGAGCACATGGGGCACAGCAGACAGAAGCATTGTCAGGGCAGTGTTAGCAGATTTAAATACATTAACAAACTGAAGTCAAAGTCCAGCTTACACCTTATAATCAGTTACAGCAAACTGTTTTTTTTTCCTTTTATGATATGAGTTTTACATGAATAAATAAAAGCAGATCCCTGCCAGTGTTCAGTGTTTTGTCTAATTCCTGTAAACTGATACATTTGGAGGAGAGCTTGTTCTTTTGAAAAACAACAGACTTACATAAAGCAAAGAAAGCCTAAAAAAGGAAACTAATGCAGCAATCTCATGTAAGTATTGGTAAGCAGCAATATAATAAATGTTTGCTTTCGGGTTAATACTGCTTTAAAGTTTATGTCAAGCATAAAACATTATTTTTAGTTTTGGATATAGTAGGGAAGGATTAGAACTCCAGTCTGCTTCTTACTCCTTTTTATGGCTCTGTTAGAGATATTTACCCTCACTTCCTGTCATGCTAACAATGATATTACCAAACAAGAAGTGAAAGAAAATCTGAAACAGGGAAACAGAAATACAAATCAGACGGGGGTTTTAGCCCTACTAAAGAAAAGCATTTTTATTTTTATTTGTGTTGATGTTGCAGAGTTCTCACTTCTCATCTGGTAAAAGTTGTCAGCAGGACAGGAAGTGAAGGCTTTCCCTGGAGCCCTGAATAGCCATAAAACTTTAGCAGTGCTCCTAGACCTTCCCCACATCATCCAAAACTAGAAAAAATTGTTTTAGGTTGACATACATTTTAAACAGAAATGTGGAAAGATAAACGGAGCATGTACATATTAAAAAAATGTCAATAGTTATCTGATATCTAAATGTATTTTATGTAAAGCAGAACTTCATTCAAATGTCAAATAAAAAAAAATCACAATTTTATTCAGTTAAAGTGGTTGTAAACCCTACAGAGAGATGAAACAAATCCTCCTACATAAGCATACCTCCCAACTTTCTGAGATGGAAATAAGAGACACTTATTAGCAAAGTATGTAGGCATAGGACACACCCCCTGTCACGCCCCCTTAAAGGAGAATTGTACAAAAAAATGATTGGTTAAACCCACAAGTGCTTTTTTACTACTACTATTCTATATTCTTTATATTGGCTTTTGGAATTTTCAAAAGCAGCAATTTAGAAATTGGATAAAAAGGTTTAGCACTGGGAAACATTTTTTGATAGATAAGTAGTGCATTTGATATAAACCTATAGATCAGACCAAAGTTAAAGGGACAAATGAGGAGGAAAGAGGGACAGAGAGACTTTTTTTCCGAATGAGGGACAGTCCCTCAAAATCAGGGACAGTTGGGAGCTATGCATAAGTTGTACCTGTTGATCTGTGGCCTTCTCTTCTCTACATTCATTCAAAGTACAGAATTTATAAAGCTTGTCTGAGCTTTCAGAAAACAGGGGACAGTGAGCTGAAGTTACACTCTGCAGAGCACAGTGAGGAGAGCTCTGAAAGCTGATTGGAGGGAAGGGACACATCCCCCTTCACACAGCACACAGGAGCAGAGCTGAGACTGTCAATCAGCTGGAGATCCCTCCCCTGTCACTATTTTTCTCTTGGCATTAGGAAAACTTGTCAGAAGTTATTCATGCTGATAGCAGAGGAACAAAGCAGCAGACAGAAATAACACTTAGTGCTCTTAATTGGGACAGGAAGGCACTATAGTGGGATATGCTTTGTTCATACTTCATGTCTGACGTTTACAACCACTTCAAGTATTTGTTTAAAAACCCAGCCTAACACTATACAGTTCATTGAAATAAGTTGCAATATGTAAAACTGGTTGTGAATAATAATGTAATGCTGTCTACCCTCTTTTATTCCTAACATGATGCAGATACTCAATATCTCTCTACTTACTTGAGCTTGAATGTATGTTTAAATATTCATAACCTAGTACATATTTTATTTATTTTTATTTATACATATCATTTGTAGTCCGTTTTATGTTCTGATGTTTTTTCAACTCTCGCTACTTAAGACATGTAATAAACAAGGTTTATGTAAATGACTTTATGGAATGTATTTAAAGCTGAACTCTAGGTAAACAGCAGAAAAATAAAGCATATATTTCAGAGTTGTATTTCAGTCCCCGTTAGCCCTAGAGAGCAAAGACAGATTGTGATTTCACTTTCTTCTATTACAGATAAGCATCACTGCTTGATCACATCACGTTCCTGCTCCCAGCATATGAGTGGACAATGAGGAAGCAGCACCAGTATGATACGGTCATCCCGCTTCTCTCTCCTGTCAGCAAGCTCCCTGTCAGCACATGTGGATCCAGCAGAATATGATTGGCTCCAAGTACTGACCCTCCCTCTTCTAGCATTCCTGGTTTTAGCCCACTGTAATGTTTACATCCTATGTGGATGCAAAAGCGCAAACAACATTTTACTGGCTGCATGCATACATTGTGGTGGACTACTGCACAGAAATGTGGTGGGAAAGGGTGGGATACTTTTATTTTAGGGGACGGGAAGGCATGATAAATGTACCTTCAAAGTGCATTTATGCATTTATGCTTTAAAATAAATGTAAAGTTGTTGTTTTACGCAGTACTTAAAGTGTTATCAAACTCACAACAGTAAAATCAGTCTGTATGTGTAGAATAGCATGCTCGTTATAATCACTATTGGACCTAAGGGGTTAATCCTGCACATTGTGTAAAAAGGCTGTTTGATCATGTCTTCTCTGATCCTCACCTTCTTCCAGTGTCCCCAATTCATCTCCGGATAGTACATAGGGTAGGGGACAAGCTGTACATGCTGTCCGAGAACAGCCCATAGAAGAACTGGCACATCTGCTAATGCCCAGCAGAATCGAAGGTTGGCACATAGAACAACGCCAATGACACATAGAAATTTGCCGATGGTAATACACATGTGCACACAGGCATGAATGGACACGAAGATTCATGTCGCATGCAATGTGTGGCAGATTCTGGCACCCAGTGGCTTATTTAAAGCCAGCAGCATCAGCCACTAGTTTCTGGATGATCTTCAGCTCCCCCGAGTATTCCTGTTGGATTTCTTGTTACCGGCCCGGCTTATCTTTGACCTGTCTTGTCTCCATTTCCAGCTTTGACCCTCGGCTTGTTCCATTGACTCCGCTCCTGTCTGCTGTACCCATGTATGATCTCTGGCTTGCTCTTCTGGACTCCTTTGCTGCCTGATTATCAGTGTATGACCCTGGCTTACTCCTGACCTTGCTTGCTGCCTTACCCCTGGCTGATATTCCGTGTATGATTACTGATCTGGCTCCTGAACCTGTTCCTGGCTCCCTTCGGCCAAGTCTCATCTGGTACATAAGAGGGACTTCTGCCCAGCAGTGCATCCTGCTCATCCAGCCACCATCCAGCGGCCATCTCATCACTCAGCCTATCGCAGCTGGCAACCACTGCTTCTTTGGACAAAGCACTCCCTGTCATCACCTTCAGGGGTGCCCTTTACTCAGCTGTAAGGGAAGCCCTTTCAGCACCTCAGCCTCCAACCAGGTACATGACACATGCTCAGTTTGGTGTGTATTGCTAGAGAGTTGTTTTTTTTTTTGGAGAGTGCATGTGATCAGCACAAGGCTAATCAGCACTGTCCAGACAGAGGGTTGGGGTCCTGCATCCTCATAGGATAGCTAGAGCAGTATGAAAACACCTCCTACAAGCTTTAACCAGACATTGATAGAAGTCACAAGACTACTATATACTGCTGATGAGAAAAGGTAATTAGCAGTTTATGTTTGCTAAAACTATTGCATTTCTATGTTCTGTGTAATGTGGGAGACCAGATTTAGTGAATGCAGTCTCCAGGGTTTATTAACACTTTAACTGCATTAAATTGGATTCTGTATCATCCTAGAAAAATCATTTATTGTATTTTAAATTCTTGCTAATATAATTACATGCAAGCTATGGTGCCTTGAAAAGGGTGATGTGCAGTGTTAGTTTTATGCCACACATAGCATTTTGCTTTTAGGCCAAAAAGTTCAATTTTGGTCTCATCTGACCAGAGCACCTTCTTCTACATGTTTGTTGTGTCCCCCACATGGCTTCTCGCAAACTGCAAATGGGACTTCTAATGGCTTTCTTTCAACAATGGCTTTCTTCTTGACACTTTCCCATAAAGACTAGATTTGTGGAGTGCACGACTAATAGTTGTCCTGTGGACAGATTCTCCCACCTGAGCTGTGGATCTCTGCAGCTCCTCCAGAGTTACCATGGACATCTTAGCTGCTTCTTTGATTAATGCTCCACCTGCCTGGCCAGTCAGTTTAGGTGGAAGGCCATGTCTTGATAGGTTTGCAGTTGTACCATACTCTTAAATTTTCAGATGATGGATTGAACTGTGCTCTGTGAGATGTTTAAAGCTTGCAATATTTTTTTATAACCCAACTCTGCTTTAAACTTCTCCACAACTTTATCCCTGACATGTCTGGTGTGTTCCTTGGCCTTCATGATGCGGTTTGTTCACTAAGATTCTATTTACTAATGACTTCTGAAGGCAATTTGTTCCACTAGATTTTAGTTAGGGGTATTAGAGTAAAGGGGGTTGAATACAAATGCATGCCACACTTTTCACATATTTATTTGTAAAAAAATTGAAAACCATTTATCATTTTCCTTCCTCTTCACAATTATGTGCCACTTTGTGTTAGTCGATCACATAAAATCCCAATAAAATACATTCACGTTTTTGGTTGTAACATGACAAAAGGTGAAATATTTTAAGGGGTATGAATACTTTTTCAAGGCACTGTATCTTTATATTAACTTCTGATATTCCACTGAACACAGGACTTCAGGACAACGAAAGACAGAGGGCAAGCACTGCAAGGTTCAACTACAATGCACAGTACTGTCCATCTAACACAGGGAGCTTGTTTACAGGAGTAGACAGTGAATGAAGTCTTAAAACTATTTGTTTTGTATACTTCTAGAGCGATATTTTAGAATACAAGCTCTCCCAGGCTGGGTCCTTCAAACTCACTAAATTGTATTTTAATTGTACTGTCTCCCTCTATATTAAAAAGCACTGTGCAATAGATTGTTCTTCTTTAATACTTTGAATAATATATCACTGTGTACATGTGCATGCCCCTATATTCTATAGCTGTGACTGCTGTCTAAGCCTAAATTATACAACACTGTGTGTGAACCTACATAACATAAATAATGCATCACACAATATGTTTCAGTGTTACTGGGCTGCATCATGACTAAGCTAAGAAAGCAGAAGTTAACATGGAAAGCAAAAGAAAAGTAAAAAAATTATCAAAGTATGATGCCATATTTTGTCTCTGGTTCTGGCTTAATTATTTATCTGCACCCAATTCCAGTACAGTACAATAAGGAAAAAAACCATGGGCTACAAATAACAAGCAATGCGTAGGAGGAATGTAGCTGGGATGTGGCTCTTGGGTGCTATGACTTTAGCTTGAATCATCAACCTCAGGCTCTGTTTAGTAGTCTGAACCTGATCTGGACCATCATTGTAAATGTACATGTGGAATGATAAAAATGAAAATCAGTCTACATGTTACAAGGAGAATACTTATGTAGCTAATGTAATTGTGGCAAGTGATACAAAAGATATAAGTGAAAATTAGGCAGTGGATGGGTAAGCAATCTTGTGACTCTCAAGATGTATCGATTCTCAAAGTAATAATATCTGCTGAAAATACAATGAGGTTTGATCGTAAAATTGTTCTCAAGAAAAAAAGAACAAGGGTATTGTTAGTGATTGCTTTCTAGGACTGCCTATGTGAACATGCTATTATCAGTTGTATATGATTATAGATAATTTCAAGCCAACAACATATCTATTAAAAAAGTTAAAGTCTTTTGTGTTCATAATTATAATAAAAGGAACATAATGTTACATTTCATACAGGGTTGGTCCAATACCATCAGCTCTAATCATCATTTGGTTAAGTTTAGATTAGGAGGTAGAGAAAATGAAATGTGTGGTATGAAAGAAAATATTCCCATCCCCAGCTTTTCCTTTATTGTCCATGCTCTCTGCTCATTCTTGCTGGCCTTTGGCAAGCATACATGTTCATATATAGGTCTTAAAGCACTTAGATCTCGTTATCTGCTTTCCGCCTGACTACTTTCTGCTGCTTGTTTCAGCATGTTCTCTGCTTTATCGCTTTCAGCATTGCATTATGGGGGTCTATGTATAAAAAATGCATTTTACGAATAACTGAGCATTTTTTCCGAAAGTCACGTATAGTACACATAGGGGGTCATTTACTATATTTCTGCGGTGCTAATTAGTGTGAATTAGCTCTATTTAGCGCTAAAACGATATTCACTAAAGTGCTGGTAAAAAAAATACTCCCAAAAAAGAATTTACTATAGTTCCCTGAAAAAAAATAGCCCCCCAAACCCTTACTCTGATAAAACCTGGAGTAGTGCACATGGAAATAATATTTAGAGCATGATATAATTGCCTAAATGGTACTGGAATATGCGGTATATTGTTTAATGATAATCTGCTTTTAAACTGTGTGAAAAAAATATTTCTACACTGAAATATCTTTAAAAGTCTGAAAAAAGATATATTCCCCGTCTCTGAACAACTAGGTACAAACACAACTGAGCATGCTCAGACCTGCAAACAGCTCCAATTTTAGCTCCCATGGCTTTTTTACAAGGCGCTATAGTAAATACCAAAATTAGCGCTGGGCTAAAATGCATTTTTGAGAATGAAAATCGGCCCTATTATAGACCAATGCAAGTTTCAGCCATTGATTCTAATGGTACAATTGTAACTTTCCCAAATAAATACTTTTAATGTTGAAATGAAATGTATCTTTCTCTGAAATAAATATTCCTTGCAACAATGTTGCTGCTTCTATTTTGTTATTTCTCATCTATTTTGTTTTTAAGAATGCTAGAATTTGAATGTTTTGATGTTTTGGTAAAATATATTTTTCTCTGTCACTTTCACTTGTTACTCTCCATCTCACAACAATCTTTACCCAAACTCACACAGGTGTCTTTACAAACCACAAACAATAACATTGTTGATGCAAATTTAAAATAGGTCACAATTTTGTGTGTTTTTTATTATTTCCAAATAATCATAAAATTTGAGCCCAAAAAATGTGATATGTGTACCAACATCAGAAATCAAAATGTAATTCCCAAAAATTAGAGGGTAACATCACTATTCTACACTTACTCACCAAATATCACTGAATAAATCAGGAAGAATAACTCTTGAGTAATGTAATTCCACTACCTATATGTCCAAAGAAATGCAGTATATGTGTATTTATGTGTTGGAGGTTTCCACACGTGGTGGCTCTGTGGCTTAGAGGTTAGAACTGCTGCTGAGGGTCTGAGTTCAAATCCCAAACATGCCACTTCATGTAAGAGAAGTTGTCTCATCTCCCTATGTCGTTAAACATAACTCCTGATTCAGGTCCTTCAACTATGTCTAAATGTAGTATTTATGTGTAGGAGTGTTCCACCACCATTGTAATTCTTGCCAGATACACTATCTAGCCAAAAGTATTGGGACACCTGCCTGTACACAGACATGGACTTTAATGGCAGCCCAGTCTTAGTCTGAGCTATAACAGCTTCTGGGAAGGCCGTCCACAAGGTTTAGTGTGTCTATGGAAATGTTTGACCATTCTTCCAGAAGCGCATTTGTGAGGCCAGGCACTGATGTTGGATGAGAAGGCCTGGCTTGCAGTCTCTGCTCTAATTTAGCCAAAAGGTGTTCTATCGGTTTTAGGTCATGACTCTGTGCAGGCCAGTCAAGCTCCTCCACCCCAAACTCCCTCATCCATATCTTTATGGGCCTTGTTTGTGCACTGGCGTGCAGTCATGTTGGAACAGGAAGAGGCCATCTCCAAACTGTTTCCACAAAGTTGGGAGCATGAAATTGTTCAAAATGTCTTGGTATGCTGACGCCTTAAGAGTTTTATTTACTGGGACTAAGAGGCGAAGCCCAACCCCTGAAAAACAACCCCACATCATAATCCCCCCTCCACCAAATGATTTAGACCAGTGCACAAAGCAAGGTCCATAAAGACAAGATTGAGTGAGTTTGGGGTGGAGGAACTGGCCTGCACAAAGTCCTGACCTCAACCCAACAGAACACCTCGGGGATGAATTAGAGTGGAGACTGTAAGCCAGGCCTTCTCGTCCAACATCAGTGCCTGACCTCACAAATGCACTTCTGGAAGAATGGTCAAACATTCCCATTGACACACTCCTAAACCTTGTGGACAGCCTTCCCAGAAAAGTTGAAGCTGTTATAGTTGCAAAGGGTGGTCCAAATCAATTTTGAACCCTGCGGACTAAGACTGGGATGCCATTACAGTTCATGTGCATATAAAGGCAGGCGTCCCAATACTTATGCCAATATATTGTATATTGCTTGTTACGCTGAGCATGGCTATGGACTTAGGGCTGGTTCACACCACAGAGATGCAGACTATGTGTGTGAGGCTGCCCACTGGCTAAGTGGGTAGCACTTTGGTCTAACAGCACTGGGTTTGATGGTTCAATTCCCCAATATGCTGATGCTTGAGTTGAAGTTTATTTGTTCTCCCTGTGTGGGTTTCTCACCACAATCCAAAGACATGATGGCATTTTATTTGTCTCCTGTTGAAATAGTCTCTAATGTAAGAAAGTTAGTTTTGGACTTTAGATTGGAAGCTCATTGCAGCCAGGGACTGATGTTAATGTTTGTAAGACCCCTTTCACACTGAGGCATTTTTCAGGCGCTTTTGGGCTAAAAATAGCGCCTGTAAAGCGCCTGAAAAACGGCTCCCCTTTGCTTTCACACTGAGGCGATGCGCTGGCAGGACGTTAAAAAAACTCCTGGAAGCAGCATCTTTGGAGCGGTGAAGGAGCGGTGTATACACTAGTGTTTTAAACTAGCCCTGCTGGAGGTAAATGTCTTTTTTGCATGTGTGCGCTGTAATATTTTGCTCTGCTGTATGGTCTTATGGCTGCACCTGTTTTAATGCATCTTTTAGGGTGTGCCCCCCAAATATCTTGTTTGTCTATTGTATGGATTCTGACCAAATCCCTTTGGGTGAGGAGCACCCCACTCTCTCATTAAGTACCTCTCCTCATTAGTGTCCACTTGTGTCATGGGTGGAGACCTCAAAGTTCTCCCATATAGAAGAGTGTATGCTCTCATGGTTCAGAGATGCAGGATCTCCCAATCTATGGATAGTGTAGGACCCACTAATCATGGGGTACTTTGTTGCAGTAAGTGGGCTTAGCACCATATAGCAATATGGTGTGACCAAATCCCCATATTTTTTGATAATATCTTTTGAAATTGTCTAGGTGTTTTAACCACTTGACCACTGGGCACTTAAACCCCCTTCCTAACCAGACCAATTTTCAGCTTTCGGTGCTCTCACACTTTGAATGACAATTACTCAGTCATACAATACTGTACCCATATGAAATTTTTGTCCTTTTTTTCACACAAATAGAGCTTTCTTTTGGTGGTATTTAATCACCGTTGGGTTTTTTTTTTTTTGCGCTATAAAAGAAAAAAGACTGAAAATTTGGTAAAAAAATGAATTTTTCTTTGTTTCTGTTATAAAATTTAGCAAATTAGTAATTTTTCTTTGTAAATTTTGGCCAAAATTTATACTGCTACATATCTTTGGTAAAAATAAGTACAACTTGGTGTATATTATTTGGTCTTTGTGAATGTTAGAGAGTCCAAATGCTATGGTGCCAATATCTGAAAATTGATCACACCTGAAGTGCTGATGGCCTATCTAATTTCTTGAGACCCTAACATGCCAGAAAAGTACAAATACCCCCCAAATGACCCCTATTTGGAAAGAAGACATTCCAAGGTATTTAGAAAGATGCATGGTGAGTTTTTTTGAAATTGTCATCTTTTCCCACAATTCTTTGCAAAATCAAGATTTTTTTTTTTCTTTTTTTTTTTTCACAAAATTGTCATATTAGCAGGTTATTTCTCACACACCGCATATTCATACCACAAATTACACCCCAAAACACATTCTGCTATTACTCCCGAGTATGGCGATACCACATGTGTGAGACTTTTACACAGCGTGGCCACATACAGAGGCCCAACATGCACGGAGCACCTCCAGGCGTTCTGGAGCACCCAGGCCAATTCTTATATTTCTCTCCTACATGTAAAAATAATAATTTATTTGCTAGAAAATTACATAGAACCCCAAAACATTATATATATTTTTTTTAGCAAAGACCCTAGAGAATACAATGGCGGTTGTTGCAACTTTTTATCTCGCACGGTATTTGCGCAGCAATTTTTCGAACGCTTTTTTTTGGAAAAAAAACAGTTTTGTGCTTTAAAAAAAAATAAAACAGTAAAGTTAGCCCAATGTTTTTGCATAATGTGAAAGATGAAGTTACGCCGAGTAAATAGATACCTAACATGTCACCCTTCAAAATTGCACACTCTTGTGGAATGGTGCCAAACGTCGCTACTTAAAAATCTCCATAGGTGACACTTTAAAATTTTTTACTGGTTACATGTTTTGAGTTACAGAGGAGGTCTAGGGCCAAAATTATTGCTCTCGCTCTAACGTTCGCAGTGATACCTCACATGTGTGGTTTGATCACCGTTTTCATATGTGGGCGGGACTTACGTATGTGTTCGCTTCTGCATGCGAGCACACAAATGTGGGCGCTTTAAACATTTTTTTTTTTTTTTTTATTGTTTATTTTACTTTATTTATTTTAGTTTGACACTTTTTCCCCCCCAAAAAAATTTTTGATCACTTTTATTTCTATTACAAGGAATGTAAACATCCTTGTAATAGGAATATGGCATGACAGGTCCTCTTTACAGTGACATATGGGGTCAATAAGACCCCACATCTCACCTCTAGGCTGGGAAGCCTGAAATTAAAAAAAAAAAAAAAACGATCTTGGCTTCGATCGTAGCGGTGAGTCGGTAGAAGCACCGGAGGGTGGCGGGAAGGGGGGGCGTCCCCTCTCGCCTCCCGTAAGAACGATCAAGCAGTGTAACAGCCACTATGATCATTCTTATGGTGTAGGGAATCGCCGGCTGAAAAAGCTGATATCTGAATGATGCCTGTAGCTGCACCCATCATTCAGATATCCCCGCTCAAAGTCAAGGACGTCATATGACTGTGGGCGGGAACTGGTTAAAAATTGCGGGGTATTGCAGAGTATTGCGGAGTAGTGCAGGGTATATTGCTGGGTATATTGCAGAGTATTGCTGGGCATATTGCAGAGTATTGTGGGGTATATTGCAGAGTATTGCGGGGTATTATGCAGAGTATTGTGGGGTATAATGCAGAGTATTGCGGGGTATAATGCAGAGTATTGCGGGGTATTACGCAGAGTTTGCGGGGTATTACGCAGAGTATTGCGGGGTATTATGCAGAGTATTGCGGGGTATTACGCAGAGTATTGCGGGGTATTACGCAGAGTATTGCGGGGTATAATGCAGAGTATTGCGGGGTATAATGCAGAGTATTGCGGGGTATTACGCAGAGTATTGCGGGGTATTACGCAGAGTATTGCGGGGTATTACGCAGAGTATTGCAGGGATGGCTGAGCATGGAGGGATGGATGGATGTGACTGCAATTGTCACTGAGCACCGCTGTGAGCACTACACATACAGCCCACAGCGGTGCTGCCATCCGATCCCTCCCCCTCTCCCCTCGCACTGTACAGATCGGTACAGAGAGGGGAGGGAGGAACCGGCGTCATGACATGACGCCGGTCTGTTGACATGTGATCGCTCCGTCATTTGACGGAGCGATCACATGGTAAACGGCCGCGATTAGCGGCCGTTTACCGTGATCCGTGATGCGCCGGGTCCTCTGGACCCGGCGGTCACGGAAGTTCTCGGGTGCGCGCCCCAGGGGGCGCGCGAGAGCAGTATTCTGGGAGGACGTCCCAGGGACGTCCACCCAGAACTAGCCGACCGCGCTGCAGCCGTCTTTCGACTATGGCCCGGTCGGCAAGTGGTTAAACTAGCCCTGCTGGAGGTAAATGTCTTTTTTGCATGTGTGCGCTGTAATATTTTGCTACACTGCTCCTAAAGCGCCCCTGCCCATTGAAATGAATGGGCAGCAGCGCTTTGCAGGTCGTTTTAACCCTTTTTTGGCCACTAGCAGGGCGCTTTTAACTGAAAACCTCCGCAAAAACGACAGTAAAGCTCCACTAAAAATAGCGTCACTCTACCGACGCTGCCGCTGATGCCCCAGTTTGAAAGCAGCATTAGCACTAATCATGCCCAGGGACTTGGACATTTAAAATTGTAGTGTTTACACTGCACAGGTGCATATCCTTAGAAAACTGTTGCTTTGTTTATGTGCATGCAAATGGCCTTCGATCTTTGGCCTGTAGTTGGAGATTTGATGCACATAGCCAAGGGCTAACACAGTTGCAAATAACATGTTCCTGCTCATCAGGTGCAATCACTTTAGACATACACGAAGAGACAGATTGAAAGATACTGGTGAGTGTGTACTTCAATTGAGCGTATGTCAGTGTGCTAACAATACAACCTTATATAAAGGAGTGCGGTTGGGGGGGGGTTGTTTGGCCAGAGAAGTGGACAGGTTTTTTTGCTGTGATTTGTTGTGGAGAAGAAATGATATTGTGCCCAACTAGGGCTGTTTGCTGAAATTCTTGTGCATTTTTTCCATCAAAAGTGGGTTTATTTGGTTATGCTGTCAATGTTGTATGTGTATTCCTGTCTGAACAAGCATTCATGGTTTGGGAGCATCTGCTGAGCTTCTACTCTTTGATCTCATTTCTTAATTGTGTACACAGAAATGCAGCTTCCAGCAGAATATACTCCCCAATGTATGTGTGTGGATTGTGGGGTGGTGGTGGGTGTTATAGTTTGAACATATGCCTTTTTTAATATGGTGGAATGCTTTGTAAGAATGAATGTTAAGTATGTTTCTATAATCTTGCAGATAAAAATGTGATGTGTTGCCCGTTATACACTGAAAGTAAAGCTGTGTCCACTCTAAGGTTTAGACAAATAGACAAATTTTAGTTTTACGCTTCTATGAGAAGGGCCCTTAAAACCCAATTGCTAACTGTTTTGATGTAGCACCATACATCCTGTAGTATGTGTGTGTGATATTATAGTACATCATTTTGTTTCTGCTGGCAAAATAAAAATACACTATTGAGCTTGTTGGTTCTCTTATTCATTCTTTCTTTTTAATTAGGGGGTGCTGGTTTTGGGGAAGTGCAATATCTTATACCCATAGAAAGTATAAAATATAATTGTGCACCAAAAAACCTAATCTCTTCAGCACACCTGCAAGTAAATGATAAGGCTGTTTAGGTGGAGTCTTTGTATATAACAGCTGTGGAGAATTGCAGGTAACAAATTCAGATGGTGGATAGGTAGTGTTGTATGTGTTAGCCCTGGTTCACAATGGTGCGATTTGACATGTCAGATCGATGGCAATTGCACCTTCCTTATCAGTGTGGCACTGCAATTTCCAAAAGTAGTTTCTGTACTACTTTTGGCGACTCTGGGTAGTGATTGACATCTGTGCAGAAATCTGCACAGATGTCTCTGAAATTCCCCCCCGCAGTCGGGACTGACACGTGGGAATGAAATCGTCTGAGTTCAGCTGAACGCGTATGGTTTCCTCCTGCTGTCAGTGTGAACCAGGGCTCAAACTGGGCCTTTGTCTTTGTAATTCACCTGCTGCAATCCCAGGGACACCATTTCTTATCAAACTTCCTTAAGTTTGCCTTCAAATATTGTTATATGTAGAAATACAGATTTACAAATAAATGGAAATAAAAAATACTAATTGTGGTTGTGATCAAATATTCGCAGCTGCGATTAAGAACGTGGTTTCACCTTCTGACCTGGAAATGAGTCACTGTAATCACCCAGAAGTGCCTGTGCTGGTCAGGATCTCCATCTAGGTGGACCTGGTGAGGTCCCTCTTTAGCAAATAGGAGGTGCTGCTCATTTGCTGGGTAAGTGTAGGATATGTACTTGTGCTTACTCAATGTGGGGGTGGATGTGGTAGTTATATTTGGTGTGGGTGGGGTTCATTGATTTGTTTGGCATCACACACATTTGCTTCTGGCCCATGTGCACACATCACTTCCTGCATTTGTTCTGCTGATGTAAATCAGTAATGACTATGCAAATATAAATGAGAGCGCCTTTTATTAAAATATATATCTATATTAAGGACGAGCTCCGGCGTGTTCGCACACTCCACATGCCGAGTCATTTGTGAGACATTTTCCCGATGTGCGGCTGCAGAGATTGGGAAATCTCTCACTGCCTGTGATTAGCGCAGCACCATGCTGACTTCCTGGCGGGCTCGGAACGTGGAGTTTGCGAACAATCCAGAGCTCATCCTTAATCTATATCTTGTATCACACTTGGATGACTTTTCCAGCAAATTTGGACCTCTGAGTTGCATGACAAGTTGTGTTCCCCGTGATTCTCAATGAAAACCATTCATATCTGTGCTACATCAAGTTGCACCAACTTCAAAGTAGTCTCTGTGCTACTTTGGTGTGACTTTCATGCGACTTGAGGTATATAGGTTGCTATATTACACAGGCATTCCCAGAAGTTGGGGCCAAGTTGCAGCGGCAAGGTAGCAGCAAAATGGTGTGACTTTCAGGTTGCAGCAGTGTGAATGCGATTCATGGATAACATCTTTGAATTTGGCCCTATTGTCACTTGTGCATCCTGAAAGTGGGGCAAATTCATCCCTGGGCTACTTTGGTTTGACTTTGATGCGATCTGAGGTCCATACACCACAAGATTACACAGGCATTGCTTCAAGTCACGGCAAAGCTGTGCAATTTTAAGGTCGCACAAGTGCAAATAGGGCCTAATTCAAAGGTGTTATCCATTAATCTTATTAGGTTACTTTCACACTTGGATGACTTTTCATGCAGCTTTGGACCTCAGAGTTGCATGAAAAGTTGCTCCCCATGATTTCCATTCATATCTTTTAAACTTCACCCATGTTCACATAGCTCTGAATTGAAAAATGGCAGGCCAAATCGGCGCCTATTGACGGCAATGGAACTGTCTGAATTGGTGCGATGCTGCACAGATTTCCAAAAGTAGTTCCTGCACTACTTTGGGAGACTTCAGGGGGCAATTTCTTACCTCCCAACTTTTTGAGATGGGTATAAGGGACACCCATTAGCAAAAGTATTTAGGCATAGGACACACCCCCTAAAACACATCCTTAAAGGAAAATTATTCCAAAAAAAAAATTATTAGTTAAACCCCCAAGTGCTTTTTTTTTTTTGAGGACTTTGGACATCATAGTTGCATGACAAGTCATAGCGCATGATTTTCAATAAGTACCATTCAAATCTGTGCGACTTCAAGTCACACCAACTTCAAAGTAGTCCCTGCACTAGGGATCCTCCTTCTGGTCTTTTACAGGGGATTAAGGGATATTATTGTTGGTGCCTTTTGTATCTTGCTTATTTATAGCAAATAAAATATATGTAGTTTAACTCTTTAGGGTGTGTATTTACATCATTTTGTTTGTTATTTTTCTTGTCCTTAGGGGTAGATACATACACATAAGTTGAAATATATACGAAGGAAACAATGTATCCTAATTAACAGAGTTTGTCTCACTATACTCAACAGTTGAATAAAAATATGCTGCAGAAATTAATGAATAAAAGTGCAGGGTATTCCTGCAGGCTGAAAACCATAGTCCTCATTTATCCATAAAAGAGTGGCACTGAAATATACCCTATAGTTTGCTGGTAGATAAGTATAAAGTCAGGTGTTATGTATTAGTGAATATCAGCATTAGTAATGCAGTAAAGTAGCTGAATGTATCCACAACAGGGATAATCCCCATGCAGCTCAATCAGTCAGAATACACATACATAGATAAATAAGAGATCTCAGCAAGCCATAGAGAGCTTTCATGCATTAAGCGTATTGATTAGCCAGCTGACCAAAACAGCAGTGTTTCAGGTAATTAATACGTCCAAGTCATAGATAGACAATGCACTGTCTAACTCCTCATGAAGTGGAAGTTCTCAAACGTAAACCAAACCTGTGTAATGACCGGGACCAATGGAAATAAATTCACTCACAGTTTACCGAAGCTTCGTGTGTCCATCAAACCTCTGTAGGGGAAGGAAAACTACAACAGATTAGGAGACCAGAGTTAAATAGCGAAAAAGCTGCCCAGCTGGGCTCTCACCACTTCGGTCGCTGAAGGGCTTCTTTCTTGATCTCTGTAGTTTCTCCGCTTAGCGTGGAGTGGCTCAAAGACAGGTCAGAGCAACGCTCAGTATGTGGCAGCAGCACACCGCTACACTCTGTGATGGGCACTTCAGGAAGTGATTCCTCGTGGTGTATGGCCACATGACCAGCCAGATGTTTCAGGTAGAGGTACCGGACACTGCATTCAGCAGGCTATACGGAAGTAGGCTGAGGAATACAGTGCCAGAGAAATCTCTCAGTCACAGGGAAAAAAAACCCTTATATTGCTGGATTGAAGGGCATGTTTAGAAGCCTACTGTTGGGCCCTGCACGGGCTACGTTACCTAAATGTTCAATACATGTAACTTTACAGAATAGCAAACATTACTCTGTAATAATCATTCATAACTGCATTGGTTAGCAAAAGAAGGAAAAAAACTAGGAATACTAATTGCAATATACATCAATAGATGCACACAAGGTAGAGCACATCTCACATAAAAATATTTCTTTCACATACAGTATCTCACAAAAGTGAGTAAACCCCTCACATTTTTGTAAATATTTTATTATATCTTATAAATATGCCCCACAGATGCTCAATAGGGTTTAGGTCTGGAGACATGCTTGGTCAATCCATCACCTATACCCTCAGCTTCTTTAGCAAGGCAGTGGTTGTCTTGGAGGTGTGTTTGGGGTCGTTATCATGTTGGAATACTGACCTGCGGCCCAGTCTCCGAAGGGAGGGGATCATGCTCTGCTTCAGTATGTCACAGTACATGTTGGCATTATTGGTTCCCTCAATGAACTGTAGCTCCCCAGTGCCAGCCAGGGCCGTCTTTTCGCATGGGCATGCTGGGCAGTTGCCCGGGGGCCCCACCTGCCCAGTGACCCCAGCCAGGGCCAGACTGGCCTACCAGGATACCGGGAAATTTCCCGGTAGGCCGCCTGCCCTGGGGCCGCTTTGAGTTGTGACTGCAGAGCTCCGATCTTTCCCTCTCTCCTGCTCCTCCGGCTCGTGTAATAGTAGATTGAATCAGTGTTCCACCTATCACACGAGCCAGTCTAGGGGGGCGGGATCTTGTTACAGCGCAGCCTCCGAACACAGACCCAGCCAGCTCTGTGATACACAGGAGGAGATGCTCGCTGTGTGTGTGTTACCAGGCGATGGTGAGTCTGTATTAATTGGCACAGTGATGCTGCATTCATGGGCACAGTGAGGGTGCAATTGTGGACAGAGTGAGACTGCATTCATGGGCACAGTGAGGCTGTAATGGTGGGCACATTGAGGGTGCAATGGTGGGCACAGTGAGGCTGCAATAGTGGGCACAGTGAGGCTGCATTCATGGACACAGTGAGGCTGCAAATGTGGGCACAGTGAGGCTGCATTCATGGGCACAGTGAGGCTGAAATGGTGGCCACAGTGAGGCTGAAATGGTGGGCACAGTGAGGCTGCATTCATGGGCACAGTGAGGCTGCAATGGTGGGTACAGTGAGGCTGCATTCACGGGCAGAGTGAGGCTGCAATGGTGGGTACAGTGAGGCTGCATTCACGGGCAGAGTGAGGCTGCATTCACGGGCAGAGTGAGGCTGCATTTGATGGGCAATTGCGCATGATTGTGTAGACAGGGCCCCAGTGCCCTGTATTGCCCAGGGGCCTACAATGCTCTTAAGATGCCACTGGTGCCAGCAGCACTCATGCAGCCCCAGGCCATGACACTCCCACCATCATGCTTGACTGTAGGCAAGACACACTTGTACGCCTCACCTGGTTGCCGCGACACACGCTTGACCCCATCTGAACCAAATATATTTATCTTGGTCTCATCAGACCACAGGACATGGTTCCAGTAATACATATCCTTAGTCTACCTGTCTTCAGCAAACTGTTTGCAGGCTTTCTTGTGCATCATTTTTAGAAGAGGCTTCCTTTAGGGACGACAGCCATGCAGACCAATTTAATGCAGTGTGCGGCATATGGTCTGAGCACTGACAGACTGACCCCCCACCCTTTCAACCTCTGAAGCAATGCTGGCAGCACTCATACCTCTATTTCCCAAAGAAAACCTCTGGATATGACGCTGAGCACGTGCACTTAACTTCTTTGGTCGACCATGGCAAGGCCTGTTCTGAGTAGAACCTGTCTTGTTAAATCGCTGTATTGTCTTGGCCACCGTGCTACTGCTCAGTTTCAGGGTCTTGGAAATCTTCTTACAGCCTAGGCCATATTTATGTAGAGCAAAAATTATTTTATTCAGATCCTCAGAAAGTTCTTTGCCATGAGGTGCCATGTTGAACTTCCAGTGACCAATATGAAAGAGTGAGAGCGATAACGCCAAATTTAACACACCTGCTCCCCATTCACACCTGAGACCTTGTAACACTAACGAGTCACATGACGGCGGGGAGGGAAAATGACTAATTGGGCCCAATTTGGACATTTTCACTTAGGGGTGTACTCACTTTTGTTGCCAGCAGTTTAGACCAGTGTTTCTCAACTCCAGTCCTCATGGCGCCCCAACAGGTCATGTTTTCAGGATTTCCCTCAGATGAAATGGCTGTGGTAATTACTAAGGCGGTGAAACTGATCAAATCACCTGTGCAAAATAATGGAGAGCCTGAAAACATGACCTGTTGGAGCGCCTTGAGGACTGGAGTTGAGAAACCCTGGTTTATACATTAATGGCTGTGTGTTGAGTTATTTTGAGGGGATGGCAAATTTACACTGTTATACAAGCTGTACACTCACTACTTTACATTGTAGCAAAGTGTCATTTCTTCAGTGTTGTCACATGAAAAGGTATAAAAAAATATTTACACAAATGTGAGGGGTGTACTCACTTTTGTGAGATACTGTACGTGGATCATGGTTGCAGTCCAGTGCTATATAATAAAATTGGCATTTGCATATAAACGGAGTCACTAATTAGCGCTGATTTCCAAATTTACCAACCTATTTACCAACCTAATAGCGCACTTTTTCATTCGCACGTTCACCTGTTGAAATCTTAAATGCCTAAAATGGGGGCTATTATATGTAATAGTGCCCAGTACTTCCTAGCGCTATAGTAAATGACCCCCATAATGTTTGTTTCAATGTGTGAAATGTCAGTCTCCATTGCATTTTGCCTCTTACAGGTGTTTTGGCTTGAGAAAGGGCTCATTGCCAAACTGTTTTGCCGTTTTTAAAATTTTAAATAATTCTTTATATGCTGCACCCCCTATATAGATTTTGTTCTACATGTTGAGTCTGGAGGGTAGGGCTCTGGTTTCAGTCATTAAGTATATTACCAGCAGGTACTGTTCACCTAATATATATTGTGACAGTGCAATGCCCTCCACTGGGAAAATGGTTGGAGAATGACACAGGGTTCGTTGTTTTTACAGCTTTCTCCGGATTTTAGTATTTCCGGATTTGGCTCTGTAGTTTGGATATTTCAAGTGTCTTGGTAGGGAAGAAATCTTAGTGTTCAGTTTTTGTTGAAGACCAGCAGTGTCCAGATGCACACAGCCTTTATAATGAAGGCTTGGGAGCTCAGGGCTCCAGCTAAAAGAGAGGTGAGCTCCAATCTGAAGACAAGTGGTGGTTCCTGTCTGGAGACAGAGGCGATCTACTCGACAGCACTCCATGGGGGAGAGATTCTAGGCCTGTTGTACTGAGAGAGTTGGAACAGCTGAGAGAGTTGGGACAGCTGAGAGAGTCTGGGAGACTAAGAGAGCTGAGGAAACTAGGACAGAGTCCAGGGGACTGCAGCCAAGGCCGAGTCAGCCTAAAAGCGGTAGTAACCCCCCAGAAAAATTAAAACAAAAATTGCCCCCCTGCAGGTTTAAGTCATATTGTACAAGTTACAAGTTAAAAAATGGACTTTACTTCCACCTTAAGAGCCCGTGGCTTAGTATTTTTTTGTTATTTGTATTTGCTGGAGACGACCCCTGCATGGGCAATTCATTTGTGTTGAACTTTTTACTTTGCTTTTCATTTAATAAAAGTGGGCTGCCAAGCTCTTAACTATAGTTTCCGTCTGACATGGACTCACATTACTAATGCCTCTACCATGAGAGCTAAATATCTCCCATACCAATATACGTATAAATAAATATATATATATACACACACATATACAAATAGATTTTTTAAGATGGGAATTATTTTAATAAAATATGACTCACATAAAGCAGCATTGACATGTCACATTTGATTCACGCCACATTAATGCCAATACAATGTGACGAGTAACAATTATAATTTTACAATTGCATTTATTCTAAAATAGCCAGTCTTGTAACCTTTATAGCAAAATGAATAATAGCATTTCAAAACTTTACTTTAAATTACAGTTTTAAAACAAGTATAATGTCGAATCCATCATCACAAAGAAATTGTTTTCAGAAAAAAACATGAACCAAAAAGATTATTTTGTTTCCTTTGGCTCTATCAATTATTTTGAAAAGAAAAAGAGAAAAATGATCTTCCACCATACATAGATATTTGTGTTAGGCTGGGTTCACACTTATGCGAACTAAATGTGGGTTTCCCCTGCATCCAATTCGCAGGACAGGAGAGTGTGCCCGGCTCTCAATGCCGGTTCACACACCTCCAGGGTGGCCATGGCCCGCACTGTAAAGGGGTCCTGTTCATATTTGGCTCAGTTTCAGGTCCGAATTCAGGCAAAAATTCTGACCTGATTCGCACCTGAAACTGAACGCATCGGACCCCCTGCTGGGATATGTGGCTACAGCTAGTGTGAACCCAGCCTTATTGTGGAACTCCTCATGTTCCCCCTCTGAGGCTCAGTGGTACTGTGCAAGGGATGGAAGAAGCTATCATTAAAAACAAATTCTGCTACTTTCGTTAGCTGCATGCAGAAATACATTTAGCTGTTTTATAGTACTACTCAACTGCATTGAACTAGGTTTTTATATCTACCAAGAGTTTAGTTTAAAGCTCAACTCTGGAAAACCTAAAGGTCCTTCCTTGCAGTAGGGCTGTGTTCGCAAGATAAGAGTTAACTGCTCATTTTCGCCTAGGGGAACGTAAAAAGATGTTTTACTTGCCTGATCCTCTGATCCAGCAATTTCCTCTGCACTGCTACCCTGTACTCCTAAGGTCCTCTCCTCTGACATCATCAAGACAGATGCAGGGTCCATAGCTCTACACAGAAAGTGAGAATGTTGGGTAGCAGTCCACTGCCAGAGCAGAAGGGAGAGCCATTTACCAAGGGGATGGAAGATCTGGTAGGTAAAAGTGTTCTTACTGTCTCATTAACCTTTGCAGTGCAGGGGCAACCCCACAGCAAGGGAGGACTTTTTAGTTTTCCAGAATTCAGCTTTAAAGTGTTAAGGGATCTCATTAGGAGTTGTGAAGGTTGAGGCTAGAAAGTGTTATGCCCCGTACACACGGTCGGATTTTCCAATGGATAATGTCCGATCGGAGCGTGTTGTCGGAAATTCCGACCGTGTGTGGGCTCCATCGGACATTTTCATCGGATTTTCCGACACACAAAGTTTGAGAGCAGGCTATAAAATTTTCCGACAACAAAATCCGATCGCGTCAATTCCGACCGTGTGTGGCCCGTTCCGACGCACAGAGTGCCACGCATGCTCAGAAGAAATTCCGAGACGGAACCGCTCAGTCTGTTAAAATTAGCGTTCACAATGGATACAACACTTTCGTCACGGTGCAATGTTAAAAATGGTTTAACCGGTTCCCGACCAGCGCACGCCGATGTACGTCGGCAGAATGGCACGGCTGGGCAAATGGCGTACCTGTACGTCCATTTGAATTCCCCGCCATGCCATTGCGTGCGTGCCACCGGTGCTCAGTGAGTCGGGTCGCGGGTCCCGCGGACTCGATCGCCGCGGGGATACCCACGATCGCCTCACGGAGAGGACGAACGGGGAGATGCTGATGTAAACAGCATCTCCCCGTTCTGCCTAGTGACAAGTGTCACTCGATCTCTGCTCCCTGTCATTGGAAGCAGAGATCAGTGACGTCACACACCAGCCCATCCCCCTGAGAGTTAGAAATCACTCCCCTAGGACACACTTAACCCCTCCCCGCCCCCTAGTGGTTAACCCCTTCACTGCCAGTGTCATTTACACAGTAATCAATGCATTTTTAATCGCACTGATCGATGTATAAATGACAATGGTCCCAAAAATGTGTCAAAAATGTCCGACATGTCCGCCATAACGTCGCAGTCACAATAAAAATCGCTGATCGCCGCCATTACTAGTAAAAAAATTTTTTTTAAACGCTATAACTTTTGCGCAAACCAATCAATCAACGCTTATTGCGATTTTTTTTTTACCAAAAATATGTAGAAGAATAGGATCGGCCTAAACTGAAGAAAAAAAATGTCTTTTTATATATTTTTGGGGGATATTTATGATAGCAAAATGTAAAAAATAATGCGTTTTTTTCAAAATTGTCGCTCTTGTATTGTTTATAGCGTAAAAAAAATAAAAATCGCAGAGGCGATCAAATACCACCAAAAGAAAGCTCTATTTGTGAGAAAAAAAGGACGTCAATTTTGTTTGGGAGCCACGTTGCACGACCGCGCAATTGTCATTAAAGCGACGCAGTGGCGAATCGCAAAAAAAACGCTCTGGTCAGGAAGGGGGTAAAATCTTCCGGGGCTGAAGCGGTTAATACAGCGCACTCTCTTCTTTATAATGTGAGAATAATGAAGTAGTTTTGCTGCTCATATTCGCACAGACTTCTCACAAACTTCTTTCTTTATTATTTATCGGGTTTCCCTCAATATATTTTGATTTGTCACATCTGACAAAATTATTTTGGGTTGTTTTATTTATTTTTTTTATTTTAAGGCATAATTTTTTCTAATTTTTTTTAGGTTTGTGTTTTTTTTAAGGCTGATCTTTGTTTTAGTTTATTTTTAGTTTTACTCCAGAATATTTGTGTGTGTTTTGTGTGTCAAGTTACCACAACACCATTGATATCTTATATTATTTAATCTCAAGGAGATTATTTGGTGTTGGTGTCTCTTGTTAATTTCACATTGTACTTTAGAAATGTACCTGAATCCTCACAAACAAACTGTCCTTTTTGAAGGAAAACACACATAGGCGAGTATAATTGAAACAAAAATTCCTTTATTAAGGGCTCAGAACCAAACAAAGAGGGAGGCAACGCTGGAGAAACAGCAGAAGTTGGCGAAGCCTTGGACCCCCAGGGCAGACATCAATTCTTTAACATCAAAATTGGTGGCCTGAGGAGTCCATATGTAAGGGAGTGCAGTCTGGTCCAGAAGTCCCCGAGATCCAGAAAGCAGCAGATGACATCTGTGTCCCCAGGCTGTGGTACTACAAGAGCCTGCATCTTTTGCCAGACCAGACTGTACCCAGGGTCATCACTTTCTGGTCTTCTTTCCACGCTTCCTTCCCGGATGTGGCTCTGCTGTTGGAGATGTGGCAGGAGGAGCAGTAGCACCTGGAGGAGGAGGAGTAGTAGGACCTGGAGGAGGAGGAGGAGGACCATGTGTGAGGTCACAAATGTGGGTAGCAGATGTTATTTGGCCCCTCAACCCCTTATTGAGAGCTTCCAACATTAAGGACTCACACATGAGTTGTTGGCCCTTCTCCATCCGCTGCATTTTGCAGGCAATTATGCCAGCAAAGTCCTCCTCCACAGTGTGGGGGGCTGTCAGGGCCTCTGTAGCCTTCCAAAAGAGGCCTATGGCAGCCTCCTCCAGGGTACTCCTCTTCCTGCCACTTTCTCTTTGCAGGTGGCTGAGAGGGACCTGCATATCAGGCAGCCTGCTCGGGCCGGCCACCTCCTGGCTGAGACTTCCCTGTGTATGAAAAAGGGACATGGTTTTAGTTTTTGCATCATCAATCCCAATCATAAATTAGTACTCCAAACTAACATCTAGTTAACATCATTGATTGGACAAGCAGAAATATTTAGAGGAATGCTATACCTGGCTCAAGCTGGGCTCCTCCACATGTTGCTGCCTGGAAGGCCCAGGTTGTCATGTCTGCTGTGGGGATCACCGTCTTCACAAATTCCAGCAATTGATCCAGTGCTGCCTTCCTCTTTGTTTGGTTCTCATATTCAGGGTGGTTTATCTCTCAAAGACAAGGCAGCTCCCTGAACATATCTATGAAGATTGCCATAAAGTCGGTATCTTTCAACATATCCATTTTCACTGCAAGACACAACACAAGACAAACCCTAATGTCAGGCAAAACTCTCCTAATCTAGTTACAATATAGGCCTCAATCTAGAAGCAGTATAGGCCCAAGTTTGGCTCTTACCTTTGTTATCACGATCGGCGCCTCCGATACTCCTTTCCCTGCTAACAGATCGTACGTACTACGCACGCGTGTTACGCTTTATACACACTGCGCATGCGTGTAACTCCGCCCGCCCCTGATGTTCTTTCTAGTCTATTCCCCGCCCCTTTTCATTCGGCGTAGTGGGTGAAGAGCACATGGCGGAGTCAGAGCAGGTGCGTGCTAATTATAGCAACGAGGAGGAGGAGGAGGAAAGCCCGGATCCGGAAACGTCCCGATCCAGAAGGAGACGATTTAAGGCCTCAAATATGTCCTTTGGTGAGATGTTGGAGATGGTCGACATCCTGAAGAAGGCCGACTATGATGGAAAGTATGGACCTTACCCCAACCCCAATATCAGAAAGGCCAAGATCATGGCGAAAGTGGTCAAAAGTCTGCACCGGAATTTCGGGGTACGACGATCGAAAGATCAGCTCAGGAAGCGGTGGTCAGACCTGAAATTAAGAGAGCCCAAGCAGTACAGAAAGATCTGGAGAGTGCTGCAAAAAAGTAAGTAGTTGTGCTGTGTTCCTATTCTTTTTGTCTTTATTACGTTCGTGCTGCTCCATGTGCTTTTCTTAAGTGTTGTACAGTTTAAAATGGCAACTTTCATGTTCATGGGCACATTATTCGTTCGTATCAAACATTTTTCTTTCGGCCTATAAAAAACCATTGTTTAGGCCATATGCATTTGCCCACATTTTTTAGGGCCTACTTGTATGAAAAATATTTGGTTGTGTAGATGGGTTTGTTACTAGAATGAAATGTAAACTAGATTCTGTGTAAGGAGAGGACACTCAGCAGCTCTTTTCACATCTGGACGCTGGAGCACTAGTGTGGGACACAAGAACACCCTTTTTATTAGGGGGCCCACACAGGTGCTCCAGTGGATACTATAGGGGTGTCTCCATCTGTGAAGCTTGGACAAAACAGGTAAAGTATTGAAGCTTGACAAAGGACACTAAAAATTCTACATCTTGGAACATCTTGCAAAAATAGACAATTGTACACCACTTCCAAGCAATGTTTCATCTTTATAGTTCTGCCATCAAATATCTGTGTGCTAAGTGTACCATTTTTGTTTTACATAGGGGAGAAAAGACTCGGAGGACACCACTCATCCGAGGAGACCACAGACCCCCCACCTCGGGAAAAAGGGGAAATACCCCCAACTCAAGAAGAGCAGGAGGAAGAAGAAGACGTGGTGGAAATAGGCACCACAGGTTCAGGTAAGAGATGGATGCCGGCATATTTATAATACCTGTTTTTTTTTGGTTTCTCTCTTTTTAGGTGATCATGATGTTGTGGATCCAGGGCATTTCTCCTCGGAAAGTGCACAGATCCTTATTGGGGAGATCATGGGGTGTAATTTAGCATTGGAAAACCTCAAGAAAAACATCAATGATGTTATTCAAAAAAATAATAACATCATTGATGTTTTGGGGAGAGTTTAAAACCCCTCCAAATCCCTTTGTTTTTTGTGTGCTACAATGTTAAAAATGTTTTAGCGATTTTTAGAAAAGCCAAATTTTGAGGATGCACACAGTGTGTCAACATGTGCTATCTGCCATCACGGAAGATCAATGGACGCGTTTTGGGGGTGCAACCCCTTCCTCAATAATAAAGTAGCTGAGAGGAAGGGGTTGCTCCCCCAAAACACGTCCCTTGATCCCCCGTGATGGCAGCTAGCACATGTTGACATTCGTAAATTGGTGTGCATCTTCAAAATTTGGCTTTTCCTGGGGTGACTTCACCCCATCTGAACGCAATATCAAACACAGTTCCTAAATACTCATGTCTGATATTGCCTTCAAGTTTTACCTAATGTGAACTTTGTAAGTTCAAGATTTGTGTCTTTTTTGTTGTTTTGAAACATGCCTGTTTTATCTTAAATGGACATTTCTATTTTTGATAATGCCACCACAAAAATTGTTATACAACAAACATGTTGGTTTGTTTTAAAAAACTTTTCTAAATGCACATGTTATTGTGCAGGTATTAAATAGATTGTTAATCAAGAATGTGTGGATTATTGTCTCAACGCTACAACACTTTTGTGGTGATGTAATTGCTGCTTTCTGTGACAATGGGTGTTATTTCCTAAGGGCAAATCCACTTTGCACTACAAGTGCAGTTTCAGTGCATTTTCAAGTGCACTTGTAATGCAAAGTGTATTTGCCTTTAGTAAATAACACCCAACAGTGCTTTGTATAAGGTTACACAATCATGCCATTTTCAGGACTCACCACATTTCAGTCAGGGTCAGCTAAAATAAACACAAGCAGTAAATGTCACCAAAGATTTGCTTAATTATTTTTTTATTTGGTCAAGGTTTCACAAATTGTCTGGCATATTGATGGCCCCCCTACCCACAAAGAACTCAAGGTATCTTAGCCGGACATCACGGGCACTCAGGGAGGGCAAGCCAGGACGGCCACTTTCAAGCGCCGTCAGGGTTGTTTCATTTATAATTCCGGCCTCAGGCCCAACTGAGCCAGCATACTTTGGCAGAATGTTGCCGTAAAAAGTTATGTAGAACACAGCACGCCAGGATTATATGATTCAGTTTATACTCCGCCATATGGATGGGTGTAAGAAATAGGCGGAACCGGCTGGCCATGATTCCAAATGGGTTCTCCACCACTCTTCTGGCTCTGGCCAGCCGGTAATTAAAAACCCTCTGGTCCGGGGTGAGGGTCCTCATCGGGAATGGCCGTATAAGGTGGTCCCCCAGCGCAAAGGCTTCATCCGCAACGAAGACGAATGGGAGTCCTTCCACATTGTCTTCTGGAGGTGGCAAGTCCAAGCTGCTATTCTGGAGACGCCTGTAAAACTCCGTCTGGGTGATGACTCCACCATCGGACATCCAGCCATTCTTCCCCACGTCCACATACAGGAACTCATAATTAGCCGACACCACCGCCAACATCACAATACTATTGAACCCTTTATAATTATAATAGTATGACCCCGAGTTGGGTGGTGGGAGGATGTGGACATGTTTCCCATCAATTGCCCCTCCGCAGTTAGGAAAGTCCCACCGCTGGGCAAAATGGGAGGTCACAGTCTGCCATTGCACTACATGCTTTGGGAAATTCATCCATAAATCTGACCACAAAAGAGATGGGTATAGTGTGTATGGGTTTGCCAAAGTCAGCAGATAGATGAAAAAGTTAAAAATGATTTGGGGACCCCCCCAAAAAAAGCCTATGGCACTCTGCCTGAATGACATTTTAAAACATTTTAGGGGGTGTTTGGGGTAAAGCACTACTATGGAGCTGACAAAATACATTGTTAAGTGACTACATGAGGTGAATATAGGGCCTGTAGACCATGCTGGGGAGGCAAGTGAAGGCAAATATGTATGAAGGAGCAAAATAATAATTACATAAAAATCCAGCATGCATGAGGACAAAGGGGTCATTCACAGCATATTACAATCATGGTAATTAGGGAATGAGGAAAGAAATACAATATATTATCAAACATTAAATACACTAAAATGTGTTATTAAAGGATAAAAATCTTACCTTCATATACTCCTTCTGCAGGACCTGGATGATGGCAGAACGGGTCTCCGGGATAATGATCCCCAGAGCCTGGGGGGAGATGCCTGTTGAGAACTTGAGGTCCTGCAGGCTTCTCCCCGTCGCCAAGTACCGCAGGGTGGCAATGAGCCTCTGCTCCAGAGTGATGGCTTGCCTCATGCAGGTATCCTGCCTGCTAATATAGGGGGTCAGCAAAGCCAACAAACGGTGAAATACGGGGTCCGTCATCCGGAGAAAGTTCCTGAAATCATCAGGATTATTCTCACGGATCTCACGGAGCAAAGGCATATGACAGAACTGGTCATGCTGAAGCAACCAATTCTTGGTCCATGAACTCCTCCCCACCCTGTTCATGGACTGGACTTGTGTCAAGGTCAGGACCCCAACACCAAGCCCCCGCACAGCACGAACTCTACGAGGAGTACGCATACGCAACATGGCTAGAAAACGGTCGGCTGCTCAGAACGAAGTAACAGAACGCACTGAAGAACAGCAAGGCCTGTGAAGAGCGACCTGAAAAACAGTAACGAACGAACAAGAACACAATGACTCGTGTAGCTTGCTTGCACGCACTGAAGAGCAGATACAAATCCACAAGCACAAACTGAACAGCAGAAAACGATCTGAAAACCACGAGTCTGAAAAAGCGCGAATCGTCTCTCACCGAACTTTTACTAACACGAGATTAGCAAAAGGAGCCCAAAGGGTGCCGCGCTTGGTTCAGAACTGGCCTTTACTAGTCTCGTCGTACATGGTTTACGTCACCACGTTCTTGGCAATCGGAAATTCCGACAACTTTGTGCGATCATGTGTAGGCAAAACAAGTTTGAGCCAACATCCGTCGGAAAAAATTCTAGGATTTTGTTGTCGGAATGTCCGATCAATGTCCGACCTTGTGTGCGGGGCATTAGACACGCTTTATTCCTCTTTAGGGAAACCAAAAACTACAAGCCCTAGGCTCCCAGTACTGAGGGAAAAAGTAATGATATGGAGGTGTTAGCACATACATGAATGGACATCAAGGCGTCTGCAGGAGCTTCATGCAAACTACGTAAACCCAGGGTACTCTCACATGCAAACTCATACATTTCCTAGAGAATTGTGAGCTAGACTGACCCTTCCCACACATTACAGCTCATTGCTGGCTCCAATGATAAAAAGTGAGGTATGAAGAAGGGAGGGGAACACTTGTGACATCTGTAGGAAGGGTCAAAATGTGCATTTAATCAATTTAGCTTTTTTTGGCTACTGTCTGACTGACTAAACATTCAGAGCCCTTAACCTTTTTTAAGACAGCCACTTATCCACATTAAAGAAGAAGTATAGCCAACGCTATTTTGAAAATTGCCAATTTTTATTGATTTTCCAAAGGAATAAAAAAAATGAACAACAAAAGTTACAAGGAAATACGACTTTGTGGTATTATAAGTACTTCTGGTCAAAATGCAGCAGAGGAGTATATGAATGAACAGAGAGACAATCCCTCTAGTTGAACAACCGTCAGGAGGTATCATCATCGGATTATTATTCAGATAGTACATCATTTATACCTTGTGCAATTAATCAGAGAATAAATGAACAGAAGGGGGGAGTAGAATAGAGAAAGTAAAAAGAGAAGAAGAGTGGTAGAGGATAAGGATGAGGGAGGAGTAGCCGTCCGTTGGCTATACTTCTCTTGTAGGTCACAAGAGTGCAGTTCGTTCTGAACTCCTGTGACCTGTTTTCAGATGACAGCGGGCAAAAACCTGCTGTTGAATGATGTCACTCAGCAGGTCCAGGCTCTGAAAGATCTTGACCATATGGTTGGGATCCACCCAGCAGCCTGGATCAGCACCAGGCTCAGCCTCTCAGCGATCTGCCTGAGCCAGCCCCTCCCCTCCCACTCCATTGAGTGCTTGGGAGACAGAGCAGATTGACAGTCACTGCTCTCTGCTCAGCATTGTTTGATTGCTCAGTTCTCACTGCAGAGCTAGCGGGGGACAGATGCAGCATTGGATCAATGCTGCATCCACCTAGGTGAGTATAAAAGTCAATACTTTTCTTTTAAGGTATAACTAAACCCTGTTATCCTTTACAGCCAAGGAAGCTGCCATCTTAGCCACTGTTTGATCTGCAGTGGCCATGGTTCTGCGCATGTGATCAGTTATGAACCAGCCATTTGATGGCTCGACGGTTAGTTTGACAGCAAAAAAACTGTGAAAGTTATCATTCACCGCATGCCTCAGGCTGGGTTCAAACCTAATATGGATGCAGCTCACAGTAGGGGTCCAGTGCGTCCCTGTTCTCCGTTTTCAGAGACGAATCAGGCCCAAATTTTTGCCTGAATTCAGACCTAAAATGGAGCCAAAGACACACAGAAGCCTTGTGCAATCCACTCGCAACCGCCACGGAGATGTGTGAACCAGCTCTATTGAGAGCCAAGCACAGTCTACTGCCATGTGAATTTGCACTAGTGTGAACCCAGCCTTAAAGGCTAAGTTCATCATTGTTCACTCTCTTTACAGCTATTTAAAAACATTGCTCGATTACTTCTGCCTTACTTCCTGGACAGACTTTAGGTCATGAAATAGGAAGGAGTTGACCAGCTGATCTCATTGGCACACACCCTGCATCATCTACCCTCAGCTGGTCAACTCCTTCCTGTGTCATGACCTAAAGTCTGTCCAGGAAGTAAGGCAGAAGTAATCGAGCAGTGTTTTTAAACAGCTATGAAGACAGTGAGATAAGCCTGTGTAAAATTAATGGAAAACTGTTTCAGAGGCGGCTCTAGCCTTTGTGAGACCTTACTCAAATTTTACATATGAGGCCCCACTCATGTCCATAATGGGGGGAAAAAAAAAATCAAGCAATAAAAATGGCTGCAGAAAGATGCATGGATCTAGCACACAGTTCATCAGCAGCACTTCCAGGGCACCCTCCTCACCCATCAGACATATGCAGCCAATAAAACATCTGGGACCCAGCAAGGTGGTAACCCTTCTAAGAATTTCCCCTGTGCCTTGGGAGAATGGGGAGGGGGAGTCACTAAATTATTCCACATCCACAGAGGAAGGAGAGTGGGGGGATTCCAGCACAGTGCAGAGAGAGGGGAGAGAGAGAAGAGAGAGAGGGGAGGGAGAGAGAGAGGGTAAGGGTGAGTGGGAGGGGGGGGGGAGAGAGAGGGTGAGCGAGAGGGTAAGGGAGAGAAAGAGGGGGAGAGAAGGAGGGTAAATGAGAGGGGAAGAGAGAGAGGGGGAGCGAAAGGGGAGAGAGAGAGGGTGAGCGAAAGGGGGAGGGAGGGGGGTAAAAGGGGGAGAGAGAGGGGGGAGGGAGAGAGAGGGGGAGGGAGAGAGGAAGAGAGAGAGGGAGAGAGAGTGAATGAAGGGGGAGAGAGAGAAAGGGTGAGCGAAAGGAGGAGAGAGAGGGGTGAGTGAGGGGGGAGTGAAATGGGGAGAGAGAGGGGAGAAAGAGGGGAGGGAGAGAGAGAGAGAGGGGAGGGAGAGGGGGAGAGTGGAGAGGGAGAGAGAGAGGGGGAAGAGAAGAGGAGTGAGAGAGAGGGAGGGAGAGAGAGGGGGAACAGAGGGAGAGTGAGGGAGAGGGAGAGAGAGGGGGGAGAGATGGAGAGAGAGGGGGGAGAGAGAGGGATAGTGGAGGAGAGAGAGGGGGGGAGAGAGGGGGAAGAGCAAGGGAGAGAGAGAGAGAGAGAGGGGTGAGAGAGAGAGGGAGGTGGGAGACAGGGAGTGAGGAGATGGAGGGAGGGGGAGAGAGGAGAAAGGTAGGGAGGTGGGAAAGGGTGAGTCGGGGTGAGAGGGAGGGGTGAGAGAGAAGGAGGGTGGCGAGAGAGAGAGGTGGTAAGAGAGAGAGTGAAAGAGATGGGGGCAACAGAGAGGTGCTGTGACAGGGGGAGGAGAGTGACAGAGGGAGGTGAGAAAGAGAGGGGGTGAGAAAGAGAGGGGGGAGAGAGAGAAGGAGGTGGTGAGAGAGAGAGAGAGAGAGAGAGAGAGGGGTTGTGGGAGAGAGGGGTGGTGAGAGAGAAAAAGAGAGAAAAGAGGGGGGAGAAAGGAGGGTGACAGAAAGAGAAAGTGAAGAGAGATGGAGGAGAGAGAGAGAGAGAGAAGGATTGAAAGGTGGAAGAGCGAGAAAGAGAGGGAGAGAGAAAAAGAGAGGGGGAGAGAGAAAGAGAGGGGGTGAGCATGGGGGGGTGGGGGCCAGAGAGCACTAGGGGGGTGGGGGCTGGAGAGCGCTAGGGGGGGCAGAGAGCACTGGAGAAGGTGAAGAGCACAGGGGTGGGTGGGGGCCAGAAAGCGCTGGAGAGCGCAGGGGAAGGTGGAGAGCACGGGGTGGGGCCAGAGAGCATGGGGGAAGCCGTTTCACCGCAAAAAGACTAGCCAGGAGCTTCTTGCATGGCACCTAGCGAAAGGCGCAAGGCCTAAGGGACAGAATCTCTCATAGCGACTATTGCAAACATAAAGCTGCTAGTAGCTTGCCAGATCGTGGGCCTGCTGAACAGGATAACCTTGAGCACCTGTTTAAACTGGTCTCTCAAGGATTGACCAATTACTGTCAGCGCAGGCTGAAACACTCTTCCTGCCAGAGAAAAAAGTGTTTTTTAATAGGAATTTCAACTTTTTATCCGTTGGATCCTTAAGCATTTGAGCATTGTCTGCCGCACAAGTCAAACTTTTAATCGCAGAGGCTATAGCAGCGTCAATTGTTGGTATCCCCACCTGAATTTTTTTCCTCCATAGGATAAAGTGTGAAAAATCTTTTAGAAGGGAAAATATGCTTATCTGGGTGATCCCACTCAGATACAAAAAGCTTTTCCAGAAATGAATGGAAACGAAAGGCATGCACAGCTTGAGGAGGCTTTAGCGAACCCAAACACTCAGCTAAGGGTACATAAATGTGGAGCGGACCATTCAGTAAGAAATTGCACCATCAATCTTACAGATTGTGAAGCTGATCCCCCCACATTTGACCCCTCAGAAGAGGAGTCATCAGCCTCACCACGATCCCCTGAGGGAATTCATCTTCTCCCGCCCCCAGTTCCTCAGTTTGAGGTTCCTGGGTAATGGAAGGGTACCTGACGCATTTTGTCCCGCACTGGGATGCGATTAAAGCCGCTAACCTTTTTTCCAAACATATCATTGCTGAGAAAAAAGACCTCTTTAGTAATATAGACAGGGGCTGCAGTGTTGAAAACAGTTGTAAACATTTCATGGCCCCGATACTCACTCTGACCAGCTACCCCCTTTCAGGGGAGGATGCCATTGTAGAGATTTCCAGAGCTTGAGGGAGAAACTTTTTTTGGGGTGTTTCAACCCCCCCCTTCTGACCATAGCCCGATGCACAAATGCAGAGGTACTACCAGAAGAAATTGCATCCACTGCTTGAGCAATAGTCTAGCTACTGCCGCTGCTATTAATGCTCAGCCTGATGCTATTAGTAAATGTGTAATTAGGAATGCCTGTGTCACCAACCTCTTACATGCCCCTTTTTGCTCTTGTGTCCCTCCAACATCTGCAGCCAGCAAAAAAGGAGCTTTTAAACATACACCCGTGCCGGATGTTGCTGCACGCTAACGCTGTGCTAAGCCCCGCCCCCTTCCATCACATCGCGTCCCCTCCTCTCTTTCCAAAGAGGGTTTTCCCGCGCGATCACGGGCCTCTGATCCGATGGAATCGGCGTGTGTGTGGGGAGGGGATGGCGAGGAGGAGACCTGAGACAGACCGCCGTGCAGGGGCGGTGAAAGAAACAGAGTGGTATCGCCGATCGTTTTGGCTTCCCCCTTTCCTTGAAGAGGGGAGGCTTAGCCCAGGTGGGGGGTGATTTAGTGGAAAAAAATCCCCCCAATCTTACCGGAGGTCTGAGCTGCTCGCTGGAGGGAAGCCTGCTGTTTCTGCTGCACAGCGTGATCTTTGAGGAAAGCATGGCAAGGTAGATGCTCTACACAGCCCCCAGTGGTGACTCTTAGGCACGACAACATTTACTTTTTTTTAAAGGAGACATTTCATAAGAAAAATTTTAAAAATTCCTTAGAAACTTCCACTTACCTTTCCCGCCGCAGGGTTTTCTGTGGTAATACCGACAGACTCAATCTTCACCCCTCATGGTGGGCTCCATTACCAAACCTTCAGGAATCGGGGACCCTTGGGGAACCCACACTCCTGGACCTGTAAAGCACCCCACCAGTAAAACTTTATGGCTGAAAAATCCAAAGCACTGGATCCCGGGGGCCAGCTCTCTAAAAAGAGAAGCGTTACAGGCAAAACCTCGTTTCTTCGGACACGGGGCCCAGGTACCATTCAATTCGGCCTAGAAAAGACACTTTGAATGGATCCGGTTGCATAGCTTGCCCCAGCAAAGGAATCTTCCAGTGGAGCTCAGCACAGCACATCTTTGCTCGTGACTAACACCTAAGACACTGGCGAAAAAACTGAGGTACTCCCAGTAGTGGGAGGGGTTTTATAGGGAGGCATCTTCCTGTTTAGGGTGTGCCAGTGTCCATCACCTGAAGGTGGCCTATAACCTACATAGTAATTACTATGGCTCTGTGTCCCGTGATGTACAATTAACAAACGTCATTTTTAAATGAGCAGTGATTTTTTTTTTTTTTTTTAAAGTAAAAGCATAAAAATGAAAAATTCCTTTCAATATAGTGCCTAGGGGGGTTCCCTTAGTCTACCTGGAAAGTGGCAGATCTGTACCATGTCTAGAATCTGCTGCAGCAATAATTGCATTTATAAAGCCCAAAAAATGAAATTTCCCCTGCAAGCTGCCTTTATTTTGCTCAAAAACAGCTGGGGAGCAAGTGTGTATGATGAGGCCACAATGTAGTACACTAGGAACAAGATTAGAGATTTTTTGGATAGATTCTGGTGTCATTTTGACTTTGGATAGAAGTAACGGGTGCGTAAAAATTGTTTTTTGGGTGTTGTGGCGCCTTCCCACCGCAACCCTATAGAGGTACAGTCAGGTCCATAAATATTGGGACATCGACAAAATTCTAATCTTTTTGGCTCTATACACCACCTCAATGGATTTGAAATCAAACAAACAAGATGTGCTTTAATTGCAAACTTTCAGCTTTAATTTGAGGGTATTTACATCCAAATCAGGTGAACTTTTATACTATAGTAGACCAGGCATATGAAAACGGTGCTGTCACATACCTAATCCAAAGCCAATATGCAGAGAGGGGCTCCCCTTGCGGCTAGGACCGGTATACCTCTGAAAGTGCCACAGAAGGTATACAGCCCGAAGTAGCATGGGTTGCCGGCAGGATCTGGATGGGTACAGAAGAGCGTCACCTTGTGAGGACTGCCAGGGTGTGGTGGTGCACAGGCGATCAGGAACTTCCCGCTGTGCTTGGAATAGCCCGTGCTTCAGAGGACAGCAGTGGACACCCGGCTGAGGGTCAAATACAGGATGGCCAGTGGACACCTGGCTGAGGGTCAAACACAGGATGGCCAGTGGACACCCAGCTGAGGGTCAAACACAGGATGGCAGGAAGCAAGAGCAAGCCCGTGAAGTAAGCTAAGTTCATAAACTGGTAATCAAGCAGGGGTAATGCCCAGGTAATCAGGCAGAGGTAAAGTCCATATAGCATGCCGGGGTCATGCACAGGTAATCAGGCAGAGGCAAAGTCCATATAGAAAGCCGGGGTCATGCACGGATAATCAGCAACAGGAAGGTCAAGGAGCCAGCCAGGCTATGAGCCAGGAGAGGGGGTCAACAGGTCTGGAATGAGCCAGGTCAAGAACAGGAGATCCAAAAAGTAACACAGAGATCCGGGAGTACAGGAAGCTGACAACAATCCAGCAATTTGGGTCAGACAGTGGCAGGCTTTTATAGGCCAGCAGGGGGATCCATCTGTTACATAATGTGCCTATGGCGCCCATTTCTTCTACTGGCAAGATTGCCAGTACTTCCATGGCCATTTCCCTGACAGGTGCTATTACAAAGGAATTGTATGAATTTGTTAGAAATAAACATCCCAAAGTGGCTACTTTTTATAGCCTAGCAAAAATCCACAAGGACCACAAAAAAACCCCCGACCAATAGTTTCCGTAAATGGGGGAATTTCCGAAAACCTAGAGTCATTGACACCTATCTGCAACCCTATGTCCTGTCTATGCCATCCTATGTAAAGGATACAATCCATTTTTTACAAACCATTGAGGAACTTAGAAGAATCCATCCTTGTTGCCATCGATGTTGAGGCCCTGTATATTTCCATTCCCCATAATAAGGGAATGGCTACTATACAGAGGATCCTCCAACAGGGCTCCCGCTACGATCGAGCCCTAAATGAATTTATACTGAAAGGGTTGGAATATATCCTCAATCACAACTTTTTCACCTTCAACGACTCCCACTACCTCCAGGTACAAGGCGTAGCGATGGGGACATGCTGTGCCCCATCCTATGCCAACTTGTACCTGGGGGAGTGGGAGCAGTCCCTCCTGATTGGCGGGGACCTATCCACCTGGCTCCGGTACATCGATGACGTCTTCGTCATTTGGGAGGGATCGGAGAACACTCTTGTAGAATGTTTTGACCTATTCAATCAAAATGATCATAATTTAAAATTCACCATGACATATGATCGTGAAACCATCACTGTCCTAGATGTCTAGGTGAAGTGCAACCTTGAGGTAAAACTATGCAGCACATTGTTCCGTAAGAGTACCACTGGTAACACCGTGCTACACGTTGATAGCTTTCATCCAGTACCACTAAAAAATTCAATTCCATACAGGTAATACCTGCGCCTCTGCAGGAATTGCTCCAACGATGCCCTTTTCAATGAGTAAGCTGGTAAACTTCAGAGCAGATTATTGGCAAGAGGATACAGTCGGTCCCGCTTGCGTAAAGCATGCAACAAAACAGTTACTAAATCACGATTTGACTTACTGTTTAAGCATAAACCGAAAAAATGATTCTGACCTCGACCTAAATAGGATAATCATGCGTTTTGAAGATGGCACAAAGAAATGAAGGAGATAGTCCAAAAACATTGGACCATACTCACGGATGACCCCAGGGTAAATACCTTTGTGTCAACCATTCCCTCAATAACCTACAAATGAGCCACCTCTATTTAAGACAAACTCTTTCAGTGAGTTTAAAAATAAACAAAAAAGGAAAAAACATTGTCCAGCCTTTGGTTCATTCCTATGTGGACATTGCGTGCACTGTCCCCTCATAAGAAGAGAAAAAACATTTTGCCTTCCTAATGAGGAAGCTTTTAAGCCCTCACACTTCGGCAACTGTCAAACACGTGGTGTGGTGTACCTTATGGTTTGTGAGTGCCGTGCCTTTTATATAGGCAAGACAAAACAGGAGTTTTGGCGCCGTATGTCCAAGCACATATATAGAATGCAAATTGGGAACCGATATCTCCCAATAGGTAGACATGCTGTGCTTGGACATAACTACAAAGTACCCAAAGTTTCTTTCTCTGTACTTGATCGGGTCCACATTCCTGATCGAGGAAGAGAAGGAACAAGATTTCGCTTCAACACGAGCAAGGATGGATCTTTAGATTACAGGGCACTACCTTTCCAGGCCTGAATGAGTCCATCTCTTTTGCTCCCTTCCTAAAGGGCTTCTCCTCAGGGAAGACCCATTGAGAATGTTACATCACAACGCATACATTAAACACCATGACTTTCTACATTATCGTGATGTTTTCATACACTAAAAAAGATAGTACCAAACTTGCAATAAACAGTACACAGCCCTGAAGATCACTTTGATAGACTATAGAACATAGAAATAGAAATTAAAAAATACAATATTGGTTCATACACATATTGCTGTTGTATCAATTGTTAAACTGCATTTGCAGTTTATCATGTTCTTTATGAACACTTCCTTTATTTGTTTTATAGATTCCTATGGTGTTCCAGTGGCCACTACTGTCTCCCAGGTGGAGGTTCTTTTCCCTATATGACTTCCTGGCAAGAAAGGGGAGCATAGAATTCTGTGCTCCCAATATGATCCACTAGGTGGCCAAATTCATTTTCGGCCACTGGAGGAAGCAACTCCTTTGCCGGCGGCGTCCCCATTCACTTCCGGACGGTCAGATGCTGTGTGCGCATTTGTGCGGCAATCCATACGTGCGCGTGACGTCACAACATTGCGTGGTTATGGCGGAACTGACTATGCTGATTGGGGATTTCCGCCTTCCGGGACGCCGAGGGAGCCACATGAGAAACGGCGCATCAGCGGCAAGGACTCTTATGGAGGGAAAGTTAGGGGATGGGAGGAAGGCACCTGCAGCTCGTTACAAGCCACCATATTAACAAATAGCACTATAAAAACCCCAGGATGCACGTGGTTCTTGAGATGATCCCGAGCATATCAGAGTGGACGGTCGTTTATTCTCCAAATGCTCCAAAGTAAGTACTTGACACATATTAGCCTATCTATTAACTTACCCTACCTACCTAATGGTAGGTTAAAGCTACATCTAACAAATAGTTACATTTTTTATAACAGATTGTTTGGTTCTCTCTCAGGGCTGTGTTTTGGCCTAGGCGGACTAGGCCTAGGCCTAGGGCAGCACTTTGCGGGGGGCGGCAAAAAGGGCCGCCCCCCCGCATGAGAGAAAGCCCCCCCACCCGTCTTGCTGATTCCCGGCTCCCGCTGCCGCCTCCCGCACACATGCAGCCCACGGCGGCCGGCTTTCTGTAGTGGCGCCGTGGTGTATGGGCGTGCTTGTCAGAGTAGGGGGGCGTGAGATACACGCCTCCACCCTCTGACAAGCACGCCCATACACCACGGCGCCGCTACAGAAAGCCGGCCGTCGTGCGCTGCATGTGTGCGGGAGGCGGCAGCGGGAGCCGGGAATCAGCAAGACGGGTGGGGGGGGCTTTCTCTCATGCGGGGGGCGCCGTGTGTCACTGGCGCCCCCATAACCAACAGGTGACAGGTGGAGCCTTAAGCTCCGCCTACCCTCCCCTGCACTGCTTTGCTGCAGTAAATCTTCTCCTCGGCCCTGGGGCTGTGACGTCAGGAGAGAGAGGAGCATGAGGGAAACCCCCAGGACAGCAGGTACAATGATTTAATAAAGTATATCAGTGTTATGGGCACTGGCAGCATTTGATGGGCACTGGCAGAATTTGATGGGCACAGTGGCAGAATTTGATGGGCACAGTGGCTGCGTTTGATGGCACAATGGCTGCATTTGATGGCGCGGTGGCTGCGTTTGATGGGCACAGTGGCTGCGTTTGATGGGCACAGTGGCTGCGTTTGATGGGCACAGTGGCTGCATTTGATGGCACAGTGGCTGCGTTTTAGGGCACAGTGGCTACGTTTGATGGCACAGTGGCTGCGTTTGATGGGGCACAGTGGCTGCAATTGATGGGCACAGTGGCTATGTTTGATGGCACAGTGGCTGCGTTTGATGGGGCACAGTGGCTGCATTTGATGGGCACAGTGGCTGCGATTGATGGGCACAGTGGCTGCATTTGATAGCACAGTGGCTGCGTTTGATAGCACAGTGGCTGCGTTTGATAGCACAGTGGCAGCATTTGATGGCGCGGTGGCTGCATTTGATGGGCACGGTGGCTGCATTTGATGGGCACAGTGGCTGCAATTGATGGGCACAGTGGCTGCAATTGATGGGCACAGTGGCTACGTTTGATGGCACAATGGCTACGTTTGATGGCACAGTGGCTGCGTTTGATGGGGCACAGTGGCTGCGTTTGATGGGGCACAGTGGCTGCAATTGATGGGGCACAGTGGCTGCAATTGATGGGCACAGTGGCTGCAATTGATGGGCACAGTGGCTGCAATTGATGGGCACAGTGGCTGCAATTGATGGGCACAGTGGCTGCGTTTGATGGGCACAGTGGCTACGTTTGATAGCACAGTGGCAGCATTTGATGGGCACAGTGGCTGCGTTTGATGGGTACAGTGGCTGCGTTTGATGGGCACAGTGGCTGCGTTTGATGGGCACAGTAGCTGCATTTGATAGCACAGTGGCAGCGTTTGATAGCACAGTGGCAGCGTTTGATGGTTACAGTGGCTGCGTTTGAGGGCACAGTGGCTGCATTTGATGGGCACAGTGACTGCGTTTGATGGGCACAGTGAGACCCCCCCCCCCCCCGTGATAGCATTAAAACTCAGCAGCTAAAAATACTGTAGCTGCTGACTTTTAATATTAGGACACTTACCTGGATTCAGCGATGTCGACACCTCAGCCGATTTTCGGATTGGCTCTCGTTTTTTGCCACTATCATTCATGGTAAGGGAAACCGACCGGTTCCCTACTGCACATGTGCGAAGCGCGTTGCACTTTCTGAATGGCCCAGTGGAGGAAGGAGGAGGGGGGGGCAAACTTCAGAGGGGACAGCGCAGTTTTCCAGAAGTGGGGAAGGGTACCTGTCAGAAACAGGTACCCGTTCCCCCCTGAAAGATGCCAAATGAGCCTAAAGAGGAAGGGGTGTTGTTTACAGATGATAGGGTGGGTCTTAAACAGGAAGGGGTGTGGCCTCGGCAGGATGGGGTGGGTCGTATTTAAATTAGGGGGGTGCATGCGTTTAGTCAGGCCTAGGGCAGCACAAAACCTAAATACACCACTGTTCTCTCTTGTTTACACACAGAGCCATAGATTCTCTGTGCAAACCAGAGTTTGGCATTAATCAACACGCCCTTGATAGTGCCTTTTACCAATATCAACACTAAGGTAAATTTAAGTGAAAGCCCTTTTTTTTTCTTTTCTCTTTTTCTCAATTTCACTTGTTTTGGTCCATTTTGTTCCATAGCTTATAGCACCTTTTCATTATATACACTACATTCACTTACATACACATGCACACTTACACCCGGACTGTTTGTCCCCTTTATTGCTTTGTATCCTTGTTTTTGCTTTTTGTTTTGTTTTAGTTTTGGTGTTTGTTTTGTGTTTTCTTCTTTCTCTTTCACAGCATACTTTCGCCAACACACACTACACCCTCCTACACACACATGCATAATCATCCTTTCAATCACTCACATCTTCTTACCTTGGCTCACACTATGACACTTCCACGTCCTTACATAATCACCCATCATTTTTCATTCTTTTCGTTCATACACCATCACTCACACTGTCTCAACACAACTCTGTTTAAATAATATTTATTTACTTTGGTATTAACATAGAATTTAAAAAAGAAAGTAATAGGATTTATTCACTTTGGTATTAACAAACCTTATGTTTTCTATAAAATTGCTCATTAATTGTTGCTCGATATTTGAAATGCTAAATATAATTATTCAACAGCAAACCAACCCCGTGAAGAAGACCTTGATTGCATGGGTCGAAATGCGTCGGCACTTCATACAACAGACATTCTGATATGTGATGCTGTGTATAATTTTGTGTTTGCATTCTTTGAATTTGGAATGGTATTATATCCCCTTACCAGAGCTCATATTTTAACTGCTATGTGTCTATGATATGTTAATTTTTCAATAAAGATTTTAAGAACAAATTAATTATTTGAAATTACTAACCTTGCTGCTAAAAACCCCCCTGGGGGAACTCTTCCATATTGCAGGAAGTCCTCCTCTTCCTCCTGCTGCTCTGCCTCCAGTATCCTGTCCATAATGCCATGCAGAGTCTGCTCCAGCAGGAACACAACAGGGATTGTATCACTGATGCATGCACTGTCATGGCTCACCATCCTTGTGGCCTCCTCAAATGGTGACAATACAGTGCATGCATCCTTAATGATCAGCCATTGGCGTGGGGAAAAAAAGCCGAGGCGACCTGAGCCTGTCGTCGTGCCGGGACACCTTGTGCTATACCATCATCCCTGTCAGTGGAGGCTGCTGAGATGTAATGACTTGGTATAGCAGGGGCAGACTGAAGTGGGTAAGGAGGAGGAGGAGAAGGAGGGACAGATTTGTGCCCCTTTTGTGTGGCCTTTAGGTGTACCTGCCAACGGGCTGAGTGGTTGGACGTTAAATGCCTTGTTAAGTATGTGGTACCCAAATGTTTGGTGTTTTTGCCACCTTTGATGTGCCTGAGACACAGCAACAGTGCGATCTGCTGCAGGTGTCCTAAAAAAGGCACAGACAGCTGAGCTTTGGGGAGTGGGCCAGGAGATAACAGCTGCAAAATGTGATGGAATATGGTGGCTGCTCTCTACTCTTTCTTGATGTCGGCCTACTTCGGTTTCCTCCTCTGCTCTGGCACCCAAGTCGCGTCAGTGACCTCATCATCATCATCATCATTATCATCATCTCCATCTCCTCTATCTTCATCATTACCACTGGAGACAACATGGCAATACGCTGCGGCTTGGGGAACCTGAATGCCAATTTGTCTACCAGTGTTCCTCCCTTTCTCTAGGCTCATGTTCCTGTCAGCCTCAACCTCAGAACCAACATCTGAATCCAGTAATGGCTGGGCATCATCAAGGTGCAAGTGGCTGATGCTGTGGTCAAATAACTCAGCTGACTCCTCCATAGCTGATGTTAGGGCTATGGCAGGAATAAATGTAGACAAGTAGGCAGGTTTATCCACTCTGACAACTGCAGGGGACTGCACACTTGTCTCTGCTTGCGTGACAGAGGATGAGGAGGATGAGGAAGGTTTAGTAAGCCACCTCCTCTGCATGCTGTGGCTGGACTGGCAGTAATGCCCACAGAACTATATGGCGTTAAACTGGCAGTAACGCACACAAAACTATATTGCGTTAAACTGGCAGTAATGCACACAGAACGATATGGCATTAAACTGGCAGTAACGCACACAAAACTATATGGCATTAAACTGGAAGTAAAGCACACAGACATATATGGCGTTAAACTGGCAGTAACGTACACAGAAGTAAATGGGGTTAAACTGGCAGTAACGCACACAAAACTATATAGCGTTAAACTGGCAGTAATGTACACAGAACTATATGGTGTTAAACTGGCAGTTAGCACACAAAACTATATGGTGTTAAGCTGGCAGTAACGCACACAAAACTATATATAGCGTTAAACTGGCAGTAACGCACACAGAAGTATATGGCGTTAAACTGGCAGTAACACACACAAAACTGTATGGCGTTAACCAGTTGCCACACGCCGATGTACGTCGGCACAATGGCACGGGCAGGCATAAGGGCTTACCTGTATGTCCCTGCCTGCCCGCGGGCGGGGGGTCTGATTGGACCCCCCCCGGTGCCTGCAGCAGTCGGATTATCGTCAGGAGCGATCCGAGGTGAGGGGGAGGCCACTGATTCATGGCCACTCCCTCACGATCGCTCCTGGCGAATCGAATGCTTCCTCTGCTGCTGTAATGTAAACAGCGTCAGAGGAAGTGATGTCATCTCTCCTCGTGAAACCTTTTTCGTTCCGGCTTCCGAGGAGAGTAGACATCAAGTAAGTTTGCACCAACACTACACCAACAGTAGAACACTCAGGCACACTTTCCACCCCCCAATCACCCCCGATCACCCTCCGATCACCCCCCTGTACCCCCTGTCACAGTAACACCAATAGCAGTTTTTTTTTCTGATTATTGCATTGGTGTCATTTTGTGACAGTTATAAGTGGTAGGGCAGTTAGTGTTAGGCCCCTTTAGGTCTAGGGTACCCCCCCAACCCCCCTAATAAAGTTTTAACCCCTCGATCACCCCCCACCGCCAGTGTCACTAAGCGATCGTTTTTCTGATCGCTGTATTAATGTCACAGGTGGCGCTAGTTAGGGAGGTAAGTAAAGGTTTTAACCCAGTGATTGCCCCCTAGTTAACCCTTTCACCAGTGATCACCGTATAACTGTTACGGGTGACGCTGGTTAGTTTTTTTTTTTTTTTATAGTGTCAGGGCACCCGCTGTTTATTACCTAATAAAGGTTTAACCCCCTAATCGCCCAGCGGGTGATATAAGTTAGTTTTTAGGGTCAGATAGGGTCTGCATTGCCCCAGGCAGCGTGAGGTTAGTGCCAGTACCGCTAACACCCACGCACGCACCATACACCTCCCTTAGTGGTATAGTATCTGAACGGATCAATATCTGATCCGATCAGATCTATACTAGCGTCCCCAGCAGTTTAGGGTTCCCAAAAATGCAGTGTTAGTGGGATCAGCCCAGATACCTGCTAGCACCTGCGTTTTGCCCCTCTGCCCAGCCCAGCCCAGCCCACCCAAGTGCAGTATCGATCGATCACTGTCACTTACAAAACACTAAACACACATAACTGCAGCGTTCGCAGAGTCAGGCCTGATCCCTGCGATCGCTAACAGTTTTTTGGTAGCGTTTTGATACAGTCGCTAACAGTCAGGAGCTTTTTTGCCTGTGAGTCTCACTAGTGTAACACTAAATTTAGAGCACAAAATGGCAAATCGAAGGTACACTAGTGAAGAGATTATATATAAAAAATTGCGCCAACTCCTACAAAAGCATATAATGAAGCAGCCAACACAACAACCTGACCAGTGTGAATATATGAAAAAATAAAGTGTGGCGCTAAAGATGGTGTTGTTAAAGAAATAACGGTGTTATCTACACGGTAGAGGTACACAATCCTGAAGTGTGCACCAAATAAGTTGGTGATAATCTTATGGAGTGTATAAAGAGATAATAACATCCCTTCACAGAACACCATAAGAACAAAATCACCAAAAATAGAAATCAAAAAATTAGATAGACAAATGTGTAAATATATACAAATAGTGAGAAAATGTGTCTGTATCCAGTATGTCAGTATTGGACGGAATAACTCATCCAAAAATAGCTGAAAGTTCAACTACAAAGTGTAAATACAAGAAGGTAAAAACACAGTTATGTGTATTAAATTAAGATTAAAATTAGCCTAGTTCCCAAAACTAGACCAAAATATAGAACCATAAGTCCATTAGGGTAGTAAATATATGCAAATATTTATAGTCCATCACTATGCAATGGGGTGATCTTAAATAACTCCATATCAGCCTAGATGTAAGCAGTCCTTAAATATGGTGAGTGAGAGCTGTTGGACGTATCCTTGCACATAGATGGATTCTTCCCTTGATATGGCGATATTGGCCCAGAAAAATTAATGTAAACATTTGTCTATCTCATTTTTTTGATTTCTATTTTTGGTGATTTTGTTCTTATGGTGTTCTGTGAAGGGATGTTATTATCTCTTTATACACTCCATAAAATTATCACCAACTTACTTGGTGCACACTTCAGGATTGTGTACCTCTACCGTGTAGATAACACCGTTATTTCTTTAACAACACCATCTTTAGCGCCACACTTTATTTTTTCACACTAGTGAAGAGGCCTAAACAATTCTGAGCATAACAGATAGTGAAGAGGAAGTCACTCATCTGTCAGATTCAGGCTCAGAATACGAACCTGTAGACAACAGCAGCTCCATGACATATAGTTCTGATGATGGAGTTGTGGTCCCTGCCAAGGTCAGGCGTACCAGACCCCAATCTTCTTCTTCTGCTGTTGAGGTGCAAGAACTGCAGGGCTCTCGTATGGAGCAGAGAAGTACTAGCGCTGCTATTCCTTCTAGTAAACTGGCAAGCACCAGCGGCCTAGTACACCCTGGCCATACATCCAGCACTGCAGTAACACTTGGTGACGTGGCGAGTCCCATAAGTGCAGTTCAAGCTGGCGAGGTGGCAAGCACAAGTAGTGTCCCGCTGCCACCAAGAAGACGAACACAGGCCCATTGTGCCCATAGTGCCCTTCCTGCTGCCCCCATTCACTGGCCAACCCGGCATTCATGTGGAAACAGTTGACTTTACGTCACTTGATTTTTATTCGCTGTTTTTCACCGAAGATCTCTATATATATATATATATATATATCTATTGTGGACCAAAGCAATTTGTACGCTGGTCAACACATCGCCACTATTCCCCAGTCCTCCCTTGCCAGAGATTGGAAACCAATTACGGTTTCCGAATTTAAGATCTTTCTGAGCCTTTCCCTCCTCATGGGCATAACCAAAAAGAGTGAGTTGCGGTCATATTGGTCCACTGACCCAATTCACCATATGCCCGTGTTCTCTGCTTCCATGGCCAGGGCACGATGCGAGCAGATTTTGCGGTTCATGCACTTCAACAACAATGAACTCTGTCATCCTCGTGGAGACCCTGGATACGATCGGCTCTACAAAATTCGAAATTCGGCCCCTTGTAAACCACTTGAACCAACGTTTTGCAGACTTGTTTACTCCCCATCAAGTTGTCTGCGTTGATGAGTCCCTGATTAAGTTTTCTGGCCACTTGTCATTCAAACAGTACCTTCCCAGCAAGCGTGCCAGATACGGGGTCAAGATGTATAAGCTCTGTGACAGGGCCACAGGCTATAAAAGTAGTTTTATGGTTTACGAGGGAAGAGATAGTCATGTAGAGCCGACAAACTGCCCTGACTACATAGGAAGTGCTGGCAAGATTGTGTGGGACTTGGTGTCATCAGATTGGAGCATGTGGCACCATGCGATCTAATCGTTGGGGCTTTCCCCAGTGGCTTGTAGATTCCCGTCTTAGGCTGGGGGAGAGAGCCTGCTTGAAGTGTAATAACTTGCTCGCTATGAAGTGGAGGGATAATAAGAATGTTTTCGTTCTTACCTCCCTTCATGCAGACACGACTGTCCAAATTACTACGGCGACTGGTGTTGTGGAGAAACCCCTCTGTGTCCACAAATATAACCAAAATATGGGAGGGTTGGGCCTCAACGACCAGTTGTTGGCGCCGTACCTAGTTGTCTGTAAGGCCAGATGCTGGTATAAAAAAGTGTCTGTATACTTATTTCAATTGGCTTTGCTGAACGCTCATGTGCTATATAGAGCTTCAGGACGGACTGGATCCTTCCTTAAATTCCAGGAAGAGATCGTCAGAGCCCTTCTGTTTCTCCACCTCACCTTCCTCAACCAAATGCAGTAAGCCGGCTGCATGAGAGGCATTTTCCTTATGTCCTCCCGAGTACCCCTACCCAACGAGCCCCCCCAAGAAAATCTTGTGTCTGTAGAAAGCGCGGATATAGGCGTGACACCCGTTATTATTGACCCTCCTGTCCTGACAATCCTGGTCTTTGCATTGGTGAATGTTTTGAGCGCTACCATACACTAGTTGGGTTTTAGCATAGGGTACAGCATTGCGCAGACTAGGTACACTTTCACAGGGTCTCCCAAGATGCCATCACATTTTGAGAGACCCGAACCTGGAACCGGTTACAGTTACAAAAGTTACAGTTATAACAAAAAATGTAAAAAAAAAAAAAAAAAAAAGTAAAAAAAAAAAAAAAATAATACACAAAAAAATATAACATAAAAAAAACAAAAATAGTTGTCGTTTTATTGTTCTCTCTCTCTCTCTCTCTCTCTCTCTCTCTCTCTCTCTCTATTCTCTCTCTATTGTTCTGCTCTTTTTTTACTGTATTCTATTCTGCAATGTGTTATTGTTATTATGTTTTATCATGTAATTTTTTATACTTTACTGTTTACTGTGTTTTATTGTTAACCATTTTTTTGTTTTCAGGTACGCCATTCAGCTGCAGCGCGGATTTATTTATCTTGACAGCAACAGCGTTTGCTCCCACGATACATAAAGCCGCGACTCCAGCGCTGTCAGAGGTGATTTCACCACCACAGTTAAAAAAAAGAGCATATATGTCGAAGCATGGGGGCAGCAGGGGCGGAGGAGCGATTTGCTCCTACCTTTTGTGGGTGGATGCCCCCATGCTTGGGCATATATATATTTTAGGCACAGGTTGCGTTAAAAAATGTTTTATTTTTTACTATTTTTTTTTGTATTTGCTTTGCAGGTATGGTATGCCTTACTGTTATACTGTAATGTTACTTTGTTTTATTGTTAACCATCATTTGCTTAGCAGGTACGCCATTCAGTTGCAGCGCGGATTTATTTATCTTGAGAGCAACAGCGTTTGCTCCCACGATACATAAAGCCGTGACTCCAGCGCTGAGGTGATTTCACCACCACAGGTAAAATAAGAGCATATATGCTGAAGCATGGGGGCAGCAGGGGCGGAGGAGCGATTTGCTAACTTTTGGGGTGGATGCTCTCATGCTTTGGCATATATAAATGGTGCATGTATGCCCATCATTAGACGTGGGTGGATGAAGGGAGGTATTCTAATGGTGGGCATACCCACCGATCAATCTCTTTTTTTTGTTCAGCCCACAGGCTGCATGAAAAAAAGATTACAATATATGCCCAACAAGGACCAGCAATGTACTAGTATGTTGCTGGACTTTGAGTGGTTATACCAGAATTATGCCTGCAGATTTAGGTATCATCTTGGTATCATTCTTTTCAGCCAGCGGTCGGCTTTCATGTAAAAGCAATCCTAGCGGCTAATTAGCCTCTAGACTGCTTTTACAAGCAGTGGGAGGGAATGTCCCCCCCTCCCACCATCTTCCATGGTTTTCTCTGGCTCTCCTGTCCCAACAGGGAACCCGAGAATACAGCCGGTGATTTGGCCAGCTGACCATAGAGCTGATCAGAGATCAGAATGGCTCCAATCATCTCTATGACCTAAGAAACCGGAAGCTATGAGCATTTCATGACTTAGATTTCGCCGGATGTAAACAGCGCCATTGGGAAAGCATTTTATCACACCGATCTTGGTGTGATCAGATGCTTTGAGGGCAGAGGAGAGATCTAGGGTCTAATAGGCCCTAATTTTTTCAAAAAAGAGTATCTGTCACTACCTATTGCTGTCCCTGAGATAACAATAAAAATGATAAAAAAAATGAAAGGTACAGTTTAAAAATAAGATAAAAGAGCAAAAAAAAAAAAAATAAAGCACCCCTGTCCCCCCTGCTCTCGCGCAAAGGCGAACGCAAGTGTCGGTCTGGCGTCAAATGTAAACAGCAATTGCACCATGCATGTGAGGTATCACTGCGAAGATCAGATCGAGGGAAGTAATTTTAGCAGTAGACCTCCTCTGTAAATCTAAAGTGGTAACCTGTAAAGGCTTTTAAAGGCTTTTAAAAATGTATGTAGTTTGTCGCCACTGCACGTTTGTGCGCAATTTTAAAGCATGTCGTGTTTGGTATCCATGTACTCGGCCTAAGATCATCTTTTTTTATTACATCAAACATTTGGGCAATATAGTGTGTTTTAATGCATAAAAATTGAAAAAAGTGTGTTTTTTCCCCAAAAAATGCGTTTGAAAAATCGTTGCGCAAATACTGTGTGAAAAACAAAAAATTAAACACCCACCATTTTAATCTGTAGGGCCTTTGCTTTAAAAAAATATATAATGTTTGGGGGTTCAAAGTAATTTTCTTGCAAAAAAAAATATATTTTTTCATGTAAACAAAAAGTGTCAGAAAGGGCTTTGCCTTCAAGTGGTTAGAAGAGTGGGTGATGTGTGACATAAGCTTCTAAATGTTGTGCATAAAATGCCAAGACAGTTCAAACCCCCCCCAATTGACCCCATTTTGGAAAGTAGACACCCCAAGCTATTTGCTGAGAGGCATGACGAGTCCATTGAATATTTTATATTGTGACACAAGTTGCAGGAAAAAGACAAATTTTTTTTTTTTGCACAAAGTTGTCACTAAATGATATATTGCTCAAACATGCCATGCCATTTCACTCCTCACTTCCTATCACAGTTTCGGAGGCCATGGAATGCCCAGATGGCATAACCCCCCCCCCCCCAAATTACCATATTTTGGAAAGTAGACACCTCAAGCTATTTGCTGAAAGGTATGGTGAGTATTTTGCAGACCTCGCTTTTCGTCACAAAGTTTTGAAAATTGAAAAAAGAAAAAAAAAAAACATTTTTCTTTTCTTTCTTCATTTTCAAAAACAAATGAGAGCTGCAAAATACTCACCATGCCTCTCAGCAAATAGCATGGAGTGTCTACTTTCCAAAATGGGGTCATTTGGGGGGGTTTTGTGCCATCTTAGAATTTTATCAAAACTGTGATAGGTAGTGAGGAGTGAAATCAAAAATTTACGCCCTCAGAAATCAAGAAGGCGGTGCTTGGCTTTCGGGGCCCTGTACGCAGCTAGGCTCCCAAGAAGTCCCACACATGTAGTATCCCCGTACTCAGGAGAAGCAGCAGAATGTATTTTGGGGTGCAATTCCACATATGCCCATGGCATGTTTGAGCAATATATCATTTAGTGACAACTTTGTGCAAAAAAAGTTTGTCATTTTCCCGCAACTTGTGGCAAAATATAAAATATTCCATGGACTCAACATGCCTCTCAGCAAATAGCTTGGGGTGTCTACTTTCAAAAATGGGGTAATTTGGGGGGGGGGTTGTGCCATCTTAGCATTATATGGCCTTCAAAACTGTGATAGGTAGTGAGGAGTGAAATAAAAAATGTACGCCCTTAGAAATCCTGAAGGCTGTTCTTGGTTTTCGGGGCCCCGTACATGGCTAGGCTCCCAAAAAGTCCCACACATGTGGTATCCCCGTACTCAAGAGAAGCAGCAGAATGTATTTTGGGGTGCAATTCCACATATGCCCATGGCCTGTGTGAGAAATATATAATTTAGTGACAACGTTTTGTAAAATATTTTTTTTTTTGTTATTCAATCACTTGGGGAAAAAAATAAAATATTCAATGGGCTCAACATGCCTCTCAGAAATTTCCTTGGGGTGTCTACCTTCCAAAATGGAGTCATTTGGGGGGGGGGGGGTTATACTGCCTGCCATATTAGCACCTCAAGAAATGAGATAGGCAGTCATAAACTAAAAGCTGTGTAAATTCCAGAAAATGTACCCTAGTTTGTAGACGCTATAACTTTTGCGCAAACCAATAAATATACGCTTATTGACTTTTTTTTTTTTTTACCAAAGACATGTGGCTGAATACATTTTGGCCTAAATGTATGACTAAAATTGAGTTTATTGGATTTTTTATATAACAAAAAGTATAAAACATCATTTTTTTTCAAAATTTTCGGTCTTTTTCCGTTTATAGCGCAAAAAATAAAAACCGCAGAGGTGATCAAATGAAATCAAAAGAAAGCTCTATTTGTGGGAAGAAAAGGACGCAAATTTTGTTGGGGTACAACATTGCATGGCCGCGCAATTAGCAGTTAAAGCGACGAAGTGCCAAATTGTAAAAAGTGCTCTGGTCAGGAGACACACTTTAAAGGGGGCAATTTTCCCTTATTGAAAAATAAGTTCTTCCTGATGGTGTACCACTCCACCAACGGGAACGCTAAATCTCGTGGTGTATCCATTCTCATTTCCCGTACTGTTCCTTGGACCTGTGAGGATATAAAAACTGACTCAGAGGGACGCTTTCTGTTCCTCAGGGGTGCGATTGGCAGGGTGGAGGTGACCCTGGCCAACATATATGTCTCGAACAGTGGCCAGGACCACTTTATCACCAAAATGACAGACATATTGTTATGCCGCGTACACACGGTCGGACTTTTCGTCTACAAAAGTCCGACAGCCTGTCCGACAGACTTCCGGCGGACTTTCGGCGGACTTGCAGCAGACTTTCTAACGAACGGACTTGCCTACACACGACCACACAAAAGTCTGACGGATTCGTACGTGATGACGTACACCGGACTAAAATAAGGAAGTTCATAGCCAGTAGCCAATAGCTGCCCTAGCATGGGTTTTTGTCCGTCTAGCACACAGACGAGCGGATTTCGGGGTCCGTCGTAGTTACGACGTAAAGATTTGAAGCATGTTTCAAATCTAAAGTCCGTCGGATTTGAGGCTGAAAAAGTCTGCTGAAAGTCCGGAGAAGCCCACACACGATCGGATTACCAGCCAGCTTTAGTCCGTCGGCGTCCGTTGGACTTTTGTAGACGAAAAGTCCGACCGTGTGTATGCGGCATTAGAGTTCTCTAGGGGTCAACTGCTACTAGGCGGAGATTTCAATGTTCCACTAATTCCCTCTGAAGATACATCGACGGGACATTCCTCAATCACTCCTGGTATTAGGAAACGTATTGCGCGCTCGCTACATAAGGCACAGCTGATTGATGCCTGGAGACTCATACACCCGACTGAAAGGGATTACACCTTTTACTCAACACCACATAAACAATATTCGAGGATTGACTACTTTTTACTTCCCCATTCTCAACTACATGCAATTTTCAATTCAATTTCAATTCATCAATTGGGTCTATCACATTGGGTCTGACCATGCCCCTGTTCTATTGACCTATGCCCTGACTGATGTTTTCACTTCCAGAACAAGAACCTGGAGATTAAATGAGAACCTCCTTCAAGACAAAAATATACTTCAAGACGTAGTCAGGGAGCTGGACTGCTATTTTCAAACCAATGACACTCCTGATAGTAATCCCGGCATTGTGTGGGAAGCCGACAAGGCGGTGATTCGCGGAGTACTTATTAAGCATGGCTCACGCATTAAGAGACAGCGTTTGGAACAGATGACATCACTTCTGAACCAATTGAACCTTGCTGAAGCCCGGCACAAACATGCCCAGACCCAAGCCCTGGAGACGGAAATCTTGATGTTACGTAGAAAAATGACCGACTTACTGCAATTTCGGGCTAAGGCCGCAATTCAGGTCTGTCGTCAGGTATCGTAGGAAGCCAGGAATAAATGTGGTAGACTCCTGGCCAGGTCCCTGAGAGATCAGGTATTGGCTAATTACATATCTCATATTACGATGTCCTCCGGCCAGAGGACCACACTCCCACGCAACATAGTAGGAGAGTTTAAAGAGTTCTATGCGTCCCTCTACAATCTGCAGACCCCAGCTCCCCCACAATTCCAGATTGAGGACTATCTGACCAATTCAGGCATGCCCAGACTGTCCACAGAAGTGGGAGAACTGTTTGACGAACCCATTACCATAGCGGAGATACAGTCAGCGATAGGGGCCACTAAATTAGGGAAAGCTCCGGGTCCGGATGGCCTCACCGCACAGTACTATAAAATCCTACTGCCGTCCCTCGAGAAATTTATGCACAAATTTTTCAACTCATTGGGATCCGGTATAACATTTCCCCGAGACACTCTTTCGGCCCATATCACAGTGATTCCCAAAGACGGGAAGACCATCTGTGGGAACTATAGGCCAATTTCCCTACTCAACACCGATCTTAAAATTTTCACGAAATTACTTTCTACCAGGATCCAACTTTACCTTCCTTCCCTGATCCACCTGGACCAAGTTCGATTTGTCCCGACCCAAGAGGCCAGGGACAACACAATTAAAGTCCTTAACCTCCTACACGTGGTCAATAAGAATAAGATTCCCTGCATTTTCTTAAGCACGGATGCGGAGAAGGCCTTTGACAGGGTGAACTGGGGATTTATGACCTCTGTTCTGAAACACATAGGTCTGAGCAACACCATGCTATGTTGGATAAACTCGATCTATGGTGACCCCTCAGCTCGTGTAGCACCAACGGGGTACCAATGGAATTCCTTTGGGATCAAGAACGGAACACGCCAGGGGTGCCCTCTATCCCCGCTCCTTTTCGCCCTGTCACTGGAACCGTTTCTGCATACCGTACAACCCAACCCGTACATCACTGGAGTGGTTATGGGAGATTCGCAACAGAAGGTTGACGCGTACGCGGACGATATAGTGTTCTCACTTACCAATCCATCGATCTCTCTCCCAAACCTTCTAAGCGAATTTAAAACGTACGGTGATCTCTCGAACTTGAAGATTAATTTCAGCAAGTCTGAAGCAATGGGTATAGAAGTTTCCCCACATCTTCTCACAGCCCTCCAAACCAGTTTCAAATTTAAATGGACAAACTCAGCCCAAAAATACCTTGGCACACATATCCTCCTGAAAGTTTCTCAGCTTTTCCCCCTGAATTTCCCCCCTCTGCTGGCAGATGTTCGAGCTCTACTTGCCAAATGGCAAACAGGGCTACATTCGTGGTTTGGGAGATGCAATATCCTTTAGATGTGCATTCTTCCTAAATTCCTCTATCTTCTCCAAGCCCTCCCGATGCCAACCCCCTCTAGTTACTTTGACCAGACCAGAGCCCTATTCTTCAACTTCATATGGGCCCATAAAAGGCCTAGACTCAACAGAAGACAGCTTACGATGCCCAAGCAGTATGGGGGACTGGCAGTACCAGATCTTCGCAAGTATCACCAAGGGACTCATCTAACCAGACTTATTGACTGGAACCCTCACCAATCCACAAAACTATGGACCAGTCTGGAACAGACCCAATGTGAAATATCCCTGAACAGGGCCCCTTGGTGCCATAACTCACTGCCAAGAGATGTGAAGAATCACCCACTGATAGGTACAACCACACAAATATCCTCGACTCTCTTTACACGCTCTTGCCTTGTGTCACTAAACTTCCCACTTTGCCCGATACTGGGAACCCCAGAGTTTGTTCTGGGTCACACAGACTCCATCTTCTGCTCTCTGAGAATGGCAGGATATTTCCAAGCCTCCCATTTTCTTGTTAATGGAAAGTGGCAATCCGTGACAGATCTTACGAATCCAGGCGGTCCCTTTCACTTAGATTATTGGAGGGCTCTTCAACTCTGTCATTTCCTTCAATCAATAACCCTACCTGGTAGCTCTGACCAGACTCTAACCACCCTAGAGACCTATTGCTCGGAGGATGGTGCTATGCCCCACACCTTATCGGCCATCTATCAATTGTTGATCACGCCACCAGATGGTCATCACCCACGTTGCCTAGATGCATGGGAAAGGGATTTGCAGTGCACCTTCACGACGCATCAAAAACAAAATATCCTTCACTTCACATTTAAATCCTCAATTTGCTCGAAGACACAAGAGACCAACTATAAAATAGTTACCAGATGGTACAATACCCCTGCAAAGCTACAAGATCTTCCTCTCTGCCCCGGACCATTGCTGAAGATGCCAGAGATAAAGAGGAACGATCCTCCACATCTTCTGGACCTGTCCCATTTTGAAGAGGTTCTGGGAAATCATCCAGCATACGGTGCAGAAGTTCACTGAATACCCCATTCTAGCAGACACAATCTCCACGTATTTGTCTATGGCATAGAAAGGTAGAGGAAATTAAAAAAATGGAGAACTTAATCCTCACGGCCCGCCATCAAAACGAACGGTTTACCAAGACGTGGTCCATCTGGAATATTTTCATCTTCTCAGATGAACGTCGGGCCCTTTTGGAGAGTGATACACCAGATTAAAATTGTCCCATTTCCGAATGACTTATAGTCGAACTGGGCTATAGATGCTGGTCGACTGTACCAATCGGTGCTCAAGCTCGGAGATGGGTGCGCACGCTGCCTCCCTGTGCCCCATTTTGTCCCCTCCCTACTTCCCCATTCCCCTCTGACCTCCTTCATCTTTCCTCCCCTTCGTGCCTCCTTCCCCCTCCTTTCTCTTTCTTTCTCTCTGTTTCTTCTCTTTGTCGTTACTAGTGTGGGTGTATGGGGTGCTATTCGGTGCCCCATGGGCCTATATGGTTCTGCTCTTACACTAAACTAGAAAAAAGGGGCGAGATTCACGGAACCACTCGGTGGTCCAAGTGAACCCTCGGAAGTAAGGCACCTTCCGTCGCAGTTAGGGTTACAGATGGAATTGTTTAAAGTACCAAAGATTATTGTCATCTCTTTATAATTGTATTTTCTATTCATGTCAAGTTATGTTGTTCAGCTCATTTTACACTATGGTATATTTTCCATATATGACTTTGAGATGTTGTATTTCGTGTGTCTTTGCCCATCTTACAAATAAAGATTTGAAAAAAAAAGTGCTCTGGTCAGGAAGGGGGTAAAACCTTCCGGGGCTGAAGTGGTTAAACTGTCAGTAACGCACACAGAAGTAAATGGCGTTAAACTGGCAGTAATGCAATCAAATAGTAATGCAATCACTGATGCTATCTGAACTGTCCCTACTCTAGCTATACACTAATGTAAAGATCACTGACACGGTCTCACTACACTACATTGAAACTATATGAGCTGTCCCTACTCTACACTAATGTATGTATGAATGACACGATCTCACTACACTACAGTGAAACTATCTGAGCTGTCCCTACTTTAGCTGCACACTATACAAAGCTGAATGATGGTTCTCCTCACTACACTCACACTATCCCTAGACTGACACTAAACTAATATTCTACATGGAGAATTGATGTAAAATAGCATAGTATAGCACACTAACTAACTAATAGCACTGAACAGAGCCCTGTTCTATCTCTCTCCACGCTAAAATCACACTGAAAATGGCTGCCTTTGAAAGAATACTTTTATACTGTGTGGAGGGAATGAGCCATGATTGGATAAAGTCATGATGGCAGTGTCCAATCATGACTCTGACAGTGCTCTGTGCCCTGATTGGCTGAAGCTTTCACTGCTTCAGCCAATCAGGGCTTGCAATGCCCTGTTCAGCGCCGCAATGCATTGTGGTCGGTTCGGTGGGCTGAACAAACAGTCAAACGACCTGTTTGTTCGGATGTTCGCCAAAGGGCGGGACAACAAAAGTTCGGCACAAACTTATGCTCGGGTCGAACCGTTCGCCCATCCCTAATGGCATCTGGAGCCGGGTGCTCCCATCTAGGCGCTACCGCCACCTAGAGGCCTTTACTGTCCCGCTGCCTGCACCTGCTGCCACCGGACTGGGACGCTCCATGATGAGGCCGCTATTGGCCCAGGGCCCCCGGGCAGTACCCAATTTGTCAGTCAGCCCTTGGGTCACAGAATCCCAGCAGGGTAAGGTGGAGCCACCAGCGCTGACATCAGTGATTGATCACAGGAAAATTAGGTGGCCGCGAGGCCACTGTGAGTTAAGGTTGCCACCTCATCCCTTTATAACCGAGTACATTAATGCTATATAGGTACATAGGGGAGCTGGAATTTAGAAAAAAAATGTGAACAAAGGTGAACTTAGCCTTTAAATGGAACTGTTTTGGGAAAACAGTTAAATCAATGGTTTTAGTTTTGTTTTGAAGAGCGCGCATTGAGTCACAAAACACATGATAGGGCCTGTAGGAGCAAGACACGCCATCTACAATATAAGAAGCTTCAGGACGAAATGCTTTAGCTTCTTAATGCTTGCTACAAAAAGCCCATTAGAGGTTCAGGAACCCAATTCTCTGAGCAACGAAGACATGGCATTTCAGCTCTATAGGAAAGGGAGAGAGAGAACTCTTACTCCAGGACCTGCCATACTGTGCAGCACGTAGCACAGCTGCAAGTATCCACTCCACATACATACAAATACTGCAGAGCTAAAAAACAATAACATGAAAAATTAGAATAAATATGCTTTATACTCCACAGCAGACAATAACTCTAAAATCCAACATCTGAAAAATTGGTTTGATTCTTTGAAGACGGCTTATCACTAGCGTACAGGACTGTCAGCATGTTTGCACTCATTCATCATCAATATGAAAGTAGTTCAGTTTATGCAACGCTTGACATTCCTCACTATAACAACATGGTCGCAGCATGTGGTATATTTTATATTTGATTTATACTCCTGTGTTAAAATGATTATCCCTTTTCTGTTCTTGGAATTGAGCAATTAGCTTGATTCAAAATGACAAATGGCAGGAGAACAAAAAATAAATCTTTCATTTCAACCTATGGTTTTAACATCACACTGCTGAATTCAATGTTCCTTTTTTTCCCGATTAGAAAATAATCTCACTTTCTTCCCAAATAACATATGAAGATAAACTACTCTGGGCTCAGATGCTAAATGTTCTGCAGGGCCTCCCATCATTTATTTGTTGTGGTAATAGCTACCATGTATGGGATACAATATATGAGGATTGTAAGCATTAAAGTCTTTTATAGCTTAAAGTGTTACTAAACCCACAGCAGTAAAATCAGTTTGTATATGCAGTAAATCATGCTTGCTATACTCACTGTGGAACTTAAGGGGTTAATCCTCTGCTTTGTGCAAAAAGTCTGTTTTTATCCTGTGCATAGATCCTTCCCTCCTGCACTTTCTATCCGGGGAAGGCCAGCTAACACGGGCAGAGTAGCCGACCTGCACATGCTCAGTTGTGTCTTTCATGCTGGAAAGAACATTTACTTGTTGATCACATTATTGACATCACACATGTGGGCGTGTATACAGGCTGCAGTGGATATCTCCTTCTTCCTGAACTCTCAGTACTGGAGAAACTATGCAGTTTACCATGTGACTGTGGTATACAGATCATCCAAAAAGGTATATAGTGGCAGTATTTTAATGTAAAAAGGTAAAGCAGTGGGCACTGGGGGGGGGGGGGGTGAACTATTTTCATATTACTGGGTTTATTAAACTTTAAATGTGCATCAGTATGAAGCTTCTATGGGACAGTGTGGTTGAAATATACAGGTACCATGGAAGCAGTCGGGCTATCTCTGCTCTGCTTGTTTTGACTTTATTTTAGAGACCAAAGTACCCCTCTATAATTTCCAAGATTAAAATTTTCTTGTAGTTGCTTAGTGTTTTTTTATTTAATATTTGTTTATTGATCAAAGAAAAAGGCATACAAAATGTACGACAAGAACATTGCAAAGTGGAAAAAAACCTATGCATCAACGTATAAAGTAAACATTGTCCGGAGACACACAGGAATGGGAAATTGGAAGATAAGGGACATACAATTTTGAGTATTGACCTGGGTCTAGGAGGGAAGCAAATGCAATTTCACATAACAAATGAAACGAATATTTGAAAATGTCTGGGGGAACAGGGGGAGGGATATGGGGAGAGAGAAGTAGAGAGATGGGACAAGAGGAAGTAGAGGGTAAAAGGTGAGTAAGAGAGAAAATAGGAAGAAAAGAAGATAAGAAGCTGGTAGTCGATGGACTTCACATGGCATCACAAATCAAACACAGTTGCATATCAATAGGCTAAGTCTACATATCTATAGATTAATTGGTTATGAGGGAGGGGTTGGTTGTGAGCATTCAGGGGACACAAACATAATGTCTTTGTGCCCAGCAGAACTTTTAAATTCATTCCACTGGGCCCATGTTGCGGTGTGACGTTTAAGGTTGTCTCTGGCTATAAGAGTGAGTTCTTCCATGTGATGAGAGATCTAAGATCAGTAGATTCTGGTGCGACCGAACCGGGGGGTTTTCGGCTCATCCCTACTCCTCAAATATAGCCTAAAAGCATTTTCAATGACTTGTTAAAATAAGTGTTTAAACTTGTTACGCTATGGGAGCCTTTGTTACTTATTTTTACATGACAACCGAGAGACCATTCGCCACACAGAGGATTCCCATCCTAGAAGTTTATGAGTGTCACCTTCTTGGTCTGTACCTGAGGCTGGGGTTACACAGCCATATGCCTGCTTGATATCCTGAAAAGAGATCTTAGAAGTCGGTAAGGGGACATCTTTCTACATAGGTGGAGGAGTTTTTTCTATCATCACTGAATCCTGGGTGATTTAATCATATGCTATACACCGTTCGGATGTTCACCACTCTCTTCTCGGCATAAATCTTGCTCTTATATGAACTATACACCTTTTGTGCACTTTGCATTTTGGACTTTACGTTGTCTATATATATATTTTTTTTTTTGGTTATTATCGAGTGGGTTATGTCATCACTGTCATAATTCACGCATAGAAATGGATATTTGTTAAGATGCATTTATTATTTCATTTATTTTATGTCATTTATTGCAGCGCAGCCTTTTAAATTTTGATTTGTACAATAGATGGATGTGTCTCACATTGCATGGTTGCAGCTTGTTCACACATAATTTTTTCACTTGGGGATAGCGCAGTAATTTTTTCCAGATGTTTTCTACTGCCTGTATCCAATTTTTCAGTTATGGGGCAGAAGGCTGACCCCAAATGGCGGGAATGAGGGCCTTGGCGGCGTTCAACAAGTGTGGAGTGAGGGAACGCTTGTAAGAACCAACATTGTATTGTGCAGAAGTATAGTCCACAGATCCATGAGTAAGGAAGAACTCGTTATTTGATTCACAAGATGAATAATGTTTGACCAGAAAGTTTGAATTACCGGACCGGGCACGACCACCAGATGTGTGCGTGAGAGGCTGTGTTCCCGCAATTCCTCCAACACAGCGGGGAACTGGAGGGGGACATATTGTATAGCTTAGCTGGGTTATAGTGCTATCTTGTCAACAGCTTGTAGTTCATTTCGGCTGTCTTGGAGGAAATAGAAGAAACATGAGCAAGCTGTAATATTTTATCTCTTTGTTTATCAGAGAGGTGAGAGTTCAAATCGGACTCCCATTTGTTGAAGAATGGACGAATTGTTGTAATTGTTGTATCTCCATCTGTCCATGAAGGTGATCTGTTTGGAGTCAAGGATATCTGTTAGGAGTCTGAGGTTGCCCGATTGAGTGAAATGATGAAGTAGGAGAGGGCCTTCAGGTGACCATGATTTAAAGCCAGTGTCATGTTATCAGGAAGAAAAAAGTTGTGATTCAGTATTGGCAATTGGCATTATAGGAGAGTTGTAGTTCCAAGAGAATGTTTTGTGCAAAGAGTCCCAGACTGCAAGTGTGGAGGTAGTTAGTGGTGACATTCACACTTCACATTCCACTCAGCTCATGTTCCAATTGTACCCACAATTTAGTATCACTAGTATATATCCAATTGGAGATCCTGGATAACGCAATGGCATGATAATATGCCTTAAAGTTTGGAAGAGCCAGACCTCTTGCATTTTTGGAGCGGAAAAGGGTCGCTCAGAATATTCTAGGACGCCTGCCCTTCCAAACAAAGCGGGATATCATGGTCTATAATATTGAGAAGAACCCTACAGGCACAAAATATTTTACAGCGCACACATACAAGAATGACATTTCCTGCAGGGCTAGTTAAAAACACCTGAACATATTCAAAAAATACGGGGGTTTGGTCACACTATATGGTCATATAGTGCTAAGCCCACTTACTGCGACAAAGTACCCCGAATTAGTGGGTCCTACACTAGTAATAGAATGGAAGATCCTTTGTCTCAACCATGGGAGCTGAACTCCTCTATGTGGGAGAACTGAAAGGGATACATCCTAAACACTGGTGGCCACTAAATAGGAGGTAATGAGGAGGGGGAGGGGTGCTCCAGCCCAAAAGCCTAGTCAGAGCCTATTACAAAATACAAGAACATATTTGGGGGGCACACCATACAATGCATTTAAATTCAAGATGGTGCTGCTATAAGACCTACAAACAGTACAAAATATTTTACAGCGCACACATACAAGAATGACATTTCCTGCAGGGCTAGTTAAAAACACCTGAACACCTGAACATATTCAAAAAATACGGGGGTTTGGTCCCACTATATGGTCATATAGTGCTAAGCCCACTTACTGCGACAAAGTACCCCGAATTAGTGGGTCCTACACTAGTAATAGAATGGAAGATCGTTTGTCTCAACCATGGGAGCTGAACTCCTCTATGTGGGAGAACTGAAAGGGATACATCCTAAGCACTGGTGGCCACTAAATAGGAGGTAATGAGGAGGGGGAGGGGTACTCCAGCCCAAATGCCTGGTCAGGGCCAATTACAAAATACAAGAACATATTTGGGGGGCACACCAAACAATGCATTTAAATTCAAGATGGTACTGCTATAAGACCTACAAACAGTACAAAATATTTTACAGCGCACACCCCTGAAGAAGTCACGTGATCGGTGATGTCACGCGTAGGGACAGATTAGGCTGTTTCACATTGCTAGACACAGAACGAGTTCGCTGCTCATAGGAGAGAGGTTTGCTCTGCATTGTTTTTATGTGAGTACATCTACTTAAAGATTTTTAATAAAGCTTTACCTAGTTAATACATACTTCACTATCAAGTACCTTTGTCCTGCATATTCCTGTACATACATACCTGAGATGTGGAGGCTGAGCTAGGATCCGCGCTGGTCCAGGACCCCTGATAGGACCATAGCCACTTGTAATCAGCTGCCATTAGGATAACCCAACACCGGCAAGCGTGGATATAGGGACGCGATTGAGGCTCAGGACCTGGCGTTTTAGATACAATTCATGCGGTTGACCTAGCACCGCTAGCTAAGGGGCCACTGCTTACATTAGTGTTTTATGCACGAAGAGGACACTGAGTGAATTGCATCCCAGACATCCCACTGTTGTTTTATTGAATACACCAGAACTTGCTTTTGCACCTTCAATGACTTTTACACTGGCACTTTAAGTTTGCTGCACTTACTGGCATGTCATTGGTCATTTGTTTCGCAGGCCAGCACAATATATTTTATATCACTAATATTGGGACATTTATTTATATTATTTATTATCCATATTGCGTTGGATTGATGTGTTTTATTTGCGATATCTAGATCACCTTTAAGCACTGGCACTTTGTACGTTTTGCACCATTTATAAGGATATGTTTTTGATGGTTATTTCTATGTATTTTTATTTAGAATTATTCACATGAAGTAGTGTTTATGTCCCTTTGTGCACCAACACATGATTATCTAGATTTATATGTTTTTAGTGTCAACACTTATTTATGCGATTTAACATGCAATTTTTTTGTCATTTAGTATATACCAATTGAAAAGGATTTTTTATGCACTTTTTTCACATACACATGATGCTGATTATTAAGACTTGAATGTTTTTTAGTGTCAACACTTATTTATGCGATTTATTATGCGATTTTATGTCATTTTATTAATTGACCACAGACAGAAATTTACAGCTTTCTTCTGGTTAGCGCAGCACCTCCCCCCTATACCTTATAGCAGCACCATCTTGAATTTAAAAGCATTGTATGGTGTGCCCCCCAAATATGTTCTTGTATTTTGTAATAGGCCCTGACTAGGCTTTTGGGCTGGAGCACCCCTCCCCCTCCTCATTACCTCCTATTTAGTGGCCACCAGTGTTTAGGATGTATCCCTTTCAGTTCTCCCACATAGAGGAGTTCAGCTCCCATGGTTGAGACAAAGGATCTTCCATTCTATTACTAGTGTAGGACCCGCTAATTCGGGGTACTTTGTCGCAGTAAGTGGGCTTAGCACTATATGACCATATAGTGTGACCAAACCCCTGTATTTTTTGAATATGTTCAGGTGTTCAAGTGTTTTTAACTAGCCCTGCAGAAAATGTCATTCTTGTATGTGTGCACTGTAAAATATTTTGTACTGTTTGTAGGTCTTATAGCAGCACCATCTTGAATTTAAATGCATTGTATGGTGTGCCCCCCAAATATGTTCTTGTATTTTGTAATAGGCCCTGACTAGGCTTTTGGGCTGTGCCCCCCAAATATGTTCTTGAACCCTATAGGCACACCCAGAGGTAACATTTGAAAGATGAAGAGAACCTGAGGTAGTATGTTCATTTTGATAATGTTTATTTTATCTAACCAGGAGTGTAGAAGAGAGGACCATTGTCTCAAGTCTGACTTAATACTGTTGAGCAAGGGAATATAGTTGCATCTAAAGAGGGAGTGGAGATGAGGGGTAAGATGGATACCTAGATATTTTAGTGTGTCTGTTTTCCATTGAAAGGGAAACTGAGGTTTTAATCGCATAGGAATAGAATTGGGAATATTAATATTTAGAATTTCCGATTCGGAGAGGTTTATTTTAAAATTAGACAATGTTTGGAAAGCTTGGAAGGCGGACATAAGGTTTGGTAGGGAAACTTGCGGTTGTTGGATAAAGAACAGGATGTCGTCCGCATATGTTGCATATTTGTGTATTCTAGGGCCCACTTTGATTCCTTGGATGCTGTTGTTATGTCTGATATGTGCTAAAAAAGGTTTGAGGGAAATGGCGAACAACAGGGGAGATAATGGACATCCCTGTCTAGTTCCGTTATGTAGTGTTAGAGGGTCGCTTAATGTTCCATTAATTTGAATTTGAGCCGTTGAGAGAGAATACAAGGAGGAAATGCGGTAAAACATTTTGGGGCCTAGACCAAAGTATCTGAGAGTCATCTTAAGGTATTCCCAGTCCACCCTATTAAAAGCTTTTTCAGCATCAGTGGATAAAACGAGGGTGGACTGGGAGCACTTCCGGATGTGATGAATTAGTGAGAGGGTGCGTAGGGAATTATCTCTGGCCTCCCTAGCTGGGATGAAACCTGTTTGGTCTACCGAAATCCATTTGGGTAGAAGAGGCAGCAATCTAGTGGCCATAACTTTGGCAATAAGTTTGGTGTCAAGATTTGATAGGGATATGGGGCGGTAGCTGCCACAGAGGGAGGGTCGGTACCCTGTGGTTTTGGAGATGGAGTTGGCATAAGATGTTGATCGGGGAAGGAGAATGTCACTAAATATCTTGTAATACAGTGCAGTATAGCCATCCGGGCCAGGGGCTTTGACTGATGGGGTGCTTTTCAACACTGTTTGAAACTCTTCTATCGTGAAGTCAGACTTCAACTGTTTGAGAGTTTTGCAGGAAAGTCTAGGTAAGTTTGCCTGTTTCAGGTAAGATAAAATACGTGTACGTTTCTCTACTGGGGTGAGGGTATCTAGAGCCCCTTTGACACTGTATAGCTCAGTGTAAAATTCTTTAAACACTGGTGATTTGGGGGGAAAAATGGGCCATTTCTCCCGAGGAGAATTTGACTTTGGAGATGAAGGAGGTGGGTTTCTTTGCCCGAATGGAACGAGAAAGTTGCTTGCCGGGTTTGTCACCCCATTCATATAATTTTTGTGAGGAAATTTGAAATTTCCTTTTAGTTTGAGAGTCGAGAAGAGCTTTCAGTTCCTCTCTTTTCTGCATTAGGGCTTCCAGATGAGATTTATGTAGGGACAATTTGTGTTGTTTATCTAGATCTGCTATTTGTAATATTAATTAATTAAGCTGCTGACCCTGCTCTCTCCATCTTCTAGCTCCCAGCTCGATAAGTCTACCCCTCATCGTGGCCTTATGGACCTCCCAAAGTAAGGAGAGAGCCCTACCTGTTGACCCACTCTGAGAAGTACTGTTTCATGGCAGTGGCTAACAGAGAAGCATCAACAGGATTGGAAAGGAGGGAGTCATTGAGCTTCTAGTTGGTGGTGCGCTTGAGTAGCAAGGGGATAGCTAGACAAATAGAAACCGGGCATGGTCAGTCAGAGAGGCTGTACCTATCGAGGCTGATTTCAAAAGGGGAAGATGAAAGTGGTCTAAGAAAATGTTATCTATTCTGGAATAAGAGTGATGTGTTTTGGAATATAGGGAGTAGTCCCTGTCTTTAGGGTGAAGTGGTTGCCATGCACCAATTAACTGGAGCTCGTGTAGTCTTTTCCTAATGAAGGATAGGCGTTTGAATGGTATTTTGGATCGTCCCTGGGATGTGTCCATAATGGGGTCCAGTGGCATATTGATATCACCTGCCAGGATAGTAATTCCCTTCATAAAAGCTGTTAGTTTGGTCAGAACTTGAGACATGAAAGAGGGTTGATTATGATTCGGGCAGTAAATATTCGCTAATGTGCATTGGGTGTTGCCTATAGAGCCTCTCAGAAACAGAAACCTACCATGGGTATCCGCCAACATTTCCTCAGGCTGGAAGGACACATTTCCGCCAAATCCAATGGCTACTCCTTTGGCTTTATTCGTATCCGAAAGTCTGTAATACCATTTCGGAAAGTGAGGTGAGAAGAGCCTAACCGGAGTAGTATGTGTAAGGTGCGTTTCTTGGAGAAAGGCAATGGAACAAGAAACTTGTTTCAATTCTCTTAGCACTTGGTGTCATTTAGTAGCATGGTTTAGGTCCCTAACATTGTATGAGAGAATATTTAGAGTAGCCATTGTGAGTTTAGAATGTGCATTTTCAGCCTGTAGTGCCAACTAGACCAGCAAGAGTTAGGAGAAAGCAAAGAGGGGGGAGAAGAGGGTGAAAAAAGTATGGGAGAAAGAAGGTAAGTATGTAAGTAAAACACATTTAGTAGTACAAGGAATCCAGTGGGAAACATTTTAGAATCACACGGCGTACCGCGGTGTTCCCGTAGGGATCGGGAGGGCAAGCGACCCATGTGACCCCAGTTAGGGGGTCACCAAGAAAATCGTAGGGGCCACTCACACTCACCAGAAGGAGGGGGGCATAGGTTATGCAACAAGAGCAAAAACTACACATGGTTTGAGAGCCTGGGGTCCCGTCCAGGCCTGGCCATAGAAATAAACAGTTTAACAACAATCAAAAAAAAAAAAAAAAACAGTATAAATATTAAAAATTAGAACAAAAGTGGATGTCTGATATCCAAGAAGATTAGGATAACCGCATTCAGCACTTGGCATCAATGTGGTGGTACACAGAAATGGAGCAAACACTAAAGTGACTGCCATTACTGAATGCACAACAAGTGAGTTAAAGAAGTTGTGGGAATGGAATCATCTTGCCCATTTTTCTGAGAGGATCCTGGAGTGGTGGTACACTTCTTTTTAAGAGGAGTGTCTCTCCACATGGGATCCAGAGGAGTAGAGAAATCCGGTATCATGTCTTGCCATCCAGGGAGGTCTACCGGGGAATTCCAATCTCACGGGAGAATGCAGGGAGATCTTCTGGAAACCTCAGGGTGGAGGAGCGGCCATTTTTGGTAGCAATGAGGCAGGCAGGAAATCCCCATCGCTATGTGGCTCCATCCCCTCTCAATTGATCAAGGAGTGGTTTGAGCACTCTACGACGCTCTAGTGTCTCTTTGGAGAGGTCAGGGAAAATATTGAGTGTGGCGCCATCAAAGTCAATATTTGGAGTGCCACGTAGTTTGATCATCATGGCGTTTTTATCCTCAAAGTAGTGTAAATGACAGACAACATCCCCGGGCAAATCTGTAGCTAAATTACGTGGGCGAAGGGCCCTGTGGACCCAATCAAAGCATAGGGGGTCAGTGACCGTTTTCCCCAGAATAGTGTTTAGGATTACCTCAAATCGTGGGTTCAAGATCATCATCTTTAGTTGCTTCTGGCAAACCGCAAATGCCTAAATTGTTTCTGCGATTTCTGTTCTCTAAATCTTCTAATTTTTATAGAGAAGAGCGGTGGGCAAGTGCAAGTCTCTTAACAGAAATCTGCACCTCTTTAATGGCTGCTGCTTGGGAGACCTGTCTTTTCACCGTTTCTTCCACACTCTCTAATAAGTGTGACATATCAGAGCGTACCGCTGAGATTTCTTTCTTGATAGTATTTTCGAGACTGCGGAACATCCCCTCCATTTCCCTTTTCAGCCCGCTTACCAGTGAGGACATCTCGGAGCCAACGGGGGAGCCAGGGTCCTCCATGAGCTCCGATACGTATGATGAGGCAGGAAATCTCTCACGAGGTGACGCTGCATTATTTCAATGGCAGCCATTTTCAGTGTGATTTTGGTGTGGAGAGAGATGGAACAGGGCTCTGTTCAGTGCTATTAGTTAGTGTGCTATACTGTGCTATTTCGCTTCAATTGTCAGTGTAGAATATTAGTTTAGTGTCAGTCTAGGGATAGTGTGAGTGTAGTGAGGAGGACCATCATTCAGCTTTGCATAGTGTGCAGCTAGAGTAGGGACAGCTCAGATAGTTCCACTGTAGTGTAGTGTGCCTGTGTCATTCATACATATATTAGTGTAGAGTAGGGACAGCTCAGATAGTTTCAGTGTAGTGTAGTGAGATCGTGTCAGTAATCTTTACATTAGTGTATAGCTAGCGTAGGGACAGTTCAGATAGCGTCAGTGTAGTGATGGTTCAACACCATCTATTTGATTGCATTACTGCCAGTTTAATACCATTTACTTCTGTGTGTGTTACTGCCAGTTTAATGCCATTTACTTCTGTGTGCAATACTGTCAGTTTAACGCCATATAATTTTGTGTGTGTTACTGCCAGTTTAAAACCATATCGTTTTTTGTGCGTTACTGCCAGTTTAATGCCATATAGTTCTGTGTGCATTACTGCCAGTTAAACGCCATACAGTTTTGTGTGCGTTACTGCCAGTTTAATGCCATTTACTTTTGTGTGCGTTACTGCCAGTTTAATGCCATATAGTTTTCTGTGTGTTACTGCCAGTTTAAAGCCATATAATTTTGTGTGCGCTACTGCCAGTTTAACGCCATATAGTTCTGTGTGTGTTACTGCCAGTTTAACGCCATATAGTTCTGTGTGCGTTACTGCAGTTTAACGCCATATAGTTCTGTGTGCGTTACTGCCAATTTAACGCCATATCGTTTTTTGTGCGCTACTGCCAGTTTAACGCCATATAGTTCTGTGTGTGTTACTGCCAGTTTAACGCCATATAGTTCTGTGTGCATTACTGCAGTTTAGCGCCATATAGTTCTGTGTGTGTTACTGCCAGTTTAACGCCATATAGTTTTGTGTGCGTTACTGCTAATTTAACGCCATATCGTTTTTTGTGCGTTACTGACAGTTTAACGCCATATAGTTCTGTGTGTTACTGTCAGTTTAATGCCATATACTTTTGTGTGCGTTATTTCCAATTCAACACCATTTACTTCTGTGTGCATTACTGCCAGTTTAACACCCTACTGTGAAATATATCAAGAATTGTAATTACATGCTACTGTTAAACGGCAGAAAAAATTGGACCTTTGGTGGTGGTGGTGCCACAACACTGTAAGCCCTCACAGTTACTCTTGGTGGGCGCAGGAACGGGCCCTGCTGTGAAATATTAGATCAAAAATTGTAACTACACGCCCCTGTTAAACAGGGGCAGAAAAATTGGGTCTTAGGCAATGATGGTGGTGCCACAATACTGTAACCCCTCACAGATTCAGTTGTTGAGCGCAGGAACAAGCCCTGCTGTGAAATATTAGAGCAAATATTTGTAATTACATGCCCCTGTTAAACAGGGGCAGAATAATTGGGCCTTAGGTGGTGGTGGCACAACACTGTAAAGCCTCACAGATACTCTTGTTCAGCGCAGGAACGGGCCCTGCTGTGAAATATTAGAGCAAATATTGTAATTACATTCCCCTGTTAAACAGGGGCAGAAAAATTGGGCCTTAGGCGATGGTGGTAGTGGCACAACACTGTAAAGCCTCACAGATACTCTTGTTGAGCGCAGGAACAAGCCCTGCTGTGAAATATTAGAGCAAATATTGTAATTATATGCCCCTGTTAAACAGGAGCAGAAAAATTGGGCCTTGGGCACTGGTGGTGGTGCCACAACACTGCAACCCCTCACAGATACTCTAGTTGAGCGCAGGAATGAGCCCTGCTGTGAAATATTAAAGCAAAAATTGTAATTACATTCCCCTATTAAACAGGGGCAGAAAAATTGGGCCTTAGGCGATGGTGGTAGTGGCACAACACTGCTTCACAGATACTCTTGTTGAGCGCAGGAACGAGACCTGCTGTGAAATATTACAGCAAAAATTGTAATTACATGCCCCTGTGAAACAGAGGCAGGAAAACTGAGTCTTAGACACTGGTGGTGGTGCCACAACACTGCAACAGATACTCTAGTTGAGCGCAAGAACGAGCTCTGCTGCGAAATATTACAGCAAAAATTATAATTATATGCCACTGTTAAACAGGGGCAGAAAAATTGGGCCTTAGGCACTGGTGGTGGTGCCCTGAAACAAAAATGTTCTTAGAAGATATCAACATGAACATTGAGGAGGAATAGGATAGTCACTCAGCATAACAGGATAGTCACTCAGCATAGGCAGTCTTCAAGGGATCTCACATTCATAGAAAAATTAATCGGTTACATCAGCATCAGGTGGTTGGTAGCTGGTGATTCAAGACTAATTCATTTTTATGAAGGTGAGCCGATCAACTGAGTCTGTGGACAGGCGCACTCTGTGATCGGTTACAAAGCCTCCAGCAGCACTCAATGTGCGTTCAGAAAGAACGCTGGATGCAGGACAGGCCAGTAGCTCAATTGCATATTGTGCAAGCTCTGGCCAGTGATCCATCCTCAACAGCCAGTAACCCAGTGGATTTTCGGTTGGAAAGGTCTCCAAGTCTGATCTTGCCCCTAGGTATTCCTGCACCATGTAAATCAGACGCTGGCGATGGTTGCTGGAACCGATCTTCCTCTTACTGTGTGATCGGCAGGCCCGCAGGATTACTGTCTGGATAAAGGGGGCCTTGAGAGGTAAGGAAGTCCTCCTTTTCCTCCCTCTGTTCTGCCTCAAGTGCCCTGTCCATTATTCCACGAAGCGTGTGCTCCAACGGGAAGACAAGAGGGACAGTATCACTGATGCATGCACTGTTACTGCTCACCATCCTCGTGGCCTCCTCAAATGGTGACAGGACAGTGCATGCATCCTTGATCAGTAGCCACTGGCATGGCGAAAAAAAAGCCAAGCTCCCCTGACCCTGTCCTGGTGCCATACTCACACAGGTACTCATTGATGGCTGTCTGCTGCATGTGCAGCAGCTGCAGCATTGCCAACATTGAGTTCCACCTGGTGGGCATGTCACAAATGAGGCGGTTCTTGGGCAGGTTGCATTCCCTTTGAATGTCAGCCAGCCCAGCACTGGCAATATATGACCAGGGGAAATGCCCACAAACTTTCCTGGCCTGCCTCAGGAGATCCTGTAAGCCCGTGTACCTGCACAAGAACCGCTGCACCACCAAATTAATGATGTGAACCAAACAGGGAACATGGGTCAAGTGTCCCTGTTGGAGGGCGGAGAGGAGGTTGGTGCCATTGTCGCAAACCACCATTCCTGGCTGAAGCTGGCATGGCATCAACCACCTCTGAGTCTGCCCCTGCAGAGCTGACAGAATCTCTGCCCCAGTGTAGCTCCTGTCCCCTAAGCAGACCAACTCAAGCACCGCATGGCATCTTTTTGCCTGAGTGCTTGCGTAGCCCCTTGAATGCCTAAGGAGCACCGCTGGTTCTGAGGAGCAATCTGCAGAGGAAGAGGGCATAGAGGAAGAAGAAGGGGGGGTGGAGGAGAGAGGAGTGGCAGAATCACCACTACTAGCATTTTGGAGGTATGGTGGCGGAACAAGCTCCAACAATACTGCACCCTGTCCTGCATCCTTCCCAGCTGCCAGCAGAGTTAACCAGTGCGCCATGAACGAAAGGTAACGTCCCTGTCCATGCCTGCTGGACCATGAGTCAGCAGTAATATGCACCTTACCGCTGACTGCCCTGTCCAACGAGGCCAAGACATTGCCTTCCACATGCCGGTAGAGAGCCGGAATGGCCTTCCGTGAAAAGAAATGGTGTTTGGGAACCTGCCACTGAGGTACCGCACATTCCACAAATTCACGAAAAGGGGCAGAGTCTACCAGCTGAAAAGGCAGCAGTTGGGGTGTGGTCAAGATGGCGACCTAGTAGGACGTGAGGGAAGGGAGCTCCGCACCTGACAGGCCCCAGTATCCATTTTTAAGGGATCTACAGTCACCCTTCCTGGCTCCCGATACTCCGACAGTGATCGGCCACATTACTGGCACACTTTGTGATACAGAGAGAGCGGCATCGGACTCTGTAACCGCCGCCGGCTGTGTCCGTGTGGAGTGTCCTGGTGAGCGGTGCGGGACAGGCGCTCCATGCTTCACAGAATCCTCTGGGGGATGGCATCTCCGAGAGCGGCATTGGACTCTGTAACCGCCGCCGGCTGTATCCGCGTGGAGCATTCCGGTGAGCGGTGCGAGACAGGCGCTCCACGCTTCACAGACTGCTCTGGGGGAAGGGAGCTCTGAGTGCGGCATCGGACCCTGTAACCGCCGCCAGCGGTGTCCACGTGGAGCGTCCTGGTGAGCAGTGCAGAACAGGCGCTCCACGCTTCACAGAATCCTCTGGGGGTCGGGAGCTCCGCATCTCACAGGCTCCACCCCCCGCTTCTAAGGGCTCTACAGTCACCCTGCCTGCCTTGCCGTACTAAGCCTGGGACCGGACACGTGAGTAAGACACTCTGGGGCACGAATTTGATGGCGTCTGGCCTTGCAGGCGCCGCTCCTGACTGTATTCAACCTGATAGACAGCAAGGGACAGGCGCTCCAAGCTTTACAAACCCCTCTGCGAGACGGGGGCTTTGTGCCTGACGGGCTCCAGCATCAGCCTTTGAGGGCCCTATATGACAACCTGCCTGCCCCGCCATACTGCAGTTTTGACCAGCTATCTAAGCCACCTTGCGGTACAGAGATAATGGGGACTGGCATTACAAACGCCGCTGACGGCGGTGCACACGTGAAGCGTCCTGAGGCAGTGAGAGACAGACGCTCCACACTTCATAGCCATCATTCTCCGGTCCCGTGGGACATATTAATACACTGCCCTAGCTGATAGGCTGGGACTGATTCCGGGCATGCGAGGAAGATCACAGAGGAAATGGCAGCCCCCCCAAACAACATCGTCGCAGGCCCAAGACACACGTGCAATGACGCGCTCCAATATGGCGTCCCAGACGAAGCACACAGAACCATGTGCAGAGTCGTCTCAGCTAGGAACGGACCAATTCCAAGCACTAATGCAGGCAATCACAGGCTGCCAGACTACCCTTACTACGAAAATAGAACAGATGCAATTCGAAATGGGCCTTATAAGACGAGACATGGACAAATACAGACAGGCTGACAGAAGCTGAACGCAAAGTGGGGGACACTGAAGATACGATTTGGGATCACGGCACCTCTCTTCGTATACTGCAAGTTAAAATGAAAACACTGGAATCCTGTGCTGAGGACCAGGAGAATAGAAATCGCAGAAATAACCTGCGCCTGGTGGGTCTTCCAGAGGAAGTGGAAGGATGAGATCCGGAGGTCTACACAGAGCAATTACTGCACACCCTCCTTCCTCAGGCACAGTTCTCTACCCACTTTGCGGTGGAATGTGCCCACAGAATGCCATTGGTTCGAGGCCCGCCTGGAGCACCGCCACGTACCTTTATTTTCCGCATGCTCAACTTTAGAGATCGGGATTTAATCCTCAGAGAAGCCAGAAAAGTGGGGGAACTGAGATCCAAAAATACAAAGATCATGCTGTTCCCCAAATACTCGGTTGAAACGCAGAGGCAGCGCAGGACATTCGACTAAGTCAAGGCCCAAATGCGCACCAGGGGGCTCAAATACAACATGCTATTCCCCGCGTGGCTTAGAGTGGTGGACAGTGAGACTACAAAATTCTTTACTTCCCCGGAGGATGCGCCCAGATTGCTTGAGTCCTTGTCACGCAACCATTGATCTCTCCAGCGGAGAACAGCACAAATACCCCCTTTACTTCACTCGTACTGTTTGGCGGTAAGAAACACAGTTCTTTATCTTTACAACCCGCTCATTCTCTGCAACTGAATGACCAGGGACGGTGGCTCACTGTACCTTCCTGGTGACAAGATTTCTGTTGTGATATTCCTGCACTGATGGGTATCATTGTGGCATTTGGCATACTATTCTGCTGAGTAGGTCTGTGATCGTGGATTGGGGGAGACACACCTCCCCCCCATGACTCCCCTGGATATTGACTCATACTCCTGAGGTGGGAGGGAGATGGAGGATGTTGGGCTGTTGCGGGCTGAAGTTTACCATTTTTCACACCCCTGCTGTCAGAGACCCGGGACTATAAGTGCCACTAATCATTTTCCTGGAACTGTGCTCCGCCTATAGAGATGATGACCGGGGAAGGAAGATGAGGGTGGAATGCCTTCTGTCTTGATTAGGGGGCATGGTCACCGGGTGATGTTGACCACGCCCCCTAAAATGTCACAGTCCCAGCATGCCCAGGGACTGTGATGGCATAAGGGGGCGGGGTCTCCGTCTATATATAAGTCAGAGCAGAGCGCTCAGAGAGCAGTCCAGCCGGAGAGACCGTCGTGTCAACATCTGGAGAAGAGAAGAGGGAAGAAGACAAGAAGACAAGAAGCCAGAAGTCCGGGCCTCCGCTGGCAAAAGAGCTGCATGAAGACAGCGGAGAAGCCGGCAGAAGAACTGGAACACCGGGAGAAGAGGCCAGAGAGAGCGGAGAAGAACCAACTGGACGCCGGGAGAAGAGGAATCGGAGGGACCCCCGAAGCCGGAAGAAGACCCCCGAAGCCGAAGGAAGACCCCCGCAACCGGAGGAAGACCCCCCCGGAGCTGTCTAATAAATTATTTTAAAAACCTGTGTAGTGTGTTTTATTATTGACACTTTTTCCCTAGGTGTATGGGTAGGGGTACCATGTACCCCATACTCATTCACATAGGGTGGGGGGCCGGGATCTGGGGGCCCTCTTATTATAGGGGGCTCCCGGATTCCGATAAGCCCCCCGCCCGCAGACCCCGACAACCAACAGCCAGGGTTGTCGGGAAGAGGCCCTTGTCCTCATCAACATGGGGACAAGGTGCTTTGGGGGAGGGGGGGCCGCAAGGCCCCCCCTCCCCCAAAGCACCCACCCCCATGTTGAGGGCCTGCGGCCTGGTACGGTTCAGGAAGGGGGGCGCTCGCTCGTCCCCACCCCCTTTCCTGACCGGCCGGGCTGCGTGCTCAGATCGGGGTCTGGTATGGATTTTAGGGGGGACCCCACGCCGTTTTTTCAGCGTAGGGGGTTCCCTTTAAAATCCATACCAGACCTCGCCGCAATAGGAAAATTTGTTTTTGCTATTGCAGCGAGCACGAGATGCAATACCCTGCCCTTGCGTTGTATCTGGTCCGTCGGACCAGCATACAGATAAGCGGGCTCTCCGTCGGACCAGCATACAGACGAACGTACTTTCCGTCAGGAACTGAGTCCGATGGAAAGATTTAAAACATGTTTCAAATCTAGGTCCGGCGGACTTTTGAGGAAAAAAAGTCCGCCGAAGCCTACACACGATTGGATTGTCCGGCGGACCAAGTACGCCGGAAAGTCCGCTCGTGTGTATACGGCATTAGAGTAATCTAAGTGTAAGTAGCTTTTAAATGCTGAGGGGTGGTTCTGTCCCCCCCTATATTCAAATAATAATTTTTATATCAGCAATAGGGATGAGCCGAACACCCCCCGGTTCGGTTCGCACCAGAACCTGCGAACGGACCGAAAGTTCGCACGAACGTTAGAACCCCATTGACGTCTATGGGACTCGAACGTTCGAAATCAAAAGTGCTCATTTTAAAGGCTAATTTGCATGATATTGTCCTAAAAAGGTTTTGGGGACCCGGGTCCTACCCCAGGGGACATGTATCAATGCAAAAAAAACTTTTAAAAACGGCCGTTTTTTCGGGAGCAGTGATTTTAATGATGCTTAAAGTAAAAAAAAAAAGTGAAATATTCCTTTAAATATCGTACCTGGGGTGTGTCTATAGTAGGCCTGTAAAGTGGCTTGTGTTTCCCGTGTTTAGAACAGTCCCTGCACCAAATGTCATTTTTAAAGGAAAAAATCTCATTTAAAACTGCTTGCGGGTTTAATGTCATGTCGGGTCATGGCAATATGGATGAAAATCAGTGAGACAAACGGCATGGGTACCCCCCAGTCCATTACCAGGCCCTTTGGGTCTTGTATGGATATTAAGGGGAACCCCGCACCCAAATTAAAATAAGGAAAGGCCCTATATACTCTGAACAGCAGTATACAGGCGGTGCAAACAAGACAGGGACTGTAGGTTTGTTGTTAAGTAGAATCTCTTTGTAATTTTGAACGGGTAAATTTTTAAAGCGTTTAGCTCCAGCCAAAAAATCTTTTTTAAGCTTTTTGGAAAACATAGGGAAGGGTTATCACCCCTGTGACATTTGTTTTGCTGTCTTTCCTCCTCTTCAGAAGATTTCACCTCACTTTTTGTCCCAATGAAAAATGTTTTTTGAAAATTTGGGTTTTTTGTGGAACAAGGATTGGAAAGCATCAGTGGAAAGGAGAAATTGTTTTCCCATATTAACTCTTACAGGAGAGAATTTCCCTTCCTAGGGGTAGATTTCATCTCACTTCCTGTTGTCTCCTTCCGTTTGCAAGTAGGAGTCGTTTGTAAGTTAGATGTTTGAAAGTAGGGTCCTGCCCTATATACTCAGCAGAAATTTGGGCCTTAGGTGTTGCTGTGGCCACAACACTGTAAGCCCTCACAGGGCCCTGCTGTGAAATATTAGATCAAGAATTGTAATTACATGCCCCTGTTGAACAGGAGCTGAAAAATTAGGCCTTAGGCACTGGTGCTGGTGCCACAACACTGCAACCCCTTACAGACACTCTAGTTGGAACGCAGGAACGAGCCCTGCTGCAAAGTATTGCATCAAAAATTGTAATTACACGCCCCTGTTAGACAGGGGCAGAAAAATTGGGCCTTAGGCACTGGTGCCACAACACTGCAACCCCTCACAGACACTCTAGTTGGAACGCAGGAACGAGCCCTGCTGCAAAGTATTGCATCAAAAATTGTAATTACACGCCCCTGTTAGACAGGGGCAGAAAAATTGGGCCTTAGGCACTGGTGCTGGTGCCACAACACTGCAACCCCTCACAGACACTCTAGTTGGAACGCAGGAACGAGCCCTGCTGCAAAGTATTGCATCAAAAATTGTAATTACACGCCCCTGTTAGACAGGGGCAGAAAAATTGGGCCTTAGGCACTGGTGCTGGTGCCACAACACTGCAACCCCTCACAGACACTCTAGTTGGAATGCAGGAACGAGCCCTGCTGCAAAGTATTACATCAAAAATTGTAATTAACACGCCCCTGTTAAACAGGGGCTGAAAAATTGTGCCTTAGGCACTGGTGGTGGCGCCCAGAACCAAAAATGTTCTTACAAGCTATCAGCGTGATGATTGAGGAGGAAGAGGATAATTACTCAGGGATAGTCACTCAGCATCAGCATAGGCAGTCTTTGAAGGGATCTGAGATTTCAAAAAAAATTATTCGGTTACATCAGCATCAGGTGCTTGGTAGCTGGTGGTGATCCAAGACTCATTCATTTTTGTGAAGGTCAGCCGATCGACCGAGTCGGTGGACAGACGCACCCTGTGATCGGTTACCACGCCTCCAGCAGCACTGAATGTGCGTTCCGAAAGAACGCTGGATGCAGGACAGGCCAGTAGCTCAATTGCATACTGTGCAAGCTCTGGCCAGTGATCCATCCTCAAGACCCAGTAACCCAGAGGATTTTCGGTGGGAAAGGTGTCCAAGTCTGATCTTGCCCCTAGGAATTCCTGCACCATGTAAAACAGACGCTGGCGATGGTTGCTGGAACCGATCATACCTTGGGGCTGCGGACCAAAAAATTGTCTGAACGCATCGGTCAGACGGCCACCTTCTCCACCGCTCCTTCTTTGACTGACCGAAGCCTCAGCAACACGTTGTCCAGAAACAGGAGTTTGTAACCTCCCAGTCTCTGGGAATGCATTGCACAGACCTTTCTGCAAGGCCTCCCGAAGATGTTTCATCCTCTGCTCCCTCTGCGATGGCAAGATAAGGTCCGCAACCTTACCCTTGTAACGTGGATCAAGGAGGGTTGCCAGCCAGTATTGGTCCTTCTCCTTGATACCACGAATACGAGGATCCTTACGCAGGCTTTGCAGGATCAGGGAGGCCATGCAGCGTAGGTTTGCTGAGGCATTCGGTCCGGAGTCCTCTGGGTCACTAAGGACGACAACGTCCGCAGCCACCTCCTCCCAGCCACGTACAAGTCCATGTGTTTCTTGGGACTGATCCCTTAAAGACTGCTGCTGATGCTGAGTGCCAGGCTCCACCTCCATACTGACACAATCTTCCTCCTCCTCCTCCTCCTCCTCGTCCTCTTCCTGTGTGATCGGCGGGCACGCAGGAACACTGTCTGGATAAAGGGGGCCTTGAGAGCTAAGGAAGTCCTCCTCTTCCTGCCTCTGTTCTGCCTCAAGTGCCCTGTCCATTATTCCACGCAGCGTGTGCTCCAACAGGTGGACAAGGGGGACAGTGTCACTGATGCATGCACTGTCACTGCTCACCATCCTCGTGGCCTCCTCGAATGGTGACAGGACAGTGCATGCATCCCTGATCATGGCCCACTGGCGTGGGGAAAAAAAACAAGCTCCCCTGACCCTGTCCTGGTGCCATAGTCGCACAGGTACTCATTGATGGCCCTCTGCTGCGTGTGCAGCCGCTGCAGCATGGCCAACGTTGAGTTCCACCTGGTGGGCATGTCACAGATTAGGCGGTTCTTGGGCAGGTTAAACTCCTTTTGGAGGTCCGTCAGCCGAGCACTGGCATTATATGACCGGCGGAAATGCACACAGACTTTCCTGGCCTGCCTCAGGACATCCTGTAAGCCCGGGTACCTGCCCAAGAACCGCTGCACCACCAAGTTAAGGACGTGAGCCAAACAGGGCACATGGGTCATTTGTCCCTGTCGGAGGGCAGAGAGGAGGTTGGTGCCATTGTCGCAAACCACCATTCCTGCCTTAAGTTGGCGTAGCGTCAACCACCTCTGAACCTGCCCCTGCAAAGCTGACAGAACCTCTGCCCCAGTGTGGCTCCTGTCCCCCAAGCACACCAGCTCAAGCACCGCATGGCATCTTTTGGCCTGCGTACTTGCGTAGCCCCTTGAACGACTACGGAGCACCGCTGGTTCCGAGGAAGAGGCCATGGAGGAAGAAGAAGAGGAGGGGGTGGAGGAGAGAGGTGTGTCACAATCAGCATTTTGGAGGCGTGGTGGCGGAACAACCTCCAACACTACTGCACCTTGTCCTGCATCCTTCCCAGCTGCCAGCAGAGTCACCCAATGTGCCGTGAAACTTAGGTAACGTCCCTGTCCATGCCTGCTGGACCATGAGTCAGCGGTAATATGCACCTTACCGCTGACCGCCCTGTCCAGCGAGGCATGGACATTGCCTTCCACATGCCGGTAGAGAGCCGGAATCGCCTTCCGTGAGAAAAAGTGGCGTTTGGGTACCTGCCACTGAGGAACCGCACATTCCACAAACTCACGGAAGGGGGCAGAGTCTACCAACTGAAAAGGCAGCAGTTGAAGTGCTAGCAATTTTGCCAAGCTAGCATTCAACCGCTGGGCATGTGGATGGCTGGGAGCAAACTTCTTTCGGCGGTGCAGCAGCTGGGGCAGGGAAATTTGCCTGGTACAATCTGACGTCGGTGTACCAAAAGCAGATTGCCCACAAGTACTTGGCTGTGACACACCTAATTCTACACCTTCATTCCTCTCACTGCAGGTCTCAGAGAGGACTGGAGGTCTAGTGGGGTTGGAAATCTCAGCTGATGAGGAGCAAGGAGAGATCCTCTTTGTTCTTTGGTGTGGGTCTTTTAGATACGCTTGCCAACGAACTGCATGGCAGGTCAACATATGTCTGGTCAAGCATGTGGTACCCAAGCGGGAGATGTTTTGGCCACGTGACATACGCTTGAGACATATGTTGCAAATAGCAGCGGTGCGATCTGATGCACTCGTCTCAAAAAAGGCCCACACCAAAGAACTTTTTGAATAACGCGCAGAGACTGCAGCGCCCTGCACATGTGGAGCTTTGGGGTGTGATGCAGTCAATGTGCTGCCCTTAGGCTGGCCCCTGGAGGGCATCCTGCCTCGTTGGTGATGTGCCGCCTCCTCCTCCTCCTCCTCTCTCCTATCAGGCACCCACGTTGAGTCAGTGACCTCATCATCCCCTCCCTCCTCATCACTGGAGCAAACCTGGCAGTATGCTGCAGCAGGGGGAGCATGACTGCCAGATTGCTGTCCTTCTTGGGCACCCCCTCTGTCCGTGCTCATGTTACTGCCTTCATCGAGCTCAGTATCATCATCAGAGCCTTCCAAACGCTGGGCATCCTCCTGGAGCATGTACCCAACACTGTGGTCAAACAGTTCGAGGGAATCCTCATGAGGACATGGTGGAGCTAGGGAAGGAGTCACTGATGACATTGAGCTGAGGGAAGAGGCCGCTGCTTTGCCAGACAAAGCACCCTGGGCATGGGTGAGAGAGGATGAGGAGGATGAGGACGGCTTGGTCATCCACTCGACCAAGTCTTCCGCATGTTGCGGCTCAACACGGCCAGCTGCCGAAAAAAAGGCCCAGCGTGTCCCATGGCCACGTGCTGATGAGGATGCACCGTCTCCACGACCAGCACTAGACACAGAGCCTGCTTGCCCTCTCTTATTGGCTTGTGACTGTCTGCCTCTCCTTCTTGGCCTTCCAGACATACTAATGGCCTGTAGCTGCACTAAGCTGGGATAGAACACCAGTAATTTTCTTCAGGTAGCTTTATATACTGTAACCAGACAAGCCTGCCTGTCAGTAGGAAGATAACAGGAACGGATCTAGCTGAACACTGTGAGCAGGACGCACTGTACTAAATGTAAATAGTCTAGCTGCCTGACCGTGGTACTAATAGGATCAAATAGAACACCAGTAATTTTCTTCAGGTAGCTTTATATACTGTAACCAGACAAGCCTGCCTGTCAGTAGGAAGATAACAGGAACGGATCTAGCTGAACACTGTGAGCAGGACGCACTGTACTAAATGTAAATAGTCTAGCTGCCTGACCGTGGTACTAATAGGATCAAATAGAACACCAGTAATTTTCTTCAGGTAGCTTTATATACTGTAACCAGACAAGCCTGCCTGTCAGTAGGAAGATAACAGGAACGGATCTAGCTGAACACTGTGAGCAGGACGCACTGTACTAAATGTAAATAGTCTAGCTGCCTGACCGTGGTACTAATAGGATCAAATAGAACACCAGTAATTTTCTTCAGGTAGCTTTATATACTGTAACCAGACAAGCCTGCCTGTCAGTAGGAAGATAACAGGAACGGATCTAGCTGAACACTGTGAGCAGGACGCACTGTACTAAATGTAAATAGTCTAGCTGCCTGACCGTGGTACTAATAGGATCAAATAGAACACCAGTAATTTTCTTCAGGTAGCTTTATATACTGTAACCAGACAAGCCTGCCTGTCAGTAGGAAGATAACAGGAACGGATCTAGCTGAACACTGTGAGCAGGACGCACTGTACTAAATGTAAATAGTCTAGCTGCCTGACCGTGGTACTAATAGGATCAAATAGAACACCAGTAATTTTCTTCAGGTAGCTTTATATACTGTAACCAGACAAGCCTGCCTGTCAGTAGGAAGATAACAGGAACGGATCTAGCTGAACACTGTGAGCAGGATGCACTGTACTAAATGTAAATAGTCTAGCTGCCTGACCGTGGTACTAATAGGATCAAATAGAACACCAGTAATTTTCTTCAGGTAGCTTTATATACTGTAACCAGACAAGCCTGCCTGTCAGTAGGAAGATAACAGGAACGGATCTAGCTGAACACTGTGAGCAGGACGCACTGTACTAAATGTAAATAGTCTAGCTGCCTGACCGTGGTACTAATAGGATCAAATAGAACACCAGTAATTTTCTTCAGGTAGCTTTATATACTGTAACCAGACAAGCCTGCCTGTCAGTAGGAAGATAACAGGAACGGATCTAGCTGAACACTGTGAGCAGGACGCACTGCACTAAATGTAAATAGTCTAGAAGATAACAGGAACGGATCTAGCTAAACTGAATACAGTGTATATATATATATGCAACACCTGGGATGCATATATATACACAATACACTGTAAGTGCAGCTAACTGACTGACTGTTCTGCCTAATCTATCTAACTCAAATCAAATGACACTGTCTGTCTCTCTCTCTCTCTCAATGAACGCCGGAACACACACTACACAGGGCCGCCGTGCAGGCGGCCTTATATAGTGTGGGGCGTGTACTAAATCCCCTGAGCCATAATTGGCCAAAGCCTCCTTGGCTTTGGCCAATTATGGCTCTCTGTTCAGGCGGCGCTGTGATTGGCCAAGCATGCGGGTCATAGTGCATGCTTGGCCAATTATCAGCAAGCAATGCACTGCCATGCCGCAGTGAATTATGGGCCGTGACGCGCCACACGAATTTGGCGCGAACGGCCCATATCGTTCGCAATTCGGCGAACGGGCGAACAGCCGATGTTCGAGTCGAACATGGGTTCGATTTGAACACGAAGCTCATCCCTAATCAGCAATGGCCTGCAGGTAGTGTGTGCAGTGGAGCCCCTGAACTCCAGTAGGGAGATCAGGTCCTAGGCTTGTCAATTGATACACACTGCCCCCCTAGGAGACTTCTCCTACGTTTGAGTTGGTTTATGTTTGTTATGGGTACTCAAACACCTCAAAGTTCAGTTAATGGGGTGTGGGGTGGGATGGGAGGGAAATTCAGTTTTTTTTTGTTTGTTCTGTTCTGTTACGGTGGTTGGGGTTTTTTTTTTCCACTTACATACTGGAATGTATCTCAATGCAGACGGTTTTACAATAACAAGAGACTGGGTTATGTTGTGAGGTCTCCCAATCTACTCCTTTCCTGCGGGTTCCTTGTGAGCCCTATGGTGGGTGGAGGGTTGAGTAGGGGAAGGTCACACTTGGGGTCTAGTGGTATATGGTTCTTCGTTGATTTTATCAGTTCCTCTGAGATATGGCCCCGATAAGAATCTTGTCATGGAACGTCAGAGGGCTTAACTGCAAAATCAAGCGCTCTCTAGTTTTTGATTACCTTAAAAAATATACGCCTCATATTTGCATTCTCCAGGAGACATATTTAGTAGGAGGTAGAATATTAGGTCTGAAGAGGCCGTTGGAGCGACATCATTATCATGCCACGCACACTAGTTATGCCAGGGGGGTCAGCATATTGATCCATAGATCTCTCAACTTTGAACCCCTCGATATCCTTATAGACCCAGATGGCAGGTATGTGCTGATACACGCTGTCATAGACACGATAGCCATGGTTCTAATGGGTGTGTATCTGCCACCTACAGCTAATATATCCCTTTTACAGAAAATAATTAAATAAAAATAAAAATTTGTGCGCTAGCAATAATATAATTGGGAAAAATGCCTAGGAGACACAATTTATATATGAATCCCAGCAAGAATAATAATAACAAGTGCATAAATCCTCTCTCAAAGATCCAAAAAGAATATTTGCATATTCTGAAAATAAATTATAAATAATCACACATCCAAAGAACACCTGTAATCAGTCCATGAATAAGCTAAGCAAAATAAGGTAAAGAGAAAAAAGTCCATTTGGTATATCTCATCACAAAATCAGGAATATAATGAGCTGAAAAGACTATTTCCGAATACACATTGATTGCAGAAAAAGCAGTAATGGATGTACGCTTACCCCAATCGTTGGACCTCCTCTATGGCAAGGTCGTATGAGCTTGCAGATATAGCCCTCTGCGGGGACAGATGGAATATTGTTATCCGGATCTTGTCAGCGTGCACCACCGACTCCAATATGGTCCGGCCGATCCAACTGCTCCAGCATCAGAGGGGGGACTCAGAAGTGGAAGAGTCCATAGAGGAGGTCCAACGATTGGGGTAAGCGTACATCCATTACTGCTTTTTCTGCAATCAATGTGTATTCGGAAATAGTCTTTTCAGCTCATTATATTCCTGATTTTGTGATGAGATATACCAAATGGACTTTTTTCTCTTTACCTTATTTTGCTTAGCTTATTCATGGACTGATTACAGGTGTTCTTTGGATGTGTGATTATTTATAATTTATTTTCAGAATATGCAAATATTCTTTTTGGATCTTTGAGAGAGGATTTATGCACTTGTTATTATTATTCTTGCTGGGATTCATATATAAATTGTGTCTCCTAGGCATTTTTCCCAATTATATTATTGCTAGCGCACAAATTTTTATTTTTATTTATATGTTTATCACTTCATGGATATTTGGAGTTTTTTTTGCAGCTGCATCTTTGTGAATTTAATCTTTTATCACGTTTTGCTCATTAGCGCAGGTTTTTTCCACTATTTCTACAGAAAATAATTACTCTGATTGCTCAGTTCCCCACGGATAATGTGATTATCACGGGGGTTTTTAATATCCCTCCGAAACCTTCTCTAGATAAGTTGTCCCCAGACCTTGCCACTGACTCGGCGCTATCTCGTTGGTCTCAGGCCCTGGGATTGGAAGATGTTTGGCGTTGGAAACATCCATCTGACCGCATGTACACCTGCCATTCCTCCTCCTATAATACACTGTCCTGTATTGACCTTCTGTACTCCAGTTTACCTATGCTCCCCAAAATCTTAGGTATTGAGATGCTTCCGAGGGGAATATCTGACCATTCCCTGCTGCTGTGTATGCTGCAAACTATCACCCCACAAATGGATAGAATATGGCGACTGTCTAGATTCTGGATTGAACATCCTACTATAGGAATTGAGATGGTCAAGGAAATTAAGCAGTTTTGGTTATCTAATGTCGGCTCTTCCACGCCAGGGACTGTATAGGACACCTTTAAAGCTTACATCAGAGGTTGTTATATGTCATCCATAGCCAAGGAACGTAGGAATGATAAGTTATTATTGGAAGATGCGGAAGCTAAGGCCCGAGACCTAGAGGCTAGCCTATAGGGAGGTAATGTTGCTTAGAGTGGCCAAAGCGAATAAACGCCAACTAGCGCAAACACAGAGAATATTCGAGCAAGGGGAAAAAACGGGCAAGCTTCTCGCCTGGCTGGCCAAGGAGCAGTCTCCGATCTCCACCATAGCCCGCATCCAAAAAAGCGATGGGACTCTAGTATCTGACCCAGTAAATATTAATGCCTGCTTTGCTGACTATTACTCGACTATATACTCCTCTGGAACACAATACTCCCCTGAAGAGCTCTCAAACGTTCTAGACAGGGTAACGTTCCCGGTCCTTACACCCGCAGCGAGGGAGGCCCTAGAGGCCCCAATAACTCTGGAGGAGGTTCAGCGAGCGGTGAGCTCCATGCAGACGGGAAAGACCCCAGGTGTGGATGGTCTCCCTCCCGAATTCTACAAACAGTATATGGGGGAGGTAGCTAGTAGGATGCATGCAATGCTTGCGGATACCTTGCAGAATGGGGAGCTCCAGCTGTCTATGGCACAAGCCATTATAGTGGTTATACCTAAACCAGGGAAGGACCCCCAACTATGCCCCTCATATCGACCCATATCCCTGCTTAATTCGGATGCGAAAGTACTGACCAAAATTCTCGCCAAGTGCCCAAACGAAGTAATACTCTCCCTTATTCATGAAGATCAGTCAGGTTTTATGCCAGGTAACATCCGCAGGCTGTATGCGGTCCTGGCCTCGGAGAGGGAGGAGGGTGAGGACGAAATTGTGGCCTCTCTGGATGCAGAGAAGGCCTTCAACTCTGTGGAGTGGGACTATCTTTGGGAGGTCCTCCACAGATTGGGGTTCGGTCCAGTCTTTATCTCCTGGGTCAGGATGGTGTACAGGGCCCCATCGGCCAGAGTACGCACAGACACTGTGCTATCTCCGCCATTCCCCCTGTGTAGAGGGACCAGGCAGGGGTGCCCTCTCTCGCCGGGACTTTTTGCCCTAGCGATTGAACCCATGGCAGCCCTACTTCGGGCTACTCCTGAAATCCGAGGGATTATAAGGGGATCCGTACAAGAAAAGGTGCCGTTGTATGCTGACAACACCCTATTGTACCTTAGGGATGATGGGGCATCTCTGCAGGCAGCCCTCTCAGTAATCAACAACTTCGGAAAATTTTCTGGTATATGTATAAATTGGGGAAAGTCGGTCCTATTCCCTCTTCATTCTAGATCCGTCCCCTTGCAGACAGACGGCCAGCTCCGTAGGGTTCCCCAGTTTAAATATTTGGTTGTAGAAATCCATTGTGATTTAAAATTTTTTATAAAACTTAACCTAAACCCAGTGGTCAGTCACTTATCCCAAAGATGCACCACCTAGAAGTCTTTACCCATAACGCCAGTTGGTCGAGTTAACTTACCCAAATTTACTTCTTTGTTTCGACAAACCCCGGTCTCAATACCGATAACTTTCTTTAAACATCTGGACAGTATCATTACCTCATTTATTTGGAAGGGGAAGGCCCCTAGAATAGCTAGATCAACTTTACAACTACCAGGGGTGTTGGGGGGACTGGCCTTGCCCTGCTTCCTGAAATATTACTGGACGGCGGTCTAGTAACGGTGAAATGATGGTTCTTAGAGGACCCGACCAACCCCGCTTGTACTACAGAGGCAGCACTGATTGGTTCATATGCGGAGCTGGGGAATCTGGTGTATAGAGGTCCTAGGTCCAATCTCCACGTGACTCTCCCCATGAGAATGACCCTTAAGGTATGGGATACAGTTCAAAAACAGCTCATGGGACCCAGGGATTGGTCCCCAGCAGCCCCCCTGTGGGGCAACCCTCGTTTGCCTCATTTTCTCTCCATCCCCGATCCGATCGCGTGGGCTAGATATGAGGTCATGACCCTTGGGGATATAGTATCCCAGGGACAATTAATTACCTTTGATGCCTTGAAAAGGGATAAGGAGCTCCCGAACTCCATGTTTTTTAGGTTCCTTCAGCTGCGTCATGCCTTCAGGTCCCAATTCCCTGGCCCGCTGACTCTGGAGGGGTCATCTGTGGAGGTTACGCTTAAATCCCCAGATAAAGGGAAAACATTGTCCACACTCTACAATATATTTGCGTCCCTTGACACCTCCAGAGTCTCCCAGCTATGCGAGTTTTGGCGGTGGGATGTCCCAGAACTGGCGGATGAGGACTGGGAAGAGGGAATTCAGCAATTTTTACCCCTTACAATCTCGGCTAGAGATAGATTCATGCAACTGAAGTTTATCCATCGTGCATACTACTCCCCACTACGATTAGCTAGAATCTACCTTGATAGGTCAGCGAGAGGCGCTAGATGCGGCTCTGATAATGCTGACTTTTTCCATGTGGTCTGGTCATGCCCTGGAGTGGAGTACTTTTGGAAAAATATATTGGCCGATATTAATTCTATTGGGAAAATGAATATCCCCTACAGCCCGATCCCTCTTCTGCTAGGTATCTGTGATTTCATGGAGGTCTCATGGGGGAAAAAGCTGTTTGTTTTCTACACCACATTATATGCTAGAAAGGCAATTATATTGCAATGGAATCAGCCTCAACCACCCACTAGACAGCTCTGGCAGTCCTTGGTTAACAAGGCACTGCCGTTATATAAATGACATACATGGGAAGAAATTGCCCCCAAAAATTTGGGAAGATTTGGGAGGCATGAGTGAAGGCGAAAAATGTAACTATTGACTGAGGTATACGGGCCAGTGCCCACTATACCTGACACAAATCTCCTCATACCAACAATCAATTTATCTATGTCTCCCTCCCCCCCCCCCTTTTTTTTTTTTTTTTTTTTTTTTGGGAATGTGAAATAGGAGTCTCTCTGCCAAGGATGATCATTGGGTCCACCCACGCCTCTACCTTAGATGAGTGCCGTATTGCATATATTTGTAACATCTTTTTGTAATCTGACGCAAAACTCATGTTCATGTATTGCTGCTTGTGATGTTAATTCTCTACATCGGTTAAGAAAGTGTAAGCAACTTTGCAAAATGTCTGTATCGATGTTTAACCCGATATGGTTTGCTTGTTTTGTAAAAACCTAAATAAACTTTTATGTTAAAAAAAAAAAGAAAAGGCAGTTGGAGTGCTAGCAATTTAGCCAAGCTAGCATTCAGCCGCTGAGCATGTGGATGGCTGGGACCGAATTTCTTTCTATGGTTTAGCAACTGGGATAGGGAAATTTGCCTGCTACAATCGGATGTTGGTGTAGCGATAGCAGATTGCCCGCAAGTCCTTGGCACACCTAATTCTACACCTTCACTCCTCTCAGTGCAGGTTTCTGAGAGGACTGAAGGTATAGTAGGGTTGGAGATCCCACCTGATGAGGAGCAAGGAGAGGTCCGCCTTGTTCTTTGGTGTGGGTCTTTTAAGTACTGTTGCCAACGGACTGCATGGGAGGTCGACAAATGTCTGGTCAAGCATGTGGTGCCCAAGCGGCTGCTTTTTTGGCCACGATTGATATGCTTCAGACATATGTTGCAAACAGCAATGGTGCGATCTGCTGCATATGTATCAATAAAGGCCCACACCAAAGAACTTTTCAAAATATGCGGGGAGTCAGCAGTGCCCTGCACATGCGGAGCTCTGCGGTGTGATGCAGTCGGGTGGCTGCCCTTAAGCTGGCCCCTGGAGGGCATCCTGCCTCGTTGGAGATGTGCCTCCTCCTCCTCTCTTCTATCAGGCACCCACGTAGAGTCAGTGACCTCATCATCCCCTCCCTCCTCATCACTGGAGCAAACCTGGCAGTATGCTGCAGCTGGGGGAACATGACTGCCAGTTTCTTGTCCTTCTTGGGCACCTCCTCTCGATGGGCTCATGTTACTGCCTTCCTCAACCTGGGCACCATCATCGGAGCCTTCAAAACACTGCGCATCCTCCTGCAGCGTGTACCTGACACTGTGGTGGAACAGTTCGGGGGAATCCTCCGTGCATGATGGTGGGGCTAGGGAAGGAGTGACTGATGACATTGAGCCGATGTAATTGGCCGCTTTGGCAGCTGCATTGGCAGGCAAACTACTCTGAGCCTGGGGGACAGAGGATGAGGATGGTTAGGACGGCTTAGTTATCCACTCTACCAACTCTTCTGCATGTTGTGGATCAACACGGCCAGCTGCCGAAAAAAAGGACAAGCGTGCCCCATGGCCATGTGCTGAGGATGCACTATGTCCATGACCAGCACTGTTGGCTGTAGACACAGAGCCTGCTTGTCCTCTTTTAGTGGCCTGTTAGCGTCTGCCTCTCCTTGGTGGCCTTCCAGACATGCTGTAAATTTTTTTTTAGCAAAACACTGCCTGAAGTTTACTAGAAAAAGTACACCAGGAATCTCCTGCAGTCAGATATAGGCTTGGCTAGACTAGAATGCAGTGGATATACCATATTTATCGGCATATAACACGCACTTTTTTCCCTTAAAATCAGGGGAAAATCATGGGTGCGTGTTATACGCCAATCCCTGCCAATCCCCTGCTGATTGTGAGTGGAGCGAGCGCCGGGCCGCCGGTATACATACATAGCTGAGTGTACTCGTCTAGCTCCACTCACAGTCATGCCCAGTCCCGCCACTGACAGTGGGTCGAGCTTCCTTGTACCTATAAAATATGCTTTTATTATTGTTCCACAAGCAAGAGTCTCATGGATACATACAAACCCCAGCACATTCATTAAAAAAAGGATAAAAGCATGCAGGGTTTTGAGTGCATTACATACAGAGTGCAGGGTTCTGGAATGAGCTATATACAGAGTTCGGGGTTCTGGGATGAGCTATGTACAGAGTGCAGGGTTCTGGGATGAGCTGTGTATAGAGTGCAGGGTTCTGGCATGAGCTATTTACAGAGTGCAGGGTTCTGGGATTAGCTATGTACAGGGTGCAGGGTTCTGGGATGAGCTATATACAGGGTGCAGGGTTCTGAGATGAGCTATATACAGGGTGCAGGGTTCTGGGATGAACTATATACAGGGTACAGTAGAGGCATAATTAGAACCTTCAGGGCCCTGGTGCAAGAAACCATGAAGGGCCCCCCGACCTCCGGCCTGGGCCATTCCCTCCAAGCCCTGACCCCTTCCCACTGATTCCACGACCCTTTAAGGTCCCACAGCGGATCCCTTTCGCATGTTGTGCAGTCCTGCAGTCTTGGGCCCCGCCATGGTGGCAGGCCAGGGCCCAGTTGCAAGTGTGACCTTTTCTGGTAGTTTCGCCAGTGGTATCAGTGTGGACTGCGATGTTGTCAGTCAGTAGGGCAGTGGACATGGTCAGTAGAGCAGTGGACGTTGTCAGTAGGGCAGTGGATGCGGTCAGCAGGGCAGTGGACATGGTCAGTAGGTCAGTGGACATGGTCAGTAGGTCAGTGGACATGGTCAGTAGGGCAGTGGATATTGTCAGTAGGGCAGTGTATATTGTCAGTAGATCAGTCGATGTGATCAGTAGGGCAGTCGATGTGGTCAGTAGGGCAGTCGACGTGGTCAGTAGGGCAGTCGACGTGGTCAGTAGGGCAGTCGACGGGATCAGTCGATTTAAATTTTTGTTATTTTTTACCATTATATTTTATTTTGCAATTTTATTTTTTATAATGTTTTTTTTTTACAATTTTTGATGGGAGGGTGTGGCAGTGGAGGGCAGTATGATGGGAGAGGTGGCGGTGGAGGGCAGTATGATGGGGTGGAAGGCATTATGATAGGGAGGTAGTGAAGGGCGGTATAATGGGAGAGGGTGGCAGTGGAGGGCAGTATGATGGGAAGAGTGGTAGTGGAGGGCAGTATGATAGGAGAGGTGGTAGTGGAGGGCAGTATGATGAGAGGGGTGGTAGTGGAGGGCAGTATGATGGGAGGGATGACAGTGGAGGACAGTATGATGGGGTGGAGGGCAGTATGATGGGAGGGGGGGAGTGGAGGGCAGTATAATGGGAGGGGGTGGCAGTGGAGGGCAGTATGATGGGAGCGGTGGCAGTGGAGGGCAGTATGATGGGGTGGAGGGCAGTAAGATGGGAGGGGGGTAGTGGAGGGCAGTATAATGGGAGGGGGGAGTGAAGGGTAGTAGGATGGGAGGGGGATAGTGGCGGGCAGTATGGGGGGACTGTACAACATGACTGCAGGGGGGCAGCATATGGTAGGGAGCAGAGTGACCATGAGCATCCTCGGTGCACTGCAGGGAGTATTTTCCCTACCTTTCTACAGCAGCAGAAACAGCCTTCAGGCGAGATCCGGAGTGGGGGGGGGGCGAAGTCGGGGGCGGAATCAGTGGTCCTAGGTAAGGATGACTGTGGAGCTTAGGCTCGAGGAAGAGGAAGTTAAATTCTCCTCCGGCTTGCTCTGAATGCTGGGGCACTGCTCTCCTCCTCGTCATGACGTCACCCGTTGCTAGACATCAGGCGGGCTGCAGCTAGCAACCAGTTGTTTAGGCAATGAGCCAGGCAGCGCCTGGTGGTTAGTAATAAAGCAGGTCTTGGGCAGGAGAACACCGGGCAGTCAGTGGCAGCGGCGATGCGGCTGCATTTTTAGGGGGCATCAGATTGGCCCGGGGGGAAGTCCGGGACACTGTATTGTCCCGGAATGAAGGTGCCCGGGACAGACCTCCAAAGGCAGGACTTTCCTGGGCAATCCGGGACGGTTGAGAGGTATGCCTGGATGGTAAGGATTTATTTTCTGTTTTGTTTGTTTTATTTTTTATGCAATCTTTTAAATAAAAGTGGCTACAAGTCAGCTTTTAAGAAAGACCTGCTGTCTGGGCTACCTTTTTCCCAGGGAAGGTGATTGCCATTTTGAGCTAACCCCCCATAACGTGTAATTGTAAAGGGGCTCTCAGTAGAATAAATAACAGATTCTATGTATCACTGCCCTGTGCCTAGATGATTCAATCATAATTTTTTTTTTTTTTTTTTTTTTAACAAAGCTATGCCTGGGATGAATTTATTGTTGTGCAGTAATAATAATCCAGGTGCTGAAAAAACTAGCAAAAATATATTATTTTATCTAATAAGTGAATTGATTTTAGGGCAAGCAAACAGATTTGCTTTTAGGATATACATATGAGAGTGTATACAGGAATGTTAATTGAGTGTGTGTGTGTCTGCATTTATTATGCATGTAGCAAGTGTAAAAAAATCAAGTTAATGGAAAAGGAATAGGGTTTTTTTGTACCACATTGGAAACCAATGCATTTGGTGTTCCTTATTTTGCTTTAAGGATGTTATAACCATGACAAAAGAAGCTTGTTTCACATTCAAGGAGTAGCATATGAAAGTTATTGCGTTTATATCACCTTAATTAAGTTCTGGCAAAACTTGCGAATTTTAACAATCTCTGTACTGACGGTGAACATTACCTTTTAATACATCAAAATCTTTGACTATTAAAAAGAAGGAACTGATTTCAAGGACGTACGATTTAATTAGGACACTTTACTATTTAATGTATGAGTTATTCGCTAGGAAGAAAGACTCATGTTCTAGTGATAATGCTAAATCTAATAAGATATTTTTGTGCAGACAGTACAGGTATTTTATTTTGTCATTTAAAGCAGTATCAAACCCAAGAACAAAAAATGTATTGGAGTTTATCATTTCTTAAATGTCATGGCTGTATTTGTTTTCCTATTTTTTGGGGGATTTTTTCCTTTTTTTTCACCTGGTGATCTGGAAATTAAAGTGGTGTTCCACCGAAAAAAAAAAAAAAGCATGAACGTTCCTAAAAAAAAAAATTTAAAAAAACATTTGGAAAAATGTATTTTTTTTTACTCACCTCTAAATGGCTGTTGCTAGGGGGTCCCTCGTAGTCTTCCTCCTTCAGTGCCTGGGCTGGTGACATCACTTCACCTCGGTGCAGGAAGGGCTCAGCTCTGCCTCCTCCCTCTTGTCAATCATCTGGCACACATTACAGGTCCCAGATGACTGAGCGGCCAATCACGGCGCGTGGTGCCGCTTGCGCATGCGCAGTGGGTGCCCGCCGAACGGAGGGGGAGATGAGCGGAGCCCCCATTCCCCGCATCGCTGGACCATGGGACAGGTAAGTGTCCGATTATTAAGAGTCAGCAGCTGCAGTATTTGTAGCTGCTGATTTTTAATTTTGTTTTTAAAATGGGAACTCCTCTTTAAGTCTGTTATTATTTAACTTCTTTTAACAAACCAACTGTCTACCAAAAGTGGAAGTTAGAGTGTTGAGGCAAACCATTTAACACTGACAAAGGAGCTTTTAATGGTCAGCTTTTTATTAATGTATATAATACCTTTATCCTGAAAAGAAACAAAATGGCACTGAAACTTCATAAAACGTGTTGAAAGGAGTTCCACTTTAATTTGTTAGTGAAGTCCATCTAATCTGCTATTTCATCTAATACTACCCTCTTCACAGACTGACAATATTTCTGTCCAAAAGTCAATCAATAGAAATAAAAAACATAACACCATGAACAACATGCACCAAAGACACGAGTTGCTAGTATCAGTGTGCAATTGCAATTATTAAAAAAAAATAGGAATAAACTAAAAATTATATATATATATATATATATATATATATATATATAGTGTAATGTGGGGCGTGGTAGCCCATTTTTATTAAATGAAACAGAAATAATAGTCCATACACACATGAATTGCCCACACAGGGGTTCTTCTCCAGCAAATGGAACAATAAGTACCAAGCCACCTGGCTTTTAGGCTCACTCTGCTTCAATTTGCAGTTCCTTGCTGCACAGGCCTACTCCTGGCCTTAAGAGAATTCTCCTTGCTAGCAGCCTCAGCTTTCCCAGCCTCCCACCCAAACCCTCTCTTGGTCTCCTAGGCCCATATAACCATCCCAGCCTTCCCCATCCTTCGGGCAAAGGTCCCCCTCACCAGGGATGCAGTCCCAGACAGAGACAACCAGGTCTCTTGACAGGGCTCTAAACCCAAATGGCAGCAACTGCACCACAACACCCAGACACAGAGTTGGAGATTCCGTCCCACCCAAGACTCTAAGGAATCTCCAAACTATAGAGCCCCATCTGGAAATGGCAAAATCTGGAGAAAGCTGCCAGAGCAGTTTTCTCCTCTCAAAATAACTGCTCTGTAGCCCTGCAGACATGCAAATTCTGTGTCTTTTTCCTGGCCACCTCCATAGTGATAGAGCCTTGCTGTGTCACTATATATATATATATATATATATATATATATATATACTGTATTTATTGGCATTTTTTTACCCTGAAAATAAAGGGTAAACCATGCCTGCGTGTTATACGCCGATATAAATTTTTTACCAAAGGGGGGGGTTGGGCGGTCCGCCCCGGGTGCCACCCATTGGGAGGGTGTCAGGCTGGCCGCCGCTCCTCTCCTGGCCCTGGGACAGCGCTGCCAGTAAACTTTAAAGTTCAGAAAACATTACTGCCAGCCCTTTCTCATAAAACTCTCCTCCTGTGTCACTCTCAATATAAATGGAAGCCTGTAATACCTCAAGTAACGCTGCTCGTTCTGGCTGCTCTCCTCCTCCCGCTCCACTTCCTCCTCGAGTGTAGCTTTTGATTGAAGGAGGAGAGCGGTTATGTGACCATCAATGAAACAGCAGAGGGGAGTCACATGACCGGGTCCACGAGAGAGTGGCGTTAATTGAGGTATATAGAAGCTTTGTTTTACAATGACAGTGACACAGGGTGAGTGGTGTATAAGAAGGGGCTGGCAGTGATGTTTTCTCAACTTTAGAGTAGACTGGCAATGCTGTCCCAGGAGACTAGGGGTCTCCTGGGAGTGCAGGGGGGGAACTGGGGGTCAGTGTGCTGTGCAGGAGGTCCGTGTGACTGTGTTGTGCTGTGCAGGGGGTCTGTGTGTTGTGCAGTGCTGTGCAGGGGTCCGTGTGCTGTGCAGGGGGTCTGTGTGCTGTACAGTGCTGTGCAAGGGTCCATGTGCTGTGCAGAGGGTCTGTGTGTTGTGCTGTGCAGGGGGTCCGTGTGTTGTGCAGTGCTGTGCAGGGGGTCCGTGTGTTGTGCAGTGCTGTGCAGGGGCTCGTGTGCTGTGCAGTGCTGTGCAGGGGCTCGTGTGCTGTGCAGAGCTGTGCAGGGGTCTGTGTGCTGTGCAGAGCTGTGCAGCTAGTCCGTGTGCTGTGCATCTGGTCCGTGTGTTGTGCTGTGCAGGGCGTCCGTGTGTTGTGCTGTGCAGGGGTCAGTGTGATGTGCGGGGGGGTCCGTGTGCTGTGCAGGGGGCTGTGGAAAGTTTTTTTCCTGAAACGTCCCTCTTAAAATTAGGGTGCGTATTATTATTTATTATTATTATACAATATTTATATAGCGCCAACAGTTTACGTAGCGCTTTACAACTTGAGGGTAGACAGTACAAATACAATACAATTTGATACAGTAGGAATCAGAGGGCCCTGCTCACTTAGAGCTTACAATCTAAGAGGGAAGGTTAAGAGATACAAGAGGTAATAGCTGTGGGTGATGTGCTGATTGAGAAGATAAATGTACAGTTGTTAGGTGGGGGCCAGATAGGCTTCTCTGAAGAGATGAGTTTTCAGGGATCGTCTGAAAGTGGATAAGGTAGGAGAAAATCGGACGGATTGGGGAAGAGCATTCCAGAGGATGGGGGAGGCTCTGGAGAAGTCCTGAAGGCGAGCATGGGATGAGGTGACAAGGGAGTTTGAGAGCAGGAGGTCTTGGGAGGAGCGAAGAGAACGATTAGGTTGGTATTTTGTGACTAGGTTAGAGATGTAGCTAGGGGCCAGGTTGTGGATGGCTTTGTAAGTTATAGTTAGTATCTTGAATTTAATTCGGTGACTGAGTGGCAGCCAATGGAGGGATTGGCAGAGGGGTGTAGCAGACGCTGAGCGGTTTGTGTGGTGGATGAGCCTGGCCGCAGCGTTCATGATGGACTGAAGTGGGGATAGCCTATTTAGAGGTAAACCAATGAGGAGGGAGTTGCAGTAGTCAAGGCGGGAGATGACCAGGGAGTGGATTAGAAGCTTTGTGGTGTCATTGGTTAGGAAGGGGCGTATCTTGGAGATGTTGCGAAGACAGAGGCGGCAAGCTTTGGATAGTGATAGAATGTGGGGTCGAAATTATATGCCTGTGCATGTTATACTCCGATAAATACAGTATATACGCAACCTCTTGGCCTCTTAGTTAAACACAGTAAAAAGAAAACAAATCCTTCATATATCCTGAAAAAAAAGTCCCAAACTATTAATACATGTGTAATAGAGAAGTCCCTTGTGATAAGAAGTTCAGTGCTCCACAAAAACATGAGCTGCTCCACCATAAACCCTAACACTCCACCACCAACAATAATGCCTGCTCACCTGACTCCTATACATATATAGATGAATATAAACCCTAACACTCCACCACCAACAGGAATGCGGTTACACTGCACTCTCACTAATCATCTGTTGGAGCATACATCAATCCATGGGATTCCCTGGGCAATGGTATAACAGGTGCTCTTTAGATGGCAATAGTAGGTCCTCTTTAAATAGACAGGTACATTCTACCCATTCTGCTGATGAATCACAATGGAAGAAAAGGGAAGCCTCCCATAGTATACTAAACCTTAATTAGGATAAAAATGCACAAACTGCGGTAAGAATCATACTCTTTTTTCAGGGTCCATGAAGGATTTGTTTTCCTTTCATTGTGTTTAAATTAGAGGTTGTTATACAGTATCTCACAAAAGTGAGTACACCCCTCATATTTTTGTAAATATTTTATTATATCTTTTCATGTGACAACACTGAAGAAATGGCACGTTGCTACAATAAAAAGTAGTGAGTGTGTAGCTTGTATAACAGTGTAAATGTGCTGTCCCCTCCAAATAACTGAACATACAGCCATTAATGTCTAAAATGCTGGCAACAAAAGTGAGTACACCTCTAAGTGAAAATGTGCAAATTGGGCCCAAAGTGTAAGTATTGTGTGTAGCCACCATTATTTTCCATCACTGCCTTAACCCTCTTGGGCATGGAGTTCACCAGAGCTTCACAGGTTGCCACTGGAGTCCTCTTCCACTCCTCCATGGCGACATCACAGAGCTTGTGGATGTTAGAGACCTTGCACTCCTTCACCTTCCCTTTGAGGATGCCCCAGAGATGCTCAGTAGGGTTTAGGTCATGATTTGCCATTCCATCACCTTTACCCTCAGCTTCTTTAGCAAGGCAGTGGTCGTCTTGGAGGTGTGTTTGGGGTCGTTATCCTATTTGAATATTGCCCTGCGGCCCAGTCTCCGAAGGGAGGGCATCATGCTCTGCTTCAGTATGTCACAGTACATGTTGGCATTCATGGTTCCCTCAATGAATTGTAGCTCCCCAGTGACGGCAGCACTCATGCAGCCCCAGACCATGACACTCCCAACACCATGCTTAACTGTAGGCAAGACACACTTGTCTTTGTACTCCTCACCTGGTTGCCACCACACATGCTTGACACCATCTGAACCAAATAAGTTTTTCTTGGTCTCATCAGACCACAGGACATGGTTCCAGTAATCCTTGTCCTTAGTCTGCTTGTCTTCAGCAAACTGTTTGCGGGCTTTCTTATGCATCATCTTTAGAAGAGGCTTCCTTCTGGGACAACAGCTATACAGAACAATTTGATGCAGTGTGTGGCATATGGTCTTAGCACTGACAGGCTAACGCTGTCCCACCCCTTCAAGCTCTGTATCAATGCTGGCATTAGTCATAAATCTATTTCCCAAAGAAAACCCCTGGATATGATGCTGAGCATATACACTCCACTTATTTGGTTGACCATGGCGAGACCTGTTCTGAGTGGAACCTGTCCTGGTAAACCACTGTATGATCTTGGCCACTGTGCTGCAGCTCAGTTTCAGGGTCTTGGAAATCTTCTTATAGCCTAGGCAATCTTTTTTTTTTTTTTTTTTTTTCTTAAAGAAGATTTATTTGTCCTTTCAATAAACAGAAAACAGCAAACAAATCAACATATGATCAAACAATATATTGCTTATAAATGGAAGGGTGATAAGCAAAATTAAGACATCTGAAGGGGGGGTGTAGAGAGGGAAGGTAGGTGAAAGGGGGGGTGAACCCAATCCGGTTTTACAAACTTGAGCTATCAATGAGCTCGGGTAAATCTAGTTAAGAGACATAAAACTAAACATGTCCTGAAAAGGTAATTACTCCTGTGCAGGTGCAACTAAAAGGTAAAGGGTAGTCGCTGATAGCTACATAGCCTCCATAGCAGTAGTCCTCCAGTATATGTTTGGTCTTTGAGAGGACATAGATGGGTCTGTGGTGTTGTACCTAGGGGGAATGATGGTAGACTTGAGAGGTGTTTGAGCGATCCCTTAAGGTATAGTGGTCAGAAAGCGGTAACACTCTGTTGACAAATGAGTCTTATTTATGTTGGAAGCAAGTTAACTTTCGGCGGCTGGAACAGGTAAAGTCCAGATTCTCCTTCCTGAATAGACTTAACAAGACAGCCTTTACATCTTTGATGGTAGGAGGGAGAGGAGATGTACACTGTCTGAGAATTGCTCTCCTAGCAGCCATGTATCATGTGGACAGCCATGCCTTGTTGTGTTGTATGATTTTGATCTGCAATCTTGGCAGGTCCTGGTGGGGTGCTTCTAGGGATCCAAAGAGTAGGGGGTAGATGTTTTTGCGAGGGTGTGGTCCAGTGATTGGTACCACGAAAAACTCTACTTGGTCCAAAAAGCATGAAATGAGAGGACAGGACCAGAGCCTGTGAAGTAGGGATGGCTTGTAGTCGTAGCAGAGAAGGCAATTGTGATGATCTGGGAGATCTTTGGATTGCCAGGTGGGGGATATATGCCCGGTGTAGGATTTTAAATTGTTGCTCTCGCCAGAACTCGTTCGTGACAAGTGCACACTAATGCCCCGTACACACGATCGTAATTCTGCTCAAGCTTGCCCTGCATACACACTGTCACACAAAAGTTTTCTGAATTTTCGACCGCCAAGAACGCGGTGATGTACAACACTACGACGAGCCGAGAAAACAAAGTTCAATGCTTCCGAGCATGCGTCGAATTGTTTCAGAGCATGCGTAGGAATTTTGCGTATCGGAATTGCTACAGACGATTGGAATTTCCGATAGGAAGTTTTTCCGTCTGGAAAATAGAGAACCTGCTCTCAATCTTTTGCTGGCAGAAATTCCACCAGCAAAAGTCCAAAGGAGCGTACACACAGTCCGACCAACAGCTCACATCGGACTTTTGCTGGTGGAATTTCCGATCGTGTGTACGGGGCATTAGTATTGTAACCAGCCAGAATGTGGTCTAGACCCTCCGGAATGAAGGACCTTGTTCCAAGAAATGGAGGAGCTGGAGTGTACCAGTTTTGTGAAAAAGGAGTTCAAGGGTTTGTATAGATCAGTGATCTTGTGACGGTGCCGATCCAAGAAGATGTCTAAGAGGGAAGGTTTAAATTGTAAGTCTCTCGGTTGACATATGTTGACCACAAAGCTTGTAGCTTGATGTATAGAGTATATGGTGAGTAGGTAGTTTATACAGTTGTATAATTTGAGGTTGCCAGGCCTGTGGAAATAGAGGGTGGCCGAGAATGGGGAGGTGTCGGGAGAGAAGAGGAGACAGTCCCAGTTTCTTCCTGATCTCCCTCCAGGCCACCACTGTGTCCCGAATAAGAAGGTTATATTTCAGGGGCATAGGGGTTGATCTAATTCCACAGTGAAGCAAAGCGGATAAGTAACATGGGGCTGCCATCTGGGATTCCAACTGAAAGTTAGAGTATCTGGAAATCTGTGTTGTCCAGTCTAACCCCACTCTCAAAAGACAGGATAGGTTGTATAGCCGTATGTTAGGTAGGTTGGCACCTCCTACATGTTTGGGAAGGTAGAGTTTTTGGATGGAAATTCTAGGTTTACGTCCCCTCCATAAGAATGTGGATAGGGCTTTCTGCAGTCTCTGAAGGTCTTTATGTTTTAGTAATAGGGGGATCGTCTGAAGAGTGTAGAGGAGTTTTGAGAAACTAACCATTTCAAATAGGTGACACCTACCGAACAATGAGAGAAGGAGACCCGACCAGCATTCTAGCTCCACGGTAATTTTGGATAAAACAGGAAGAAAGTTAAGTTGGTAGAGTGAGGTGGGTACCTTACCTTTTTTTATCCCAAAGTATGTGATGTGATCTTTTGGCGATTGGAAAGATTGAGTTGGCCGCCCAATGGGGGGGGGATGCTAGGGAAAGGGGCTAATATTTCACTTTTGGAGAAGTTAATCCTCAAGCCTGAGAAGAAGGTAAAAATCTCTTGTATATGTGTCATGTCTGCTGAAGGGTTTGATGTAAAAATAAGAATGTTGTCCGCAAACAGGGCAGTACATAGTTCCTGGTAGCCTAACCCTGTGTCGTTTAGAATTGAAAAGTAGATAACGGGAGAGGGGTTTGAGTGCCAGATTAAACAGCAGGGGCGAGAGGGGACAACCTTGATGGGTGCCTATGTGTAGACGTATATTGTTGGAGATGAGACCCGCTGCAATTACATTAGCAGATGGGACGGAATACATGGTGTGAATGAGATGCAGAAATGGGCCCATGAATCCAAATCTTGACTGGACCAGGCGTAACCAGTGAAAGCTGACATTGTCAAATGCCTCTTCAAAATCGAGCGTGAATATAGCGGTTTCTTTGGAGGGGTTGGCCTGATTCATTTCCAAAACTGTAAGGACTTTCCTGATATTTGACGTGGCTGATCTCCCTTGGGGAAAACCTGCCTGTGAGGGATGAATGAGGGAAGGAATGATGGGTGCTAGTCTGTCCGCCAAGATTTTGGAGAGAAGTTTTGAGTCTAGATTCAAAAGGGATATCGGACGGTATGAACCAGGCTAAGTGGGGTCCTTTCCTATCTTGAGGATTACACTGATATGGGCTCAGATGGGCTCAGATGTGTACCCGTCGAGGGCCCGGAGCTTTGCCTGGAGCCAGTGATTCGATTGCGTTCATAACCTCTTTGAGTGATATCGGGGCATTGAGTTTGGATAAGAGTGTGTCCTTGATAGTGGGGAGTAGAACTTCGTCTAGGAATGATGTTGCTGTGGCCTCACTGATAGGGTCAGGACCATATTAAGTGGCGTCAAATTTTTCTAGGATTAGGTTTACATTTTTAGGTGAAGAAGTAAGGTTGCCTGAGTTGTCTTTTAAGGTGGTTATATGTGAGGGAGTATGGGGGCCTTTGCAGAGTCGGGTCAAGAGTTTACCTGGTTTATTGCCAAACATATGATATCTAAGATCAAGAAACGACTGATGCATCCTTCCCTGTGCTTCTGCCCACAAGTCAAAACTATTTTTTGCGGCACGCCACAACACCCTGTGTGCAGGGGAGTTGTCTTGTGCTAGTCTAGCTTGGGCCGTGTGCAAGGCTTTGCTCACCGCACCATATTCCATGGAGACCTTTTTTTTGTAGCCAGCAGCATAGGAAATGATTCTACCCCGTAGAACCGCTTTACCAGTTTCCCAAAAGAGTTTGGGGTTATTACGGTGTTCTGAATTGGTAGAGGAGTAGTCTGTTCAAGTGTCTCGAATGATCTTTTGAAGATCCCGATCGTGTGCTAGGTAGGAAGGGAATTGCCAGATCTTGACAAAGCCCTGAGTAGCCAGCCCAGTGAGGTTCACTGAGATTGGAGCGTGATCTGAGATAGCGATCCCATGTATGCAGGGATCAGAGGCATATTCGAGGACGGAGGAGTTTGCAAAGGTATCCTAGATAACGTGTTGTGAGGAGGGGAGCAGAATGTATACTCAGGATGTGTCAATCTCCAGAGGTCAACCAGTTGTAGGCTGTCTGCAAATTCCGAGTTCAAATCCACAGCTACCAGTAGAGGGAGGTGGAGATACGGAGCTAGGCTAGAGGTCAGATTGTGAAAAAAATGTTTTAAGGGGGAGTTTGGGGCTTATATATTAGAAATAACCCATTCACGGGCGAATGTTTTGAGTCTAACTGTGATAGTACGTCCTTCATCATCCTCCTGTACTTGTAGCACCTCGCAGGGTAAATTTTGTTAAGTGGAAGGAGAACACCAGCCTTTCCTTTTACTGCAGGTGACCCAAGGACCTGTCCTACCCAGAGTTTGCGCATTCGGGCAAAGTCAACAGCTGCAAGGTGTGTTTCCTGGAGTATCGCTATAATGGAATTTAAGGCGTTTTAGGTGGCGAAGAATCGCCATGCGCTTGTTAGGTAAGCGTAACCATTTAAAATTCCAGGAGATAACTTTCATGAAGTGGCAGCTAGGGAGGGGGTTCTTCCTATCATGTTTGGAGCTATAAATAGGTATATCAAGAGCTGTATTTGAAGCACTACTGGGGAATCACTAAGGAGGAGGGAGCAGAGAGGGGTGTAATTGATTCTTTGAGAGAAGGGTTTAGAATGGAGAACAAAATAACCAGGGTCTAAAAGGAGAAATAAACAGTAACATAACCAGGGAAGTCTGGACTTCACTTTTTTCCACATGTTTATTGACAGGATGAGCCGAACACCCCCCCCCCGGTTTGGTTCGCACCAGAACTTGCGAACAGGCAAAAAATTAGGAAGAACACACGAACACCATTAAAGTCTATGGGACACGGACATGACAAATCAAAAGTGCTCATTTTAAAAGCTTATATGCAAATTATTGTCATAAAAAGTGTTTGGGGACCCGGGTCCTGCTCCAGGGGACATGTATCAATGCAAAAAAAAGTTTTAAAAACTGACATTTTTTCAGGAGCAGTGATTTTAATAATGCTTAAGGTGAAACAATTAAAATGAAATATTCCTTTAAATATCATGCCTGGGGGGGTGTCAATAGTATGCCTGTAAAGTGGCGCAGTTTTCCCGTGTTTAGAACAGTACTAGTAAAACCCTGCGCCAAAATGTAAAAAAAAATGGTGTAGGGGTCCCCCCAAAATCCATACCAGACCCTTATCTGAGCACGCAACCTTGCAGGCCGCAGGAAAAAAGGGGGGACGAGAGAGCGCCCCCCCTCCTGAACTGTACCAGGCCACTTGCCCTCAACATGGGGAGGGTGCTTTGGAATAGCCCCCCAAAGCATCTTGTCCCCACGTTGATGGGGACAAGGACCTCGTGCTCACAACCCTTGCCCGCTGGTTGTGGGGATCTGCGGGTGGGGGGCTTATTGGAATCTGGAAGCCCCCTTTAACAAGGGGAACCCCAGATCCCACCCTCCCCCCTATGTGAATTGGTAACGGGTACATTGTACCCCTACCATTTTACAAAAAAAGTGTCAAAAATAGTAAAAAAGACAGGAGACATTTTAGGACAAGTCCTTTTTTAAAAAATAAAAATGCCCCGTGATGTAGATCCATCTCACATCGCCCGACGGACCTAAAAAAAGAAAAAAAAAAAGCCGCAATAGCTCCACCTCCATGGGAGGCTCCTGCCGAGTGATGCTTCTTCTCGGTGACAGCTGTTATATAGCTGAGGGCGGAGACACCACATGACGTCAGAGGAAGGCGGGGTCGCCCACTTACATCACCGAGTGGCCTTGCCCTCAGCTATAAAACAGCTGTCATCGAGAAGAAGCGTCACTCGGCGGGAACCTCCTATGGAGGCGGAGCTGTTGCATTTTTTCTTTTTTCGGCTTGTCGGGCGGCATGAGATGGATCTACATCGCGGGACATTTTTATTTTTTTATTTTTTAATAAAGGACTTGTCCCAAAGTGTCTCCTGTCTTTTTTACTATTTTTTATACTTTTTTTGTGAAATGGTAGGGGTACAATGTAATGAAAAATGGTGTGTGATACTGTGCCACGGAGTATACAAAACAGGAGACTACGATGAAACGAGTATGTGACAGTAGTCACTTTTGGGTGCAGGGTGACCAAAAAAATAATGAACCCTGTATCTGCCATATTAGAAATAGTGGCTGATTCATAATGCTGGGACAAATACTGTTAGGAGATGCTGATGTCAATTCCAGCCACCTGTCTCTGTCTGTGTCTGCTATAATGTAAATGAGTCTAGTGTGGCTTCTCTTTCATCCATTGTTGTCTGGGCTAATTAACCCTGCAATTGTATGAAGGAGTTCTGTGTTGAGATGTATGATAATGTGTATTGTATAGTTGGTGAGCTAGGAGACGTGAAGTCTGTCCTAAAGGTCACGTCTCTGAGTCACCTAGGCTGTCTAAAGGATTAGATAATTAGCTCATGTTAATTAGGTTTCTGGTAAGAGGTTGTATTTTCATCCTGCTGTATATATTTGTGTGAGATCTCAAAATAAAAATTCATTCCGGTTTCCTCAATACAGAGCCTCGGCTCGTACTTGGGGGAGAATTATTCGTATGGGTTTTTTGTTCGGCTGATTGAAGTGTTCAGTAGCTGCCTTTGTGTTCGGGTATGGAATATCCTAAATGGCTTTAACCCTTTCATACTCGGGGTGTCTTTACAGAGTAAAAAAGAATTTTGATGGTCAAAGGAAGATGAAAAAGGAATTGCTGCTTCTACATATTACTACCACCAAGGTGGAGCAAAGAAATGTTAATGGGAAGGGGTGTAGATGTGGCGCTATTCCTCTTTAAATAATCAATTATGATACTTGGAATTAATGAAAATAGAATCAAATATTTGTAAAAACTTCAAAAAATATTAAAAAGAGCATTTGAAACCTGCACTTACTGCAGAGTCCCGTGTAAAAATCCCTTTAAAGTGAAAGAAGAAGTCATCATTTAAATAGAGTAATAGGTGCTTATGTGTTGCACCCTATTATGTGTTGCAATAGAAAAGGGGTGTACTATGGGTGTTATATATTCTGCCTGATGCAATTTGACCTTGATTTGAAAATGAAGAAAAATGAATTAATTGCAGAAAAATTAATTGCGTGCTAGTGTGTTACACCCTCTGTGTTGTATAGGGTGTTAGAAAAGTGAAAAAATGATAAATAGTTTAGTGATATGTATGGGGGTGTGTGAATCTCCCGTTACCGTACAATACTTGTTTAATCCTTGTGTATGCAAATAGCATGTGTGTTTGACCCTCTGTTACAGTGTCTTAGTGAATAAGCATATAATCAAACAGAGATATAGAAAAAATATATATCTGTATCCCACTGTGTAGAACAGAAGTGGATGTGCAAAAAACAAGTTCACTCCCCATTGGGCTAAAATTTGGACCTCAACCGCCAAAATATCCCGATGTGTAGCGCAAAGAGAGACAGCATACAAAGTTCTATTTTTTTGGTATAAGACCCCTGAAGTTCTACACCGATATGACTCTTCCCTCTCTCCTCTCTTTGTTGGACATGTGGAAAGTTTAGGGGTACTCACTACCACATTTTTTGGCAATGCGAATTGATAGCTCCCTTCTGGTCCATGATTGTGTACGTGCTTCAGCAGCTTTTCGATTCTCCTATCCCTTTAGACCCGGTACATCTCCTTTTAGGCCTCCCAATCCCTGGATTGGGAAAAGCTTTGAATAAATTATGTCTTATTAGCAGCAAAAAGAGCTATCCCTGCATGCTGGTTGTCCACCTCACCTCCCCTCCAACTCCGACCCTTATACAAGCCATTAATGATATTGATAGAATGGAGCATATGACAGCCATGGTGGAGGATGCTGTTGAGAGATTTGACAGGGTATGGGACCCTTGGGACCGCTATGTACATACCACTTCTTATTGATATTGCTTCTGCCACCCTACTTTTGCCTTAAATGTGATAGCTTCGACCCCACCTCTGGTTGCCTATACATCTCTCATCCTCCTAATAGTGGATATAGATTCACAATATATAGTAGCGTTCCCAGTTCGATGATCAACATATACTGTTCCTGAAATGTCTGATTTGATACTATTTTCTATTTTTTTCTTTTTTTACATTATATGTAAAACTATTGTCATTATATTTTCTTTTTTTTTTTCTTTTCTTTCTTTCTCACTGGTTTATTTTCCATGACTGATATTTTCAAAATCTGTAAGCTGTGTTCTTTGAAATTTTTTCAATAAAAATACAATTTAAAAAAAAACAAAAAAAAAAAACAAGTACATAACAGTATATAATTAGTCCAATAATGAATCAATAAAGTGACTTGTGCTCGCAAACAGTGTCCAGTGCCTTATCAGAATAATGCTGTTTATCCTTTTAAGTGACAGTGGTGCCAGTGATCTTATCCGTGCTGGTAGTATATTTGCACTCATCAGATGGCCATACCCCCCAAGGGTACTGCGTGTTCACAGCATAAGCTCAAGATTCCATGAGTACTACTGAGGAAGGCCTGTGATTGGCCGATACGCGTCTAGAAGGGAGGAGCTGATAGTCACGTCCAGCCAAGCACTTTGTATGTGGACACGGTGGTGCTACTCTGGAGGTTTTTATGTGATTTTAAAGTTTTTCTTTTGTAAGTGCAACTTGTCTATTTGGGGGCTTTGAATAAATTTGTATACGGAGAACACTATGGTCTCTATACTTATTATTTACATGTCCTGAACTCATGGAATCTTGAGCCAAGCTGGGAGATGATCTGCTTCTTTGGATATTAATGAGCTGAGTTACCATTAAGAAAAGAGCCATCTGGATTACCCACCATTTATTGGGAAGAGGAAGTGAGAGCAAAGAGCTCGTGGGGAGATCCGCATATGAGTTTTGACTCATCTGGGAGGTGAGCGCGCATTTTTACTGGTGGTGGTGTGCACTCCTTTTGAGGGCGAACAATGACTGTGGTGGAATTGTGTGGATACACTGATCACAAAAAAGAGTTTTTCATGTTTTATTTCTTCATTTTTTCATTTTATGGACTATTCATTTACATGTAGGATTTATTTAGTTTAGGGATTTGCACTTTATATTTATAATTTTACACATAGCGCTACATTTATTATTTACTATCCATTTCATTTTTATTGTTTCACTTTAAGCATTATAAAAATTACTGCTCCCGAAAAAAAGTGCAGTTTTTAAAACTTCTTTTTGCATTGATACATATCCCCTGGGGCAGGACCCAGGTCCCCAATCACTTTTTATGACCATAACTTGCATTTAAGCCTTTAAAATGAGCACTTTTGGTTTTTCATGTTAGTGTCCCATAAACTTTAACAGGGTTCCACGGCTTTCGAATTTGCCACGAACACTGCATAACGTTCGTTGTTCGCCAAATGTCCGAACAACCAAAGTTCGGCCCAAGCTTATGCTCGGGCCGAACTGATCGCCCATCCCTAATAATGACGCACATCAACGAACAGCTTTACCGGGAGGATTTTAAAGGCCTTGCCCATGGACCCTGAAGCGGGACAGCCTCCAGAAAAGTTCCAGGGAATGGAGCGGTGAGGTGTAGTTATGCGGAATCCTGGCTGGCTCTAGGTAGTGCAGGATGATCCATCCCTTGGTAAGGTTGTGTGTGCCCAAAGGAACAGCAACTGCAATTAGAATAAAACAGTAATGGTAAATGTAAGAGATAGCGGTCTAAGTGGAAAGCAATAAGAATGATAACATTAAATAAACTTAGATAAGGATATATGCAGCAGAGTGGTAATTTAATACAAGTGGTTAGCATGGTTTATAGCAGCCAGGAGAGTTGTAGAGACATAGCTTTTTGGCAGGATCTTTCCTCGTGCTGCATTGATCCCTTGGTTCCGGGCGTAATTGGGTTGAGGGGGAAGAGATATCCATAGGGATATGCAGATAGGCTTCCAGATGCGTCGCTTCCTCCGAGTGGGAGAAGGATTTAGGTTCACCTGATGGATCCGTGAAGTGGAGTACAGTCGGATAAGCCAGGGTGAATTTAACCCCTTTCTGGTAGAAAGCAGCGCATATTGGTTGGAATGCCTTGCGTTTCCTAGAAACTTCTTGGGAGTAGTCCGCGAATATGAGTAGCTTGTGGCCATCAAGTTGTAGGGATTTTGAATTTCGAAATGACCACAAGATGTTGACTCTGTCAGAGTAGTTTAGGTAACGGACAATGACTGGTCGAGGAGTGCATCTTTCATTAGAGAGAGCTCCCAGCCAGTGAGCCCTCTCTACTATGCAAGATGATGCGATGCCCAGAACGCCTGTAATACACATGGCACAAATGTCCTGTAGCGACTTTGAATTAATGGACTCAGGGAGACTGATAATCCTCAAATTATTTTGTCTTGAGCGATTTTCTAGGTCATCCAACTTGTCAAGGGTGAACTGTTGTGCTTGTTTTGACTGTTGTTCAGATGTAAATTAGAAGATGAACTTTGCACTTCATCTTCTAAGTCTGACATCCTGTGCTCCAGCTCATATAACCTTTTGGCGTGATCTCCCAGCTATTTTCTGAGCTGAGTGAATCCAGCAGCTATTGTGTTGTCTACTACAGAGGTTATAGTGGGGGACATAAGGGCTGCTACTGCTTGTGCCAGCCCTGCATACTGCTCTTCTGGGGGGAGAGGCAATGCATGTGTGGTGAGAGCTGTGCCCTGTGTGACAGAGAGCACTGCAGCATCCGCCATGATGGAGGAGTGTGTGTCTGGCAGGGACTGCGCCAAGCATGTGACTATAGGGCTGATAGAGGAGCCATGCACCACGAATTTGTCCATCCCCACTGTTCCGGAGTAAGCTGTGAGGGAGGCAGAGGGTTGTGTACCGTCCACGGGGCTTGTGGAGCCGGTTTTGTAAGCTGCTGAGCCCGGAGCCACCGTTCCTAGCTCCTCTTACATGTGGCGCTGGAACCGGAAGTATGCCATCTTTAGGTAGAGCAACAATAATTTTTTTCAGATCCTCAGAGAGTTCTTTGCCATGAGGTGTGATGTTGAACGTCCAGTGACCAGTTTGAGAGAGTGAGAGCGATAACACCAAATTTAACACACCTGCTCCCCATTCACACCTGAGACCTTGTAACACTAATGAGTCACATGACACTGGGGAGGGAAAATGGCTATATTGGGCCCAATTTGGACATTTTTACTTAGGGGTGTACTCACTTTGGTTGCCAGCGGTTTAGAAATTAATGGCTGTGTGTTGAGTTATTTTGAGGAGACAACAAATAGCTGTACACCCACTACTTTACATTGTAGCAAAGTGTGATTTGTTTTCAGTGTTGTCACATATAAAGATATAATAAAATATTTTCAAAAATGTGAGTGGTGTACTCACTTTTGTGAGATACTGTGTGTGTGTGTGTGTGTGTGTGTGTGTGTGTGTGTGTGTGTGTGTGTGTGTGTGTATATATATATATATATATACATATACACTTTTAATTTATTTTTTTTTTAATTCAGGCTGATAATTGCACATTATTGAATTGCGTAACACTAGTTATTAATTCTGTCCAAAGGTGTCTCCACTACATTGCTCCTCCACAGGGCCGATCCTAGGGTCACAGACGCCTGGGTGCAGAAATATTTCTGGCGCCCCCACGTGGGCGTGGTCATCTTACCAACTCCTCCCCTTTACAAATGTTTCTATGGCAACGACTCAAACACAGAGATATTCCCCTAAGAACTCTTCGTTACCCTGGGATCCTCCCATGATCTTTTAACAATAAAGAAAATACAGGAAGAGCGTACACTAATGAGAACTGGATCGGAGTCTCTCTGATGGTCAGAGACTGCAATCATAGTACAGGAGATGGTCAGACCTCAGACATAATACAGAAGATGGTCAGAGACTGCAGACATGGTACAGGAGATGGTCAGAGACTGCAGACATGTTACAAGAGATGGTCAGAGACTGCAGACATGTTACAAGAGATGGTCAGAGACTGCAGACATGTTACAAGAGATGGTCAGAGAATGCGGACATATTACAGGAGATGGTCAGAGAATGTGGAAATATTACAGGAGATGGTCAGAGACTGGAGATATAATACAGGAGATGGTCAGAGACTGGAGATATAATACAGGAGATGGTGAGAGACTGCAGACATAGTACAGGAGATGGTCAGAGACTGCAGACATACTACAGGAGACGGTCAGAGACTGCAGACATACTACAGGAGACGGTCAGAGACTGCAGACATAGTACAGAAGACAGTCGGAGACTGCAGACATACTACAGGAGATAGTCAGAGACTGCAGATATGATACAAGAGATGGTCAGAGACTACAGACATGAAACAAGAGATGGTCAGAGAATGCAGACATGATACAAGAGATGGTCAGAGACTGCAGACATGTTACAAGAGATGGTCAGAGACTGCAGTTCCTATGGACGTTAGTAAATAATGGCCGATTGGCCCTCTCATCTGACCCAGCGATACGGCAACAACGGTTCCTCTGATCAGGAGTCAGCTCACTCTGAATTGCCCGTGGCGACTCCGCTGGGTAGAACCCAGATCTGTATTCTGGCAATGACCCCATTCCTTTCTCCACCAGGGATGGCGCCAGGCTGTGTAGCTTTCCCTCATGTGGCGCAGGTCAGCGGGGTTCTCTCTCTGATGGTGTTCCCTCAGCACTGTCCTCTCCCTCTAGAGTCCTGGGTGCACTTCCCTGAAAACTTTCCTGGGCTCCTGGCTCTCTCTCTCCCATTCAGCTGAGCATGCTGTGTGGGCTGCAGTTTCTGTGTTACAGTGGGGCTGCCAGTCCTTGGGACTACATGTCCCACAATCCTCCTCTTTGCTCCTTTTTTTTCTTCCCTGGCCGATATGAAGGCGGGGGAAGAAACATAGTGCGCCGCTCACTAGTACAGCAGTGCGTGCGAGGAGGATAGGGAGAGGGGAAAAAAGAGCCTGCGGCTGCAGTCGCGTCACTAGGGTTGGTGTCACCCGGTGCGGTAAAATGTGGTATCACCCCCTCCAAAAACTATAGTCGCCCCTCAGTACAGACCCCCCTCCACTAAGTATAGACCCCCCTCCGTCAGTGCAGACCCCCCACTAAGTATAAACCCCTCCCTCAGTATAGACCCCCCCAGGACAAAACACCCCCCTATATCAGAATAGACCCCCCTCAGGACAAACCACCCCCCCTCCATTAGTACAGACCCCCCTCAGGACAAACCACGCCCTCCATTAGTACAGAACCACCCCCTTCCATTAGTACAGAACCACTCAGAACAAACCACCCCCCCTCCATTAGTACAGACCCCCAGAACAAACCACCCCCTCCATTAGTACAGACCCCCCAGAACAAACCACCCCCCTCCATTAGTACAGACTCCCCCAGGACAGACCACCCCCTCCATTAGTACAGACCCCCAGGACAAACCACCCCCCCACATTAGTACAGACCCCCCTCAGGACAAACCACCCCCCTACATTAGTACAGACCCCACTCAGGACAAACCACCCCCTCCATTAGTACAGACCCCCCAGAACAAACCACCCCCTACATTAGTACAGAGCCCCCAGAACAAACCACCCCCCTCCATTAGTACAGACCCCCCCAGGACAAACCACCCCCCTTCATTAGTACAGCGCCCCCCAGATAAACCACCCCCCTACATTAGTACAGACACCCCAGGACAAACCACCCTCCTCCATTAGTACAGACCCCCCCAGGACAAACCATCCCCCTTCCTTAGGACAGATCCCCCTAGGACAAACCACCCCCCTCCATTAGTACAGACCCCAGGACAAACCACCCCCCTCCATTAGTACAGACCCCCCAGGACAAACCACCCCCCTCCATTAGTTCAGACCCCCCTCAGGACAAACCACCCCCATCCATTAGTACAGACCCCCAGGACAAACCACCCCCCTAAATTAGTACAGACCCCCCAGAAAAAACACCCCCCTCCATTAGTACAGACCCCCCCCAGGACAAACCACCCCCCCTCCATTAGTACAGCCCCCCCAGACAAACCACCCCCTTACATTAGTACAGACCTCCCCAGGACAAACCACCCCTCTCCATTAGTACAGACCCCCCAGGACAAACCACCCCCCTCCCTTAGTACAGACCCCCCAGGACAAACCACCCCCCTCCATTAGTACAGACCCCTCCAGGACAATCCACCCCCCTCCATTTGTACAGACCCCCAGGACAAACCACCCCCCTCCATTAGTACAGACCCCCCAGGAAAAACCACCCCCCTCCATTAGTTTAGACCCCCCAGGACAAATCACCCCCCTCCATTAGTTCAGACCCCCAGGACAAATCATACATTAGTATAGACCCCCCCAGGACAAACCACCCCCTCTACATTAGTACAGACCCCCCAGGACTAATCACCCTCCACATTAGTATAGACCCCCAGGACAAACCACCCCCCACATTAGTACAGACCCCCCGGACAAATCACCCCCCCACATTAGTTTAGACCCCCAGGACAAATTACCCCCCCTACATTAGTATAGACCGCCCGGGACAAACCCCCCCACATTAGTATAGACCCCCCAGGACAAACCAACCCCCCTACATTAGTACAGACCCCCAGGACAAATCACCCCCCTACATTAGTTTAGACCCCCCTCAGGACAAACCACCCCTTCCATTAGTACAGGAACACCCCCTCCATTAGTACAGAACCCCCCAGACCAAACCACCCCCCTCCATTACTACAGACCCCTAGAACAAACCACCCCCCATTAGTACAGACTCCCCAGAACAAACCACCCCCCTCCATCAGTACAGACTCCCCCAAGACAGACCACCCCTTCCATTAGTACAGACCCCAGGACAAACCACCCCTCCTACATTAGTACAGACCCCCCTCAGGACAAACCACCCCCCTACATTAGTACAGACCCCCCTCAGGACAAACTACCCCATCCATTAGTACAGACCCCCCTCAGGACAAACCACCCCCATCCATTAGTACAGACCCCCCAGGACAAACCACCCCCTACATTAGTACAGACCCCAGAACAAACTACCCCCCTCCATTAGTACAGACCCCCCAGGACAAACCACCCCCCTCCATTAGTACAGCCCCCCCAGACAACCCCCCCTACATTAGTACAGACCCCCCCAGGACAAAACACCCCCCTCCAATACTACAGACCCCCCCAGGACAAACCACCCCCTCCCTTAGTACAGACCCCCCAGGACAAACCAGCCCCTCCATTAGTACAGACCCTTCCAGGACAATCCAGCCCCCTCCATTAGTACAGACCCCCCAGGACAATCCACCCCCCACCATTAGTACAGACCCCCCTCAGGACAAACCACCCCCATCCATTAGTACAGACCCCCCAGGACAAACCACCCCCTTTACATTAGTATAGACCCCCCCAGGACAAACCACCCCCTCTACATTAGTACAGACCCCCAGGACAAATCACCCCCCACATTAGTATAGACCCCAGGACAAACCACCCCCCCACATTAGTACAGACCCCCCAGGACAAACCACCCCCTACATTAGTACAGACCCCCAGAACAAACTACCCCCCTCCATTAGTACAGACCCCCCAGGACAAACCACCCCCCTCCATTAGTACAGCCCCCCCAGACAACCCCCCTACATTAGTACAGACCCCCCCCAGGACAAAACACCCCCCTCCAATACTACAGACCCCCCCAGGACAAACCACCCCCTCCCTTAGTACAGACCCCCCAGGACAAACCAGCCCCTCCATTAGTACAGACCCTTCCAGGACAATCCAGCCCCCTCCATTAGTACAGACCCCCCAGGACAATACACCCCCCTCCATTAGTACAGACCCCCCTCAGGACAAACCACCCCCATCCATTAGTACAGACCCCCCAGGACAAACCACCCCCTTTACATTAGTATAGACCCCCCAGGACAAACCACCCCCTCTACATTAGTACAGACCCCCAGGACAAATCACCCCCCACATTAGTATAGACCCCCAGGACAAACCACCCCCCCACATTAGTATAGACCCCCAGGACAAACCACCCCCCCACATTAGTACAGACCCCCCAGGACAAATCACCCCCCACATTAGTTTAGACCCCCAGAAAAAATTACCCCCCTACATTAGTATAGACCCCCCAGGACAAACCACCCCCCACATTAGTATAGACCCCCAGGACAAACCACCCCCCCTACATTAGTACAGACCCCAGGACAAATCACCCCCCTACATTAGTTTAGACCCCCTCAGGACAAACCACCCCTTCCATTAGTACAGAACCACCCCCTCCATTAGCACAGAACCCCCCAGACCAAACCACCCCCCTCCATTAGTACAGACCCCCCAGAACAAACCACCCCCCCATTAGTACAGAACCACCAGAACAAACCACCCCCCTCCATTAGTACAGACTCCCCCAGGACAGACCACCCCCTCCATTAGTACAGACCCCCCAGGACAAACCACCCCCCTACATTAGTACAGACCCCCTCAGGACAAACCACCCCCCTACATTAGTACAGACCCCCCTCAGGACAAACCACCCCCTCCATTAGTACAGACCCCAGGGCAAACCACCCCCCCACATTAGTATAGACCCCCCAGGACAAACCACCCCCCCTACATTAGTACAGACCCCCCTGGACAAACCACCCCCTACATTAGTACAGACCCCCCTGGACAAATCACCCCCCTACATTAGTTTAGACCCCCCTCAGGACAAACCACCCCTTCCATTTGTACAGAACCATCCCCTCCATTAGTACAGAACCCCCCAGACCAAACCACCCCCCCCTCCATTAGTACAGACCCCCCAGAACAAACCACCCCCCTCCATTAGTACAGACTCCCCCAGGACAGACCACCCCCTCCATTAGTACAGACCCCCAGGACAAACCCCCCTCCATTAGTGCAGACTCCCACGACAAACCACCTGCCCCCTTCCATTAGTACAGACCCCCCAGACAAACCACCCCCCCTACATTAGTACAGACCCCCCAGGTCAAACCACCCCCCTCCCTTAGTACAGACCCCCAGGACAAATCACCCCCCCTCGCTTAGTACAGACCCACCCAGGACAAACCACCCCTCTCCATTAGTACAGACCCCCAGGGCAAATCACCCTCCCTACATTAGTTTAGACCCCCCAGGACAAATCACCCCCCTACATTAGTATAGACCCCAGGACAAACCACCCCCCACAGTACAGACCCCCCAGGACAAATCACCTCCCCCTACATTAGTTTAGACCCCCCAGGACAAATCACCCCCCTACATTAGTATAGACCCCCCAGGACAAATCACCTCCCCCTACATCAGTTTGGTCCCCCCAAAACAAACCACCCCCCTCCATTAGTACAGACCCCCAGAATAAACCACCCCCCCATTAGTACAGACCCCCAGAATAAACCACCCCCTACATTAGTACAGACCCCCCAAAACAAACCACCCCCTCTATTAGTACAGACCCCCAGGACAAACCACCCCCCTCCATTAGTACAGACCCCAGGACAAACCACCCCCTCCATTAGTACAGCCCCCCCCAGACAAACAACCCCCCTACATTAGTACAGACCCCCCCAGGACAAATCACCCCCCCACATTAGTATAGACCCCAGGACAAACCACCCCCCCCACATTAGTACAGACCCCCCAGGACAAATCACCCCCCCACATTAGTTTAGACCCCCAGGACAAATTACCCCCCCTACATTAGTATAGACACCAAGGACAAACCACCCCCCCACATTAGTATAGACCCCCAGGACAAACCACCCCCTACATTAGTACAGACCCCCAGGACAAATCACCCCCTACATTAGTTTAGACCCCCCTCAGGACAAACCACCCCTTCCATTAGTACAGAACCACCCCCTCCATTAGTACAAAAACCCCCAGACCAAACCACCCCCCCTCCATTAGTACAGGCCCCCCAGAACAAACTACCCCCCATTAGTACAGCCCCCCAGAACAAACCACCCCCCTCCATTAGTACAGACTCCCCCAGGACAGACCACCCCCTCCATTAGTACAGACCCCCAGGACAAACCACCCCCCACATTAGTACAGACCCCCTCAGGACAAACCAACCCCCTACATTAGTACAGACCCCCCTCGGGACAAACCACCCCCCTCCATTAGTACAGACCCCCCAGGACAACCCCCCCATTAGTACAGACCCCCGCGACAAACCACCTGCCCCCTTCCATTAGTACAGACCCCCTAAGACAAACCATCCCCCTTACATTAGTACAGACCCCCCCAGGACAAACCACCCCCTCCATTAGTACAGACCCCCCCAGGACAAATCACCCCCCTCCCTTAGTACAGACCCCCCCAGGACAAACCACCTCTCTCCATTAGTACAGACCCCCCAGGGTAAATCACCCTCCCTACATTAGTTTAGACCCCCCCAGACAAATCACCCCCCTTCATCAGTACAGACCCCCAGGACAAACCACCCCCCCTACATTAGTACAGACCCCCAGGACAAATCACCTCCTCCTACATTAGTTTAGTCCCCCCAGTACAAATCACCTCCCCTTCATTAGTATAGACCCCAGGACAAACCACCCCCCACATTAGTACAGACCCTCCAGGACAAATCACCTCCCCCTACATTAGTTTTGTCCCCCCAGGACAAATCACCCCCCCTTCATTAGTATAGACCCCCAGGACAAACCACCCCCCACATAGTACAGACCCTCCAGGACAAATCACCTCCCCCTACATTAGTTTTGTCCCCCCAGGACAAATCACCCCCCCTTCATTAGTATAGACCCCAGGACAAACCACCCCCTACATTAGTACAGACCCCCAGGACAAATCATCCCCCCTACATTAGTATAGACCCCCTCAGGACAAACCACCCCCCCACATTAGTACAGACCCCCAAGGACAAATCACCCCCCACATTAGTTTAGACCCCCCAGGACAAATCACCCCCCTACATTAGTATAGACCCCCCAGGACAAATCACCTCCCCCCTACATCAGTTTGGTCCCCCCAAAACAAACCACCCCCCTCCATTAGTATGGACCCCCCAGAACAAACCACCCCCCTACATTAGTACAGACCCCCCAAAACAAACCACCCCCTCCATTAGTACAGAACCCCCAGGACAAACCACCCCCCTCCATTAGTACAGACCCCCGAGACAAACCATCTGCCCCCTTCCATTAGTACAGACCCCCCCCCAGAAAAACCACACCCCTACATTAGTACAGACCCCCCAGGACAAACCACCCCCCTCCATTAGTACAGACCCCAGCAGGACAAACCACCCCCCCTCCCTTAGTACAGACCCCTCCCAGGACAAACCACCCCCCTCCATTAGTACAGACCCCCCCAAGGGCAAATCACCTACCTACATTAGTTTAGACCTCCCGGACAAATCACCCCCCTACATTAGTATAGAGCCCAGGACAAACCAAACCCCTACATTAGTACAGACCCCCATGACAAACCACCTGCCCCCTTCCATTAGTACAGACCCCCCAGACAAACCACCTGCCCCCTTCCATTAGTACAGACCCCCCAGACAAACCACCCCCCTCCCTTAGCACAAACCCCCATGACAAACCACCCCCCTCCATTAGTACAGACCCTCCAGGGCAAATCACCCCCCTACATTAGTTAAGACCCCCCGGACAAATCACCCCCCTACATTAGTATAGACCCCCAGGACAAACCACCCCCCCTACATTACTGTTTAGCTCTCCTCCTCTCCTCCTCTGACCGGTGAAGAGAGCTGCCTATGGACAAGGGGAGGAGGAGGAGGGAGGGGAGCACTCTGGTGCTTCAGCGCCCCCACCTCTGTGGCGCCCAGGTGCACTGCACCCCATGTACCCCGGCCAAGATCGGCCCTGCTCCTCCTTCTAGATTGGAGACATCGTAAGACAGGAGACGTGTTACTAGCCGAATCACCAGGTTAAATAAATATTAAAAAAAGGCTAAAAAGGAAACCTAATGCAGCCATCACATGTAAGGATTGCTAGGCTGCAATATATTACAATTTGTTTTGGGGTTTAACAGTCAGAAGTCTATTTTTTTTTTTGAAAGACCAAAATATATTTTATCAACAGTGATGCACTCCACAACTGTTCATTTAGCTGGGTGGTCCCAGGTCATGTGATCATGTGATCAGGCACCAACCATGAGTGCAGTTCAAGGATGAGCGGTCTACTGTGGATTGGTCCTAAATGAATTATCTGTTTTGCAGTTCTTCCTCTGTCTCACTGGTCCTGGATTCCTCAAGTTGTGTCCCCTGACTCTCTCTTTTAGTCTGCCTGTTCTTAGGATTCCCCTGCCAGGTTCTCCTTCTCTGAAACTTTCCTCCTGTGCCCACACAGTACCTCAGTAATGATTTTCACTTGGAGGGGATTGTTGGTCCATTTGCAAGCTATAGTTTATGGGACTACAGTTCTATAATTTTTTTTTGTGTGTGGGGGGGGATTGTGTACCAGTGTATGTGCAAAGAGTGTCTCCAAAATGTGGCTGCTAAAGGTGAAGAGCGGTGCAGGGGTTATATAACATAAGCTATTACTCATATCTTAGATATACTGTACTTTACCTAGTGTTGTACTAACTCTGGGAACTGGCCAGTGCGGCCCTTCCATGAACCCCAGATGGGAATAGATGAGGGTCTTTATTCAACCTTACCAACTATGTAACTATGTAACTATGTAGCATTAACAGTAACAGATATGCAAACATTTATACAGATTTTGTACAGCATATTGTTCTTGATTCATGTTAAGGTGCCCCTAGAATTTTTTTTTTCTTAACAAGATGGTAGAAATAACAGGTCTCCTTCCTAATAATCTGTGGTTTGTTGTATTGGCTGAGGAAGGCAATCACAGAAAGGTAGGCAGATACAAGGGCATTAAAGGGGAAGAAAGAAAATAAGCAATATTCAATAAAGCTGCTTAAGGGGACACATATTCATCATCCATAAACAATCCTCCACATTTACAAATTGACATGGTACATTCAGATGGATTGCAAAAGCCAAGTTATGAACAGTCCTCTTTAAACTAACAAGGAGCTGTAATAAACCATGTAGGTATGTGAGCATGTCTTATCCTTTCAACATGGCATTAGTAGCAGGTATAAAATGCATATCTATAACCTCACCTTGGCCAGGCTTAACTCTTAAATCTCCTTATACTGAGCCTGTAATTGATCTTCAGGAGTCAAACAGGTTTTCTCATTGGTTCCTGATAGTAAAGGGCATGTACAAAGAAATATTTACATATAAATTGGTTTGAGCGGGGAGCTGAAAATCAGGATTCACAAATAACGGCAATGTAATAACACCTGTGAAATCGATAGATAAGTTTCATGGGAGACATTAGTTAGCATGGCTGAGTAACGATCATTGGATGTCTTGTTCCTGAATGTATATGTATATGTATATTTATAGGGGCAGAAATCATTATTAAGCTGACTGACCTGTTACTAAAGGGTACATCTATTCATAGCACTATGCATTATGTTGTTAAGTTTCATGTTGTTACTATCCCATGTCTATAGGGAGCTGGAGCTTATAACCATTTATATCAGGAGCTGAGAAAAATGCGTTTACAATCTTATGCTCCCACCACAGACAAACCTAGCATTTGGGGACCAGTTTTTGTTTGACACAAAAACATTTTTAGAAAACTTTAAATTAAATAGTTGTTTACTGCTGTCAGACTTTTTGCTTTGGTTTGGTTTATCTCCCCCTAATTGAATTAAAATAATGTGATGCCGTTGCTTGAGAGCCCATTTTAGCATGCCTAAAGGGCTATCATGCCTTGTTACAGACATATAATTTGTTAAAAGACCAATACAGTAAAAATGTTGTGCTCCAATAATTGCATGTGTTTACCAAATGTGATAATCGAAGACAGTATGTGATTTTTTTTTTTTACACTGCCTTTGGTGTTTAAAATAGATACCATTTAGCCGATGTCACACTGTGTCAGGTCACCCTAAGGCTAGGTGACAGATGCACCCCGTTGGGATCAGTAGTGCACCGCAAGGTAGTGGACCCTACGGCTGACTGCTGCGGATGGGAGTCACGGTGGTAAGGAAGGCAGGGCCGCTGAAACACCAACACAGATCCCACCAGGGTTAGAGCGTAAGATTCCCTAGGGCGCGGAGTCTAAGAGCCAGCAAATGTTCACCAGAGCCTCTAGTGGTGAGGATGGACTGGGCTGCAACTGGCTCCAGGTCGCGACCCCCGGGGTCCCCCAGCTCACACCTACAGTAGGCAACAGGAGGATAGGGATAGTAAGGGAATAAGCCAAGGTCGGGGCCCAAGCAGACAAGGACAACAGAGTTCACGCCAAAGGTTCAGGGTCACAGGCAAACAGGGATAATCGGGGACACACCAAAGGTCAGGATCACGAGCAGACAGGAATAGTTAAGAACACGTCAAGGTCGGTAACAGAAACAAATGTAGAGCACACAGCAGGCAGGAAACAGGAAGCCAAACACACAAAGGTTGATCAGCAGGGCTGGCCTGCAGTGCAGAGGTTAATATAGAGTTCTCTGATAGGAGCTGGGGTGGAGCCATGCTAGAGGAGAGATTATAAAAGCAGTCAGGTGAGAGTCAGCTAGTCTCTAGAGATGAACACATGGAGACAGGTAAGCTGACAGACAAAACTCTCTTGCATAACCATGACAGTACCCCCCTCTTACGAGGCCTCCCCCTTCCCCGCCTGGGACCAGGTTTAGAGGGGAACTTCAAATGAAACTTCCTCAACAGACGGGGTGCAAAGACCTCAGAAGCCGTGATCCACAACCTCTCCTCAGGACCAAACCCTTTCCAATGCATGAGGTATTGGAGAATGCCTCTACAAAGTCAGGAATCCAAAATTTGGCTAACCCCGTACTCCTGATTATCCTCAGAGACCCACGCTGCGGTAGAGAGAGGAAGAGAGAACTTATTGAGGACTAAAGGCTTCAGAGGGGCAACATGGAAAGAGTTAGAGATTTTGAGGCTTTTGGGAATCTGGAGCTTGAAACAAACCGGATTCAGTTTAGAAGTTATGGTGTACGGACCAATGAATCTTGGGGCAAATTTGAGAGAAGGAACCCAGAGTCTGATGTTCCTGGTGGAGAGCCAGACTTTGTCTCCTGGCTGAAGAGAAGACGGCTTACGCCTGCGACGGTCAGCAAAACTCTTGAATTTGTTGGCAGCTTTCTGGAGGGAATCATGAACGTCAGCCCACATGGAATTGAATGATTCCTGAACAGTAGCCAAAGCTGGAAGAACAGGTCATAGGAAGAGGGAGTTGAGGATGTCTTCCATAAACAGTGACAAAGGGTGTTTTCTGAGAACTGACGTTGACATGATTATTGTGGGAGAACTCTGCCCACGGGAGTAGTGATGCCCAATTATCTTGATGAGCCGAGACCAAGGTACGGAGAAAGACCTCCAATTCCTGATTGACCCTCTCAGTCTGGCCATTGGATTGGGGATGGTAAGAAGAGGGAAAATCCAAGGTAATGTTGAGTAGGGATGAGCTTCGTGTTTGAGTCGAACGCATGTTCGACTCGAACATCGTGTGTTCGGCCGTTCGCGCCAAATTCGAGTGGCGCATCACAGCCCATAATTCACTGCGGCATCGCAGTGCATTGCTGGCTGATGATTGGCCAAGCATGCACTATGACCCGCATGCTTGGCCAATTACAACGCCATGTGTACAGAGAGCCGTAATTGGCCAAAGCCAAGGAAGCTTTGGCCAATTATGGCTCAGGGGGTTTAGTACACGCCCCACACTAAATAAGGCCGCTTGCGTGGCGGCCTTGTGTAGTGTGTTGCAGCAGAGAGAGATAGATAGACAGTGTCATTTGATTTAAGTTAGATAGAATAGGCAGGTTGAGTCAGTTAGCTGCACTTACAGTGTATTGTAAATATATATACATCCCAGGTGTTGTGTATATATATATATATATATATATATATATATATATATATATATATATATATATATATATATATATATATATATATATATATATATACACACTGTATTCAGTTTAGCTAGATCCGGTCCTGTTATTCTCTTCCTAATTTACTGACAGGCAGGCAGGTGTTTTTACAGTATTTCCAGTTAGTGTACTGTGTACCCTGCACAGTTGCACCTACAGTATAGCTACCTGAAGCCAAGTGCTTGTGTGCTTCTTCTGATCCTATTATTAGCACAGGCAGGCTCTTGAAGTATTTTCAGTTAGTGTACTGTGTAGCCCTGCACAGTTGCACCTACAGTATAGCTACCTGAAGCCAGGTGCTTGTGTGCTTCTTCTGATCCTATTAATAGCACAGGCAGGCTCTTGAAGTATTTCCAGTTAGTGTATTGTGTAACCCTGCACAGTTGCACCTACAGTATAGCTACCTGAAGCCAAGTGCTTGTGTGCTTCTTCTGATCCTATTAATAGCACAGGCAGGCTCTTGAAGTATTTTCAGCTAGTGTACTGTGTAACCCTGCACAGTTGCACCTACAGTATAGCTACCTGAAGCCAGGTGCTTGTGTGCTTCTTCTGATCCTATTAATAGCACAAGCAAGCTCTTTAAGTATTTCCAGTTAGTGTACTGTGTAACCCTGCACAGTTGCACCTGCAGTATAGCTACCTGAAGCCAAGTGCTTGTGTGCTTCTTCTGATCCTATTAATAGCACAGGCAGGCTCTTGAAGTATTTCCAGTTAGTGTACTGTGTACCCTGCACAGTTGCACCTACAGTATAGCTACCTGAAGCCAGGTGCTTGTGTGCTTCTTCTGATCCTATTAATAGCAAAGGCAGGCTCTTGAAGTATTTACAGTTAGTGTACTGTGTAACCCTGCACAGTTGCACCTACAGTATAGCTACCTGAAGCCAAGTGCTTCTGTGCTTCTTCTGATCCTATTAATAGCACAGATAGGCTCTTGAAGTATTTCCAGTTAGTGTACTGTGTACCCTGCACAGTTGCACTTACAGTATAGCTACCTATAGCCAGGTGCTTGTGTGCTTCTTCTGATCCTATTAATAGCGCAGGCAGGCTCTTGAAGTATTTAAAGTTAGTGTACTGTGTAACCCTGCACAGTTGCACCTACAGTATAGCTACCTGAAGCTAAGTGCTTGTGTGCTTCTTCTAAACCTATTAAAAGCACAGGCAGGCTCTTGCAGTATTTCCAGTTAGTGTACTGTGTAACCCTGCACAGTTGCACCTACAGTATAGCTACCTGATGCCAAGTGCTTGTGTGCCTCTTCTGATACGATTAATAGCAAAGGCAGGCTCTTGAAGTATTTCCAGTTAGTGTACTGTGTACCCCGCACAGTTGCACCTACAGTATAACTACCTGAAGCCAGGTGCTTGTGTGCTTCTTCTGATCCGATTAATAGCACAGGCAGGCTCTTGAAGTATTTCCAGTTAGTGTACTGTGTACCCTGCACAGTTGCACCTACAGTATAACTACCTGAAGCCAGGTGCTTGTGTGCTTCTTCTGATCCTATTAATAGCACAGGCAGGATCTTGAAGTATTTACAGTTAGTGTACCGTGTAACACTGCACAGTTGCACCTACAGTATAGCTACCTGAAGCCAAGTGCTTGTGTGCTTCTTCTGATCCTATTAATAGCAAAGGCAGGCTCTTGAAGTATTTCCAATTAGTGTACTGTGTAACCCCGCACAGTTGCACCTACAGTATAGTTACCTGAAGCCAAGTGCTTGTGTGCTTCTTCTGATCCTATTAATAGCACAGGCAGGCTCTTGAAGTATTTCCAGTTAGTGTACTATGTAAGCCTGCACAGTTGCACCTACAGTATAGCTACCTGAAGCCAGGTGCTTGTGTGCTTCTTCTAATCCTATTAATAGCACAGGCAGGCTCTTGAAGTATTTCCAGTTAGTGTACTGTGTAACCCTGCACAGTTACACCTACAGTATAGCTACCTGAAGCCAGGTGCTTGTGTGTTTCTTCTGATCCTATTAATAGCACAGGCAGGCTCTTGAAGTATTTCCAGTTAGTGTACTGTGTAACCCTGCACAGTTGCACCTACAGTATAGCTACCTGAAGCCAAGTGCTTGTGCGCTTCTTCTGATCCTATTAATAGCACAGGCAGGCTCTTGAAGTATTTCCACTTAGTGTACTGTGTAACCCTGCACAGTTGCACCTACAGTATAGCTACCTGAGGCCAAGTGATTATGTGCTTCTTCTCATCCTATTAATACCACAGGCAGGCTCTTGAAGTATTTCCAGTTAGTGTACTGTGTAACCCTGCACAGTTGCACCTACAGTATAGCTACCTGAAGCCAAGTGCTTGTGTGCTTCTTCTGATCCTATTAATAGCACAGGCATGCTCTTGAAGTATTTCCAGTTAGTGTACTGTGTACCCTTCACAGTTGCACCTACAGTATAGCTACCTGAAGCCAGGTGCTTGTGAGCTTCTTCTGATTCTATTAATAGCACAGGCAGGCTCTTGAATTATTTCCAGTTAGTGTACTGTGTAACCCTGCACAGTTGCACCTACAGTATAGCTACCTGAAGCCAGGTGCTTGTGTGCTTCTTCTGATCCTATTAATAGCACAGGCATGCTCTTGATGTATTTCCAGTTAGTGTACTGTGTACCCTTCACAGTTGCACCTACAGTATAGCTACCTGAAGCCAGGTGCTTGTGTGCTTCTTCTGATCCTATTAATAGCACAGGCAGGCTCTTGAAGTATTTCCAGTTAGTGTACTGTGTAAACCTGCACAGTTGCACCTACAGTATAGCTACATGAAGACAAGTGCAGGCTTAGGATCAGGAGTGGACTCCTCGTCCAAAGTGTCAAATGACCTAGAGAGCGCATCAGCCCGACTGTTGCAGGAACCAGGTTTGTACGTAATCTTGAATTTAAAACGAGAAAAGAAGAGACTCCACCTGGCCTGTCTGGGGTTCAGACCTTTAGCATTCTGTAGGTATTGTAGATTCTTGTGATCAGTAAAGATCATTATGGAGTGAGGGGAACCCTCCAAGAGATGACGCCACTCCTCCAATGCCAATTTAATTGCGAGAAGTTCCCGATCACCAATGGCATAATTTCTCTCTGCCTGAGAAAATTTTTTGGAGAAGAACGCACATGGTTGTCGTCTCTTCTCAAAGAACTGAAGAAGCACAGCTCCCACCCCCATCGAAGAAGCGTCTACTTCAATAAAAAATGGGTCCCCAGGATTTGATCTCCTCAAGAGAGGTCCAGAAACAAAGGCCTGTTTCAGATCGTGAAACGCAGAGACAGCCTCGGGAGGCCAGTCTTTGGCATTCGCACCCTTCTTGGTCAAAGCGATAATAGGTGTGGCAATGGAAGAGTAATTCCTTATGAACTGCCTATAATAATTTGTGAAGCCAAGAAAGCACTGTGTGGCCTTGAGACTAGCAGGAAGGGGCCAGTTGGTAATGGCTGAGACCTTTCCTGGATCCATGCGAAGACCCAAACTATAAACAAAACATCCCTGAAACAGGACCTCAGGACATTCAAAGGAACATTTCTCCAGCTTGGCATAGAGATTATTCTCTCTAAGGTGCTGAAGTACGGTGCGGACATGGTTTCTGTGAGCAAGAAGATTTTCGTAAAAGATGAGAATGTCATCCAGATAGATGACAACAAACTGGTACAGTAGATCCCTGAAGATTTCATTGACTAGAGATGAACACATGGAGACAGGTAAGCTGACAGACAAAACTCTTCTGCATAACCATGACACACTTGGGATCCTGTTGCTGGTATCGCTTTGCTTCTGCTACCTTGCTGGCAAAGAAGATTCTGCAAAGTTTTGGCCAATGAACTGTATAATATTAAGGGATCCTGTTGCTTGTGTAGCATGGTGCACCCTAGTTAGGTTGCTAGTAGGATTAAGGCAAATTTTAAATTTTATCTCCCCTGTTTGCAAAGTTTGATTGTTTTTGACTGTTCTACGTTCTGCTGGTTGCAGGCTCAACTGCTTTCCACTGGTTTCTAGTGAGTTCTAGAATTTAGTGAGTTGGAAGAGGCAGACCCCGGACTTGCATATTTATACAGCCTAATGCCGCGTACACACGATCGGACATTCCGACAACAAAATCCATGGATTTTTTCCGGCGGATGTTGGCTCAAACTTGTCTTGCATACACACAGTCACAAAAATCTTGTCGGAAATTCCGAACGTCAAGAACACGGTGACATACAACACGTACAACGAGCCTGAAAAAATGAAGTTCAATAGCCAGTGCGGCTCTTCTGCTTGATTTCCAGCATGCATTGGAATTGTGTACACATGATCAGAATTTACGACAATGGATTTTGTTGTCGGAAAATTTGAGATCCAGATCTCAAATTTTGTGTGACGGAAATTCCGATGGAGAATGTCCGATGGAGCCTATACACAGTCGGAATTTCTGATAACAAGCTCCCATTGAACATTTTCCGTCGGAAAATCCAACCATGTGTACGGGGCATATCTCTGGGAGGAAGAATGACCAGTGGGGTCTGAGGTGTGTATAACTAGGCTGAGACCTGGATTAGCAGGGTCCTTGTCCTGGTGGAGAAGACCCAGCCTGGAGGGCTGTGGCCCTCTGGGTCATTTACTGTAGCTGAAGTTTGCAGTTCATTGAGGTCTTAGCTCAGGGAAAGCTGAGGGACCCATTTATAAAGATTCTGGGAGCAGTTTGGAGGAAGTGCACCAAGGATCTGGCCTGGAGGCTCACAGTACAGAATCTGGCGTGAGCTGAAGGAAGGCACTCAAGTACACAGGGCACAGTGAGTAAAGGCCTGAGAGAGAAAGATCCTAGTGATTGTTCTTATTCAGCCTTGGAGAGACTGTTCCAGAGTTGCTGGCTCAGGTTTGCTTAAGTGGTTCTAAAGGCAGAAGGTTTTTTATCTTAATGCATTCTATGCATTAAGATAAAAAAACCTTCTGTGTGCAGCCTCCCCCCTCTGCGCCATAATACTTACCTGAGCCCCATCTCAATCCAGCTATGTTGCATAAGAGACTCCCTTTTGCCATAGACATTTTACCTATGATGTAATATATTTTTCCTTCTTCCTCCTTTCCCAAACTGTTGCTTCAAATGTTCAGCAGGCATCCTTGGCAGTGTTATAGTTTGCGCCAAGCTTGCTACTGTCACCTTTGCTGCAAAACTAAGCCTACATATAAATATAGAGAAAGCATAAAGAAAGACGTTAAATACAAAAAAAAAATGTATTGAATTACAGCTGCATTAACCACATATACATGCCAGGATAAAGTATATTTGAAGTGTAATTTTCATTAAAGCCTTAACAGTACTCAGCCCACAATTAAAAAACATAGCATGTATTTATAATATATTACATTTACTGGTGATTTTCATCCTGACAGTTCTTGTACACATTTGTAAATTACTTTTCTAGTCTGAATGCAATAAAAACTTTGAATTGTTGAAAAAATACTTGGGAGCTTACTTATGAATATTAAAAATATTTAATTTTACCCAGAGCAACCAATTAAAATCCTTGATTCATTTTCAACTTTGCATTGCAGAAATTACAGCTGAAAGCTGACCAACTGCTATGGGCAGTAACACATGTTCCTGAAAGTACTCTTATTTAGTTTGTTTTGTATTTGTCAATGTTTTCATAAAAAGAGCAAATGAAAATCTTGGTTGTTTTTCCCGGATATACAAACTTGTAAAGAAGGAATACAAAGGTGCAATGATGAGGTTTAAATCCTCAAGGAAGCCGATCAAAAGTATTTTTTTTGTGATTGATATAATTGATATCTACTGTAATTAGTTTCTATGGGTAAGTGATCTAATCACATTCTCGTTGCTCTTTCTAACCTTATTTAAAGAAGCCTTTGAATTTATTCTGTAAGGCAGAGACAGAAGTGCAAAAGGCAGTACATAACAGTTATATAGTTTAATTATTCTGCGCTCACCAAACCTAATAATGTGATCAATATTGTGTAAATACAATATTGTAAGTGAAAAAAATAATGAATGAAAAAATATGTGTATATGTATGCTGCTATCTCCAAGAATTAAATACTTAATTTAACATATATAAATAGAAAAAAGAAGATTGCGCAAACCAAAACACATTAATAAATAATCAAGCAAAAGCACATAACGTGAGTGAATTAATCCATGTGAATTAATTGTTAATGTGTTAAAAAGTCCCAAAAAAACACAAAAAACACAAAAAATTGTTTTAAAAATTTGACAAATGAAAGCAACTTCTGATTATTTTGTTACAAATGTCCCAAATCACAAGAAAAGAGGTAACAATGAAGGCAAGTTATGGTGTAGCACCTAGAAATCTGCAGTGGTAACTGGTCAGTACTTTATATCTAAGCGGAGAAGTAAACTATAAAGCCAGATGGCCTCTTACGGGACACAATGGACCCCAAGTTATAGGGATCAAGCTTGCCTGATATGCACAGTAATCAGCTATGATGTTCCATCTGGTCGCTCCAAACACTAGCCACTCTCCTCCGTCATGGACAACAAGACGTTTTAATAAATTTCCCAAATGCTAAAACAGAATGATATGTGGTGCTGCTCTATCCTCCTGTACCAGACTGCAGAGAAGCAAGGTAAGCACTAATAGGTCAATCAACATCCAGGTGAACCTCCTAATTACAGGTACCAAGTATATGACTGAAAGGTATTAACCACTGAACCAATATTCCTAATGGATAGCCTGCTTGTCAAATAAATACATAAATACACAACTAGTGCAAAAATGCAATCCCTAGTGCTATAAACCAATCTCCACACTATAATCAATAGTCAAAAATCCTAGTGAGTGTCCTGCATAACAAAATAAATACATAAATAAATAGATAAAGTGACTTGTGCACAAGTGCAGTCCCTGGTACAATGACCAATCTCCACAATGTAAACAGTCATCAGAGTGACCTATTAATGACTCTGAAGTAGATCCAAATATTGTAAAAGTGTAAATAGTGCATAACAAGTGCAAAAATATTGAATTGTGCAAAAAATGAAATTTCTGATGTGGTCTCGTTTTCTTTAAAGTGCAGTGACTAAACCAGTGTAGAAAATATCCTGAATAATGTGCGACTACGGATGCCAAAGAAAAGCTCCGCAGTAATAAAATAAAAATGCTAGCATAAGTGCAATAAATGATATTATTAGTAATAAAATCGCATCCCTTCAATATGAGATGCAAACGGGGCACACACAAAACAAGAAAAAATAAAACACTAAAAATAGTTGTAATATAGTCCAAAATGTGACAATGGTGCAATGCAGTCCACACCAATATCATGCAATCTGTGACTTCCAGTGTTCAAACAGTCTTTTAAAAATGTGTAGATAGCAGTGACTTGTGATGTTCTTTGCTTCTGGTGCACACACCAATTATTCCCCCCAGCCTCTCACCTCCAGTAGCGGCCCCCAGTGGGCCGAGTCAAGCAGATGGATAATGTTATTATCACGGGGATGTATTTCATGCAGCAGCACCGTCAGCATTCGCCTTCCCTGTGGGGTGACTGTAGATATAGCTCTCCGCTTCAACTCCGGCCACTCACAGTAGTCCCAAGGCAATAGTTAAAAAGAAGGAATAGCTCCCATAGTGTAGTATTTTAAAATTCAGGTTTATTGTAACAAATGTAGTAACTTACATAAAAATTCACAACGAGCAGTGAGAAAAGTGTATGGCTTCCGGGTTCGGCCGTCCCCGAGAAGCGTCGGCACCTGGCTCCTCCTACTCTGACGTGTTGCGTCACACCACGTGACTTTATCAAAGGGATGAGGAGTCCGGTGCCCACAAGCCAGCTTAAATAGATGCCGCTGTCATAGCAACGACTTACACAAACATTACAAGCGATCCTCCATATATCTTAGTAACACTAGGCGGAAGGCATAATCAATCCATGATACTTCTTAAGAGATCAATAACCATTATTTCTCATATATGGGTAAAAGTTGTAGAGGGAGTGAAGATCAACGATTAAAAATGAATTAATCCAATATCTAACTTATAACTACATTTTCTGCAGCTAATACAGCGCCTGCGCCATCTGGTGGTGGTTAGAGTAACTCCCATGATATTAAAAAACCACTAACCAGAACCAGGCAGAAAAAAGAGACAAGGAACAATTCAAATCTAAAAGCACATTTGTCCACCCACCAGGACATATCAAAGTTAATCACATGCTCATATATTTAATCCAAGGCATGTTATAAGTATAATTCCAATAGAAAATAGTTCAAATAATAAAAAATATAAATAAAAAATAAAAACATAATAAAATTATATTAAAAATATATTAAAATATATATTGAAATATATATTAAAATTGGGGGAAGGGCTATCATCTATCAATCATTGAAATATAGAATCCCTAACAAGATCGAAAAAAATATATAGGGCAAGGGGCACAGTCTACCCATTACTCTCTAGTGTGGGAATAGAGGAAAAAAAAAAATATATATATTCAGATCTGGGTACAAATAATTTTTAAATATAGAATGTGTCAATATCTTCCCATTAAAAATTAGAGATAAAACAGTTCAAGTCAAATTCCACGTTGTGTCCTGAAGGCGATAAAGTGCGTAGTTCATGGATCCATCTGGACTCTGCCTGGCTAATTCTAATGATTTTATTGTCGCCCCTCCAATGGGGTTTGTACTTTTCTATTCCACATACCCTCAGTGATGAAGGGTCACTGTTATGGTACTCTGCATAGTGTCTAGATAAACTATGCTTATCATAGCTCTTTTTAATATTGCGTACATGTTCTTTTAATCTCATCCACAAAGCTCTCTTGGTTCTGCCGACATATTGGATACAGCAGGGACACTCCAGAAGGTAAACCACTCCTTCACTCCTGCATGAGATAAAATCTTCAATCTCATAATTTTGTGCTGTAACAGTGGACGTGAAACTAAGTTTTTTCTTTTTATCTTCTCTTGTGTGTCTGCAAGTATAACAGTTTTTACATGGATAGAACCCCTTACCTTCAAAGAAGGAGAATTGCTTCTTTTTTGGGGGGTCTATGACATTTTTTGCCAGACGGTCTCTTAGTGTCGGGGCTCTCCTGTACACAAATTTTGGTAGATTAGATAAACAGGGTCCTAGATGACGGTCCGTTTTAATGATGTCCCAATATTTTTTAACAATTTTTTCTATTTGCTTGTGTTGGATGTTATAGTCCATAATAATGGGTACATTCTCTTGCTGAACTAGATTTTTCTCCCCATCCTGTATTAGTTTTTCTCTATCCATTAGTGTGACATCATTGATTTTTTCTTCAATGAATTTGGCATCGTATCCCTTCTGGACAAACCTTTCGCCAATCATTTTGGCTTGTTCCAAAATTGTCTCTTTCTTAGTGCAGTTTCGCCTAAGTCTAACCAGCTGGCCCTTTGGTATGTTGTCCAACCATAAAGAATGATGGCAACTATCCAAAGGTAAATAACTATTCCTGTCTACTGCCTTAAAATACGTCTGGGTGCATAGCTTCAACCCTTCTTTTTTAATTTGGAGATCTAGAAAATTTATTTTTTCGTCACTGATCTCCCAGGTCAATTTTATATTCTTATTGTTAGAATTAAGATAAAAACAGAAATCAATGAGGCTTTCTCTATTTCCACTCCAGATAATAAAAATATCATCAATAAAACATTTAAAAACCGTCAGTTGTTGTGGTTGATTACCGTACAGAACTTCTTCTTCCCATTCCGACATATAAAGGTTCGCCACACTGGGCGCATACTTAGCGCCCATTGCGATCCCACATATTTGTTTGAAATACTTATTATTGTGCCAGAAATATATGGAATCCAAACTGTATTTAAGGCAATCTAATATAAATCTTCTTTGCTTACATTTCAAACTGCTGAACTTCCGTAGGGCCCATTTAGTTGCCTGTATCGCTTCATCGTGGTTGATAATTGTGTACAGGGACGAGACATCAGCCGTTGCTAGATACACCGGGCCTTCACTTAGAGTTATGTCATTAAGGAGTTGAATGAGATGTTTCGTGTCTCTCAGGTAAGATCTCGTCATCTTCACTACTGGCTGTAAGAACCAGTCAATGTATTCTCCAATTCTTGCGCCTACCGAATTGATACCGTTTACTATCGGCCTCCCTGGAGGTTTACACTTATCCTTATGGATTTTAGGTAGCATATAGATAACAGGTATCTTGCAGGATTTCGGCTGTAAGTACAGAGCTTCTTTTTTGTTTAGGAGGCCTTTGTCTACTCCTTTTTGTACAACTTTCGCCAATTCTTTTTTATATCTTATCGTGGGGTTACTTAGTAGTAGCTGGTAGGTTTCCTTATCATTGACTTGTCGGTTGAGTTCTTCATTGTAGTCCTCCTTGGATTGAATGACAATGGCCCCTCCCTTGTCGGCCTGCCTAATTACAATGTCCTTTCTTGCTTCTAATTTCTTTATCCCATTTTTTATGCTTCTAGAATCCCACACCTTTTTCACTTTTAATTCTTGTAAATCTCTTAAAATCATTCTCTTAAAAACTTTTATGTGTCCATCTTTCCCAGTGGGTGGATTAAAAAGGGATTTATTCCTCAAATTACTGAATACAATCCCGTTATTGTCTGGTATGGTAGCCCCTCTTCTTTCTAGTGGATTAGTGATCATGTATTTTTTTATACTGAGACTTCTAATAAATTTATTAATATCCACATAGACATTGAATTTGTTAAGGTTCTTCTTTGGGGCAAATTTTAGTCCCTTATCAAGTACTTTTATTTCTTCTGATGTTAATTCCACCCCACTAATATTGATAATTCCTTCCCCTAGTATTCTCTTTTCCTTTTGTTTTTTGATTCCTGCTCGACATCCTCTTCTCGTTTTTCCCTTTCTTTTTTTCTGCAGATCTTCTCGGGGTATTCCTTTGGTACTCTCCCCTGTCTTGATCCCTTTGTCCTTCATGTTTCCTGTCTTCTCTCCTTCTTGTTCTCCTGTCCGGACTGGGATTTGGGGTCCGCCTGTCCTGTTTCCGTGGGGGCTCCTCTCGAGGTTGGCGTCTCGGGGATTCTCGATGGCGATACTCTAAAAAATGGATCGGTGTTCTTTCTTGTTTATTTCTGTCCCATTGTTGTTTTGGATACCAAGGAGATCTCCCACCATCATCATACCTTTGTAGCTGTTCATATCTATTATGTGTCGGAACAGTGTAATAATCCATCCGCGGGGGGGAATCCCTTCTATTTTCATATTGAAAATCTCTCTCATCTCTCCATGGTCTTTCTTCTCTTCTTATTCTATTTGTATGGTAATTATTTCTTTCTTCATTATTCTCATAGTTCTTCCATCTAGGATGCGGCGATCTTCTCTCCCATGGGGATTGATGGTGGGATCTCACTTGTTGGTTATTATAATACCCATTGTTCCTCCAAAAGGGTTTCTTCCAATTGTTGCCTTTCCATCTTTGTTTTGGTTGAGGGGTATTGTAAGTATTGTAATTACCCTGCATTCTATTGGTGGGTAAAGGTTCTTCAATTTTTCTTTCATTTGGATTTTCCATCACTTTTACTTCTTTGATCGGGGTACTATTGTTGGAATTTATGATTGCTTCTTCAATTTTATTCTGCCATTTAAACACTAGGTCATCATTAAAATCTTTTATATCCCTCTGATATTTCTTTCTCTTCCGTGTAGCTGTTTCTTTATCTTTCTGTTCCATATCTCGGTTTAATTGTTTTGATAACGCCATGAATTCTGGTAGTTCTTTAGAGGGTTCCAAGGTATCTTTAATTTCCTCAATGGTCTTATTGAGGAGCCTGATTTTCTTTTGTTTTCTCTTTCTTAGAAATTTAAGCAACTCAAGGCCCTTTTCGTTAAAAAATTGGAACCACTCGTCTGTAGATTCTTGATCTACCAAACCATCATTTATAGGGACATCCCAGCGGAGTCTCCTGGGTACTATTTTGTCCTTAATATATTTTTCATGAGTTACCATATCCCACCATGCATTGATTTTTTTCTCCATTAGATGTCCTATCTTTCTGAATCCATTTTCAATATCCCCCACCTGATTGGTTTCCTGTTTAGTAAAGACTGTATCAATATCTAAAGTCCTATTATCCAAAAACTGAAATACTTCCATGGTATGCAGCACTAGTAGAATTACGAGTAGAATGAAAAACAGAATATGCAAAGACTAATGCGCAAAAACCACAACCTCCTATATAAAATATAAACCTGAGTAAAATATTAAATATTATGGTACCAGATAGAAAGCAGCCAACATAAATTGGTGCACTCAACACCCCAGAAACTAAATGCTAAAACAGAATGATATGTGGCGCTGCTCTATCCTCCCGTACCAGACTGCAGGGAAGCAAGGTAAGCACTAATAGGTCAATCAACATCCAGGTGAACCTCCTAATTACAGGTACCAAGTATATGACTGAAAGGTATTAACCACTGAACCAATATTCCTAATGGATAGCCTGCTTGTCAAATAAATAAATAAATACACAACTAGTGCAAAAATGCAATCCTTAGTGCTATAAACCAATCTCCACACTATAATCAATAGTCAAAAATCCTAGTGAGTATCCTGCATAGCAAAATAAATACATAAATAAATAGATAAAGTGACTTGTGCACAAGTGAAGTCCCTGGTACAATGACCAATCTCCACAATGTAAACAGTCATCAGAGTGACCTATTAATGACTCTGAAGTAGATCCAAATATTGTAAAAGTGTAAATAGTGCATAACAAGTGCAAAAATATTGAATTGTGCAAAAAATGAAATTTCTGATGTGGTCTCGTTTTCTTTAAAGTGCAGTGACTAAACCAGTGTAGAAAATATCCTGAATAATGTGCGACTACGGATGCCAAAGAAAAGCTCCGCAGTAATAAAATAAAAATGCTAGCATAAGTGCAATAAATGATATTAATAGTAATAAAATCGCATCCCTTCAATATGAAATGCAAACGGGGCACACACAAAACAAGAAAAAATAAAACACTAAAAATAGTTGTAATATAGTCCAAAATGTGACAATGGTGCAATGCAGTCCACACCAATAGCATGCAATCTGTGACTTCCAGTGTTCAAACAGTCTTTTAAAAATGTGTAGATAGCAGTGACTTGTGATGTTCTTTGCTTCTGGTGCACACACCAATTATTCCCCCCAGCCTCTCACCTCCAGTAGCGGCCCCCAGTGGGCCGAGTCAAGCAGATGGATAATGTTATTATCACGGGGATGTATTTCATGCAGCAGCACCGTCAGCATTCGCCTTCCCTGTGGGGTGACTGTAGATATAGCTCTCCGCTTCAACTCCGGCCACTCACAGTAGTCCCAAGGCAATAGTTAAAAAGAAGGAATAGCTCCCATAGTGTAGTATTTTAAAATTCAGGTTTATTGTAACAAATGTAGTAACTTACATAAAAATTCACAACGAGCAGTGAGAAAAGTGTATGGCTTCCGGGTTCGGCCGTCCCCGAGAAGCGTCGGCACCTGGCTCCTCCTACCCTGACACAGGGAAGGCGAATGCTGACGGTGCTGCTGCATGGAATACATCCCCGTGATAATAAAATTATCCATCTGCTTGACTCGGCCCACTGGGGGCCGCTACTGGAGGTGAGAGGCTGGGGGGAATAATTGGTGTGTGCACCAGAAGCAAAGAACATCACAAGTCACTGCTATCTATACATTTTTAAAAGACTGTTTGAACACTGGAAGTCACAGATTGCATGATATTGGTGTGGACTGCATTGCACCATTGTCACATTTTGGACTATATTACAACTATTTTTAGTGTCTTATTTTTTCTTGTTTTGTGTGTGCCCCGTTTGCATCTCATATTGAAGGGATGCAATTTTATTACTATTAATATCATTTATTGCACTTATGCTAGCATTTTTATTTTATTACTGCGGAGCTTTTCTTTGGCATCCGTAGTCGCACATTATTCAGGATATTTTCTACACTGATTTAGTCACTGCACTTTAAAGAAAACGAGGCCACATCAGAAATTTCATTTTTTGCACAATTCAATATTTTTGCACTTGTTATGCACTATTTACACATTTACAATATTTGGATCTACTTCAGAGTCATTAATAGGTCACTCTGATGACTGTTTACATTGTGGAGATTGGTCATTGTACCAGGGACTGCACTTGTGCACAAGTCACTTTATCTATTTATTTATGTATTTATTTTGTTATGCAGGATACTCACTAGGATTTTTGACTATTGATTATAGTGTGGAGATTGGTTTATAGCACTAGGGATTGCATTTTTGCACTAGTTGTGTATTTATTTATTTATTTGACAAGCAGGCTATCCATTAGGAATATTGGTTCAGTGGTTAATACCTTTCAGTCATATACTTGGTACCTGTAATTAGGAGGTTCACCTGGATGTTGATTGACCTATTAGTGCTTACCTTGCTTCCCTGCAGTCTGGTACGGGAGGATAGAGCAGCGCCGCATATCATTCTGTTTTAGCATTTAGTTTCTGGGGTGTTGAGTGCACCCATTTATGTTGGCTGCTTTCTATCTGGTACCATAATATTTAATATTTTACTCAGGTTTATATTTTATATAGGAGGTTGTGGTTTTTGTGCATTAGTCTTTGCATATTCTATTTTTCAATAAATTTCCCACCTTCCAGTCACTCTGCCCTATGCTCTTGCAGTAGGTATAAAAGATTTAGAAGAAAAGGAACTTGATGGTGCACGCTGGTGCGTGGTAACATCACAAGATTCTCTCCAACTGACGCGTTTCCCTGTAACAAGCATCGACTTGGAACAGTCGATGCTTGTTTTAGGGAAACGCATTGGTTGGAGAGAATCTTGTGACATCACCACGCACCAGCTGGAAGTCTGAAAACCTGTGGCTGTGTCTTTGTGTTGTATTTCTTCGCTGTGCTTAAGAAATAATTTTATGGAATAAATTATCATTATTTACTGCACCATGAAGTTCCTTTTCTTCTAAATCTTTATACCTACTGGATGAGCATCGGGCAGAGTAACTGAAAGGTGGGAAATTTATTAAGGCGTCTTGTTGTCCATGACAGAGAGTGGCTAGTGTTTGGAGGGAACCAGATGGAACATCACAGCTGATTACTGTGCATATAAGGCGAGCTTAATCCCTATAACTTGGGGTCCATTGTGTGCGGTAAGAGGCCATCTGACTTTTTAGTTTACTTCCTAGCTTGGATATAAAGTACTGACCAGCTGCCATTGCAGATTTCTAGGTGCTACACCAGAAGTTGCCTTCATTGTAACCTCTTTTCTTCATGTGATTTGGGACTTTTGTAACAAAATAATCAGAACATTTGTCACATTTAAAGAAAAAAATTGTGTTTTTTGTGTTTTTTTGGGACTTTTTAACACATTAACAATTTATTCACATGGATTAATTCACTCACATGTTATGTGCTTTTGCTTGATTATTTTATAATGTGTTTTGGTTTGCACAATCTTCTTCTTTTTTCTATGAGTACATAACAGTTCATTAAAATGTATCTTTCAGTGATCTGACTTTGGGTAGTTGAAGTCTGATTGGATATTATACATTGTACAAACAGGTCAAATTTAGGTCAAAACTCAAGTTAGGTCAAAACTCAAGTTTTTTCCGAAGCCCCTCTCCTGTCACTGCACTTAAAAAACAATATATATATATATATATATATATATATATATATATATATATATATATATAATATAGCACTCTCTAGTGTGCTACTTATGTGAGAGTAGGTAAACCATATCCTGACCCATTCTTTACCCAGTGAGTCTGTAATTGGATCAGGGTTATCAGAGTTCAGGGCAGCATAACTCATATAGACAACTCTCTGGTTCCTCCCCCTGGTTCTATAAAGTTGGAGAACATTTTAAAGACTAGAGGTCGGAGGCTAGGAGGGGTTTCTCTGCATATTTAGGGGAACTTAGCAAATCCACAGGCAGTGGGCCTGGTAGGGAACTAAGTGAGCTCTTAAATATGGATGAGTCATGCTGGGAGGGGAGTTGGGTGGAAGATGGAGATGCAGTGCCAATGAGACTGTCAGTGGCCCTAAAGGGACGCCTGCCATGGAGTGGCTCCATCTCAGGCCGGGGCTCAGGTACTGGCCAGGAAGAATCCTACCACAGGAGAAGTTGAAGGAGGCTTTCTTGAAAGGCGGCAGGAGCAAGGAGAGGACAGTGTGAGTACTACAGCTCGGTGCAGGGATTTTCAAGGGGAGAGACTGCCACATGCAGTAGGTATCTCTGGAAGATAGCGGTGTGCTTAAATCTTCCCTACCTTGCCCTGGGAGATCTCCAGAGAGTCAGTCGGTTAGACTGATGAAGACAGTCAGTTGGGCAGACTGGGGAAGAGAAGCAGCCAGGTGGACTGGTGAAGAGGCAGCCAGGTGGGCTAGCATTTCCTGCAGTGAAAGAGCTGGGGCCAGTGTCTACAGGGAAGTGGAGGTACTCCAGGATGCAGTTCACACCACATTGTGCTACTTTCCAAAGAGAATGAGAGTTCCTAGCCTGTAAGGCGCTATTGCTGATCTAACAAAGACTGTTAGATAATCAAACAGAGCTGTGCAATCCAAGGGGGAGGAATCAATTGGCGTTGTACAAGATAAAGGAGAAGATAAAAAGTAAGCGTGTATATAGGGAGTAAGTTGTCCCTGGTTTTGTTACTGTCAAGTTGGGCATCCTAATTTGGGGGAGCTCTTTGCACATACACTGGTTTCTAATGTGCAATTTTCTTCAGAAATTAAATAAAAAGAAATTAAATAAAATCAAAAGGTGTGTATAATATATATATATATATATATATATATATATATATATATATATATATATATATATATATATCTCAAAAACAGTGTACTGTCTCTTTAAATAATATAACGTGCATGCCAAATGGCTATATACCCTTAAACATGTCCTAGTGTATTATATGCATACAGCTCTATGAAGTACAAAACTGTACAATACTGAATACAAGAATAAAGTGTTAATGTGTTTAATGTGCAAGAAAACACATGTATGAAACCAATATCATATTAAAAAGACTACATATAAATATATCAAAAAAGTGTCCGCAATTTCATATGCATGATAGTAGTCCACAATATACTGTATGAAACTCTGAATGAAGATAAAGTGCTTACCATGCTCAATGTGCAAAAATATCCATATATGTGAAACCAAAAAAACAATAAATATATCAAAAAGGAAAAAATATGAATCCAGATAGGTGATCTTCATACATGCATTTTCTTGCACATTAAGCACGTTAACACTTTATGCTTGTCTTCAATATTGTGTACTTCATAGACCTGTATGCACTAGGACATGTTTGAGGGAATATAGTTATTTGTCATGCCCGTTATAATATTTAAAGAGACAGTACACTATTTCACTATTTTTTTATGTATATATATATATATATATATATATATATATACACCTTATGATTTGTTATTTTCCCATGAACATTGCACATTAGAAAGAGGCAGCGCCACCTATACCTCTCTCCCTATACCTTTCTTTGTCCATCCCAGCGCAGCAGCCATATTATATAACCATAGCGCGGGATCCAATACTCTACTTTACTTTAAGTTTGGCATCCTATAATTCATAATCCTACCAAAGTTATTACCCCCCTAATAGAACATAAAAACAAAGCTCAGGGACTGGTCAATGTGTTGAAATGCATCTGAAATTGTTGTGTGCCTGGCTGTGCAGCAGTGGGGAACCGTGTCATCTGCAACCCCTACGGGGGTAGTGCTACATATACAGTATCTCACAAAAGTGAGTACACCCCTCACATTTTTGTAAATATTTTATTATATCTTTTCATGTGACAACACTGAAGAAATGACAATCAAGATCTGCAAATAAAATATGGCAAATGTTACTTGGGTTGAGGAGTAGAGAACACTCCCTCCTGTTGGGTGAATGTCAGTAAAATGTCAGTAAAATATATGCAATCCAGCAAAAATGCTGGCTAATCTGGCCAGAAAATCATCTTTACACATGCAGCAAATGTATTTGTAAGTGTCTGGAAGTTTAAAATCAGTGAATAATTAGTGAACCAATAATATGTAAACAGACCCCTGTATATTTGAACTTTATATATTGTCCCTGCTTGTTATGCAATTTATTAAAAAAGCCCAATCTATGCAGTTTGGAAGCTATCTATTTATTTCTTTTATTCTACAATCCCTGGGAGTTTGTTATTATCTTACAAGACTGCTTATTTTGTCGTATCTGTTCATCTCATTTTTACAGACTACAATGAAAATAAGACAACATAGACGTTATGATGACCATTATCAGGCACAAGATAAATTCAAAATTGCCAATGCAGGCTTCTACCTGGTGGATTGATAATGAGCAGCAAATCAGCAGGTATGTATAAAAACATGATCTGCTGGGTCATGAAAGAACATATGATTAGCTGGGGAAGAGCATCGTTAGCCAAATCTCCTATGGAGTTTGGATGAATTTTGACATTCCACATACAAATTCTGTGTACAGTCTGACTACAAAGACCACAGAAAGGTAATCAAAGTAGATCATTAAAACAGTGAAAGTCTCTGCACATACGATGTGGTGGTACCCTTCAGTTGTTGTCTTCACAGCAAATAGAAAATCTCTGATAAAATACTGTATATCCTAAAAAGGACAGAAGAATAGAATTTCCTAATTCCCATAGTCTGAAATCTAAAGTATTTAATAAATATTGCACAGCAAAAAAAATACATGAATGCATTGAGAAAAATAGAAACTTTAAACTAAAAGTCTGCATACATGTCTTTGTCCCCCAGTTGGGACAGAAGGTTAATCCCTACTGAAGGATTCTACCATATCCTCATGTAATGAAACTCTTTAGACAACATTTATTTTGGTCTAAAATATCCTCAATTTCTAATCCAGCACTGCTTGCTCTTCCACTATCTGACATAGCAAACACCATCACCTTATAAATTACCAAATTGTAACCCTATTTACTGCTTGTGCTTCTAGATTGTATGCATGATTTATGGTCTTCCACAAGAGGATGTTGTTTATTTAATGCAAAGGTACAGAGACTGTAGTGTGATCCTCAATATCGTTTCGATTTGGTACCAAGATTATGATTACAGCCTATGGTTTTTCCATCCTGGAACTTTACAATTGATTGCTCACATTGCACAAATGCTATACTATGTATCTGTATAACTTTCAAAAGTGTGGAACAGTTCTCTTGTATTTTAGCACAGGAAAATAGAAATAGGAATAAATCCATGCAGTGTATTTGGAGTCTTATTCAGAGCCTTCTATATGTGGAGGGACTTTTAACATCTCCATGTACAGGCCTTACTGTACAAGAGTATGTGTAGCAGTGGCGGCTGGTACTGGAGGATTTTGGGGGGGGTGTAAAAGAAGCAAAAGCAGGAGAGGGAGAGCGTTGTCTGTCAGCTGCAGTACCTGTCAGGGGCCGTCTTGGATTTCTTGTCGGCTGTGACATAATCTTTCCAGCGGAGGAGAGACTGGGAGCAGGTCTTGTTTCTGGCCACAAATCGCACCATCCATGGAGAGTGTCGGCGAGCAGAAGGCTGGGCTAGAACCAGCTTGCCCAGACTCTGCACTCACCCTATGGACAGAGCCCTCCAGCTGTCACGGCTCCCCTGTTGCCTGGCGCGTGGCTTCTGTGATGACACGGTCTTTAGCCTCCTGTCCTGATTGGCCGGGGCAGGAAGCCGATGCCCATTCGCTGGCATCGCAGGGTGGGAGGGCAACATAAAACTGGCCAATTGGGGCCTCAGGCTGTAGTCATGTGCTTGTGAGGGGGTGACGGACCAGGTAGAGACCTGTTGGTCCGGCGCCCCGCACAGTGAATAACCACACAGATGGTGGGTGCTGGAGGGGCAGCTCCCCTGCGCCCCTTGTGAAATGGCCTGAGCCCCTTGTGGACATGCTCGGTGTTGCTTACAGAGCTTTTCCAGCTTATTTCCTGTCTCTTTAAATTATTTGAGTGAAATGCATTAGTAGGGTGGTACTCAGGATGGAACCTCAACACCTTCTTGGTCACATGTCATCAGTGTGTGACCATTTGTTTCCACTGATAGTTGGATAATTTGTTTGTGAGTTAGCTGGGCGCTGAGAATAGACAACCCTTTAAAAATTGACTCCATTACCATCTCATCTGATCTGATTACAAATCTTTTTTAAGCAGATGTGCTGGATAGCAAAGCTGTGCAAGAAAGTTACAGGCCAAGAATTGGGACACAAAAGACATCGTTTGTCTTTTGTGATTAGTCAGTTGACCTGATGTACATTTTTATTGAAAGGTTGATGGGACATTTATGAGTCATCAAATTAAGCTTTTAATCATATTATTTTAATCTACATTCATGTTATTTTCAAAAGCTGACAAATTCAAAGGTCGCTTACTGGTAACTGTGGCAGCCACTGCATACAGTAATATGACTTCCTATTTATCCTGTTTATTCACTGCTTTCCCGAACAGTTTATCCCTTATTACAATGTGAACTGATCATACAGGGGGTAGGAAGTGATTGAATTACATTTTTCATCTGCAGCAGAACAATAGGAGGCAAAACTCTGCAATGAAGTCTGCTAAAATCTTTGCAATGTATTTAAATGATGTAAAGCACATCTAGTCAAAAAATAATACCCCATTAAAAGATAAAAACAAAAAAAGTGTCTTTTTATACAATACTCTTCTGGGTTGAATGACAGTTAACATCATTCAACACACTTTCTCTAAGCCTAGGCTGTCATTGACCCGCCCCCTGTCTGTGACTGGACAGTGAAGAAGAACCAGCACAATATTGAGCTCATCTCTCTGTCACTTTCTTCCTATCAGCTTGCTTCTGGTCAGCATATGAACTGATTGGCTACTCATGATCCTTCTTCATCTCCCACTCTGGGCCCTGCTGTACAGACTCCTAGAGGCGGACATCAACTCATATTCAGCTACTTACACTGCTTACAAAAAAAAAACTACAGTTAAAGTGTTTGTAAAGTCTTGTTTTTTAAAAACAAAACAAAAACAAACATGTTATATTTTTGCTCTGCTCTGTGCAGTTAGTTTTGCACAGGGCAGCCTGGATCCTCCTCTTCTCGGGTCCCTCTTCAGCTCTCCTGGCCCCTCCCTCTTGTCGAGTGCCCCCACAGCAAGCAGCTTTCTATGGGGGCACCCAAGCCGAGTCACAGCTCCCTGTGACCATTCAGACACAGAGCCCCGACCCGCCCCCCTCTCCCCTGATTGGCTAGCTGACTTTGATTGACAGCCGTGGGAGCCAATTACATCACTGCTATGTCTTAGGAAATCAGGAGGAAAGTCCCAGATGTCCAAGACACTCATGGACATCGCTGGAGAGAGATGGGGCTCAGGTAAGTATTAGGGGGTGTTGGGGAGGCTGCTACACACAGAAGGTTTTTTATCTAGATGCATAGAATGCATTAAGATAAAAAAACTTTTTGCCTTTACAACCCTTAATTGCTTTATTAATAAATAAAGAGCTGCATTAAAGTGGAGTTCCAGTCCCCCAAACACTTTTTTTTTAAGACTCCCCTGTATTTGTCTAAACGTACATTAACATTTAGAACATGTCATATGTGTGGTAGATTTTGTTTATGTAAAAATATTCCATTACTAAATAGATCTCAGAAGCAGGCAGGTTTCAATTTAGCTGTAGGCATCTGAAGCCCTCCTGTCTTAATTTCTGGATGCACCCCTCCCCCCGATCTCAGGCCTGCGCAGTAATGTCACTGCATTACTGCATGCCACACCCTCTTCCTGACAGGTTACCATAGCAACGTCAGCAGAAATTCCCGCCCCCTTGCTACAGCACCCTGTCAATCAGAGGATAGATGAGGAACAGAAGAGGAAGGTAATGGAAGTCCTATTCGCTTCACTTCCAGTCTGCAAATAACCTGAGATTTTATCAGTAGGCGATTTGCAAGCACTCCTGGGATACATGATGCCGCTATCCCAAGAATCCCTTTTGCGAATTGCCTAGTGACTTAATCGCCTAGGCGGCCGCTGCTGGAAGTGCGGCTGGAATAAGAAAAAAAACATTTCCATTAGGAAAAGCATGCTCAAAGGAGATAACATAGATATTAAGTATATAAAATGGGTGTAACTCCGCTTTAATGTGTGTCTTGTATATTTGCCTGGAGTTCAGCTTTAAATTGAGATTATAGAGAAACCTTATATAGAAAGACTATAGAGAAATTCTGAGAAAATAATTAAGTAGCCATGCAAATACATTCATGACCTATAGGCTAATCACATATGTAGAACCTAAAAAAGAATCGCTTTATTTACATCCCATTTTAAAGTTTATTTGTGCAATATACGGTCATGCCATTTCTTCTTTAGCATAAGAATTTTTGACCATATTAGTATTCTGTGGCTGTTAAAAAAAAAAAGCTATTTATTCTTAAAACTCAGATTACTGGTATCATGTGAGTCAAAGCACTTGCCTAGAAAGGTTAAAATGGAGCTTATCAATAAAACAAATGACCACGGTGAAATGAAGGTTACTGAAAAACAGAGTAGAACCATTTATTCCATTTATTACAAAGACATTACTGTGCAGAGTACTTGTTACTTTGTGAAATAAATTAAAGAGGAACTGCAGTCTGCTCACATAATTTGTAATAAAAATATCTCTGCCATTCTGAAGCTTCCCTCCAACCACTTTGCATATTATTTTATATATACTGTGATTCTGTACTTGCCAAATATGCTGCAGAAATCTCCCTACACTAAATCTGGCTACAGCCATTTTAACTGTGGGCAGCTGAAGCTGCTGCCTGTTCACTTCCTGGATTTACAGAGACACACAGAGGCACACCCCCAGCTCTGCAGCTCTCATTTGCCCTCTTATGACTCACCCCCTTTCTTCCTGGCAAACTCTCACAAGCGTGGGAGAGAGAGAGAGCTGTGCAGGATGTCATAAGCCTAGGCTTTTTTACCAGACAAGAAACAAGAAGTGGGCTGTATAAGGTATTTACTGATTAAAAAATGTTTTACTATCCAAAGTTAAAACAATAAGGGAAGAAGATTTAATAGATGGAAAGTTGAAAAAATGACTGAAGGTCCACTTTAATGTCTCTGGACAAATTATTTCTATTTGTGCTGTATGTTGTAAAATCGCAGATGCTGGTGATAAAACTTGTGACAAGGAAGTTTAAGATATAAAACAACAGGAATTATAACTTATATAATTATTAATGTAAGAATATTAGTTTTGTTCTTTAAATTTTAGAATGGGGTGCCTCGACTGAAAAAAGGTTGAGAAACCCTGAATTGGATAATGAAGATGCAGGAACACACCGGTAAGGTTGGCCCTTTGCTCTCTTCTCTTTTTAGCTGCCTCCCTCTGTACTGTGCAAAGCCTGATTGTCTTGCAGAGCTTCCTTTTTCCTTCCAGACTGAATCATGCTTTGCAGGCAAAATTGAGTATAGTCATATTTTAGTGTTATGCAAGGTCTGCATCTTTATTTTCCTTATGGTGAATGTGCTATTTTGACTACTAATTATGGACTTATAGGTTAAAGCTCGATCCTTTTATAACCTGTTGCTATCCAGAGGCACAAATAAACTTCTCTTTGTTCTCTGAGTTTGGTTATTGTATAGGCCTGATTCTGTAGACCCCGAAAACTCTCAGCATTATTATGTACAGTATAATTTTATCAAGTTCAGCTTTGCATAGTGTGTGAGGAGCTGGAAACATGAATTTACATTGTATGCTAATGTTTATGTGCATGTGTTTGTGCGCTTGTCCTCTGATTACTAATAACTATGTACAGATACTCCTCATTTAACGACTTACCTGTTTAACGATTGCTCGGACTTACGACCAGCTCTCCCCACCTAAACGACGCACATTACATCATTGTATTGTACAATACAGAATTTTCATTTGTGTTTTGTACTTATGCAAAATAGGTTCCCCTGGGCGAACCAACGTAACTGTACGTCGGTTCGCCTTTTGACCACTAGGGGGCGCTTGTGCGCCACCGGAGGGGCGCTTGTGCGCCACCGGAGGGGCGCACACGTGCCCACGGCGCGACGCCGGAGCCGACGCGTGTGCCTGGTGGTCGCAATGACCACTGGGAACCCGCGATCGCGCCACACAGAGACAGAACTGAGATCTGTCAATGTAAACAGACAGATCTCCATGCTCTCAGGGGTAAGGAGAGCGATCTGTTGTTCATAATAAGTATGAACAGCGATCAGTCTCCTCACCCAGTCAGTCCCCTCCCCCCACAGTTAGAATCACTCCCTAGGGACCACAGTTAACCCCTTGATTGCCCCCTAGTGTTAACCCCTTCCCTGCCAGTGACATTTACACAGTAATCAGTGCATTTTTATAGCACTGATCGCTGTATATATGCCAATGGTCCCAAAAATGTGTCAAAAGTGTCCGATCTGTCCACCATAATGTCGCAGTCCCGATAAAAATCGCAGATCACCGCCATTACTAGTGAAAAAAAAAAAATAAAATTGCCATAAATCTGTCCCCTATTTTGTAGATGCTTTAACTTTTGCGCAAACCAATCAATATAGCGATTTTTATTACTAAAAATATGTAGAAGAATACATATCAGTCTAAACTGAGGAAAAATGAGCTTTTTTTTAAAAAAATTGGGGATATTTATAATAATAAAAAGTACAAAATATTATTTTTTTTTCAAATTGTCACTCTTTTTGTTTATAGCGCAAAAAATAAAAAACGCAGAGATGATGTAATACAACCAAAAGAAAGCTCTATTTGTGGGAAAAAAAAGACATCAATTTCGTTTGGGTACAACGTCGCACGACCGCGCAATTGTCAGTTAAAACAACGCAGTGCCGAATCGCAAAAAATGGCCTGGTCATTGAGCAGCCAAATCTTCCGGGGCTGAAGTGGTTAAAACAATGTTATTGAGCTGGAATTTTGTGTTTAGACCTTTTTTTCACAGTACAGTACAGTAGTTAAAAATGCTTAAAATATTAATTTCTTGTGACTCCTTGTTTAACAACCAATTTGTTTAACGACCTGGTTTTACCTGTATTGTGTTATAAACCACGTCCCTCTTGGCCCACAGAGAAAGAAGGGAAATTTAGTGTGATACATGTTCATGCATGCTTAGCATTACCCAGACTGATGTTTGTTAAATGTACACATCCTTAAAGCCCAACTCTAGGCACAGCATTTTTTTTTTTATCTTCAATAAACACATAAACAATAGGGTTGATTTACTAAAACTGGAGAGTGCAAAATCTGGTGCAGCTCAGCATAGAAACCAATCACTTTCCTTTTTTTTTGTTGTCAAAGCTTAATTGAACAAGCTGAAGTTAGAAGCTGTACCAACAAATATATAACTGGCCTTTCCAGCAAGCAGTACGTGGAAGGATGAAGCATGTCAAACAAAACCAGAAAGAAAATTCCCAGCTCAACTTACTGACCAGTCTTCAACCAACCAAATTATCCTGTCTAATGCCCTGTACACACGACCGGTTTTGCCGTCGGAATAAACTCTGAAGGTTTTTCCGACGGAGTTCCGACGGAATTCCACTGAAACTGTCTTGCGTACACACGATCACACCAAAGTCCGACCGTAAAGAACTCAGTGACGTACAACACGTACGACGGGACTAGAAAAAGGAAGTTCAATAGCCAGTAGCCAATAGCTTCCGTATCGTACTTGCTTCAGAGCATGTGTTTTTTTTGGAATGTCGGAACAGCATACAGACGAGTGGTTTTCCCGATAGGAATTGGTTCTATCTGGAATATTTAGAACATGTTCTCTTTCTAGGTCCGTCAGAATTTTCGACAGAAAAAGTCCGATGAGGCATACACACGATCGGAATATATGATGAAAAGCTCCCGTCTGACTTTTTCTGTCGGACATTCCGCTCGTGTGTATGCGGCATAACAGTATGCGTTAAAAACAGGGGTTTTGTTTGCACACATTTGAAAATACATGCATAAGCTGCAGAGCCACTTCATGACACCTCAGTTTTATCTGCAGTTCTAACTCTAAATTTGGAGAACCTTCACAGCGGAAGCACATGCATTATAATGGATAAGCAGAGGGCACACTGAACACCCAGCATATAGCACAATGGCAGGGAAGGTGTCCAGTGCGTCCCCTCACTAGTATTCCAACAGTACAAACAAATGGACAGTGCCTCCATCTTTAACTAGCCTTTGCATCAAGGAGCACATGGAAAGGTGACACATTTTGAGTTAGGACTGCAAATAATACTGGGGTTCCATGAAGTGGCTCTGTAGCTTATGCATGTATTTACAAAAGTGTGCAAACTAAACCCCTGTTTTTAACATATACTGTTAGACAGGATAATTTGGTTGGCGCAGACGGATCTGTAACTTGAGCTGGGAATTTTCTTTGGTTTTGTTTGAAGTTAGTAGCTGATTACTACCATGCACAGCTGCACCAGATGTTGCACTCCCCAGTTTTAGTAAATCAAGCCCAATGCCTTTGTTTTGCTACAGTACTTCATTACTTCTCTATGCTCTTGATGTGTGTAGCAGGGAGCCCCACTTCCATGTCCCCATTGCATCTGAACAGTGGTCTATGATCATCCCCAGTTTTGGTGTTGTGCTTCCGCCCCCTTATCTGGTGTACTATTGTCAAAGCATAGCACAGATATCATCACTTGGAGTGACAGAGAAAAGTGGGTGGATTGTCAGAGGCACATCACCGGAACTGTTATCAATCATAGACACCATTCATATACAGTGGGGAGCCAGAATTGCAGACTGATTTGCATAAATATCAGGAGCTCTCGGTGGAGCTTGGAAAGCTCCTAATGTAGTGAACGAAGGGCATTGCTTATGTGCCTGGAGTTGAGCTTTAAGCTTTTTATGCAACATCAGAAAACTTTAATATGTCAAAAATGATCTACCAACAAGTACTTTGAGCATTTAAGAGAAACATGATTCATTAAAAAACTCAGAGCACAACCTCGGTCTCATTAAATCAGGATTTTATTTTTAAAATGAAAAGCTAGAATCTCTGAGTGCAATCAATTAACATTTTTAGCCATATATCTCAGAAATTAGCTAATATTCAGTCTGGAAGTTAACTCCCAACTCTTCTTCTTTTGCAGAGCTGACCCTCTTTAAAATCTAAAGCCTCATACACAAACGATCGGATTTTCCACAGACAAAACCTTGGACTTTTGTCCGAAGGGCGTTGGCCAGGAACTTGTCTTGCATACAAACGGCAAGGAATTGTCAGCCAACAAACACGAATGTAGTGACATACTACGTGGATTTTCAGCTCTTTAGTGCCACCCTTTGGGCTTCTTCTGTTAATTTCGTGCTGGTAGAAGTTTGGTGAGTGTTGATTCGTGCTTTTCATTTCGCACTTCTCATTTCAAGCTTTTCACTTTGTGCTTTTCAGTTCGTTTCTGAACGGCCGTTTGTCAACCAGCCATGTTGCGGAATCGGAGGAGATAACGTGTTATTTATTATTGGCCTTGGAGTTATTGCTTTGACCCAAGTCCAGTCCAGGAACAGGAGGAGGAGGATTTCTTGGACCAAAAATTGGTTGCTTTATTAATTATGACCAATTATGTCATATAACAAAATTAAAATACTGCGTTATCTGTGAAACAATAACTGATAAGGAAATAAATCAAAAACTCCGCTGCAACTTCATGTGCGACACACACACAATACCATACAAAATTAAGTTGAGCTGATTGAAAATTTGGAATGATACCTTAAATATGTGACATAAATGAGTCCATATATAACTTGTAAAAAAAAAATGCTCTTAGTAATTTACAAATGATGCAATTATTGCAAATATCACTGGTTAATCCTTAACGGATGAAGAACCAATAGTCCATATATTGTGAGTAGTACTTCAATGTGTTCATCCACGGTGACACACAAACGAAACACCACAGAAGAAGTGAAAAAGTACATAGGATAGTGCCTCCACCTATGCACACACTGCCGCTTACCAGCTTACTTGCCGCATTGGAATAAATCGAGCCGGCCGGCTCTCGATAGCAGCCTGTTGCTTCCGGGACCTGCGTACAGGCGGTGACGTCAGCTCAGTTTACAGCCCCTGTATACACCATCAACACTGCCTCCTATTGCAGTGTCCCCCTCTGTAAATGATTCATTCACAGAGGGGGACACTGCAATAGGAGGCAGTGCTGATGGTGTATACAGGGGCTGTAAACTGAGCTGACATCACCGCGTGTATGCTGCTATCGAGAGCCGGCCGGCTCGATTTATTCCAGTGCCGATTTTATTCAACCTAATTGTAAGTGCAATTTCGTTCTAAACTTTATTGATAAATAAGGATTTACACTATGTAAGCCTTTATTTTTTCATGGGGACCTGTTGAATATTTATGTATATGAGGATATCCATTGGGGAAGACGCTGAGAGATTTGGTGAACAGCACAGAGACCAAAGGTTGGGTAGCAAGCTACAAGCGCATCTGATCGCCTGTAATAGGGGATCATTTACAGCTGATAAGTGGCAGTGTGTGCATAGGTGGAGGCACTATCCTATCTACTTTTTCACTTCTTCTGTGGTGTTTCGTTCGTGTGTCACCGTGGATGAACACATTGAAGTACTACTCACAATATATGGGCTATTGGTTCTTCATCCGTTAAGGATTATCCAGTGATATTTGCAATAATTTCATCATTTGTAAATTACTAAGAGCTTTTTTTTCACAAGTTATATATGGACTTATTTATGTCACATATTTAAAGTATAATTCTGAATTTTCAATCAGCGCAACTTAAGTTTTAATTATGTCATATGCCTTTGCTGCAGGAGCTCCAGGAGAATAATCCAGATGATTTTCGGAATTATCTCCTAATGGCAGACCCCTGCTTTCAACAACTCTTGGCATTGTTGACCCCTATATTAAGAAGCAGGACACATGCATGAGGCTTTTATATTATTTTTTGGTTGAATAATGATTTGATTTGGTATATTTTCTATATTTTTGGATGCATAGAATGCACTTTTTTAATTAAGTTCAATTAGCAGATAGCATGTCTAAATGTATTTGTTTTCTTTTTTTTAACGCACAATACAAAAAATTGTGGAGAATAATACTTGGCTATGTGTTTTACTTCAAATGACAGTTTGGGAGTAGGCAGGTAAAAGTAGGCAGTTAAAAAATACAATGTAAAATTAACAAGGGACACCAACATAGTTGTATCTTTGATCTTAAAAACTACGGGATAATACTGTTGTGTTAACTTGCACCAAAAAAAAAAAAAAAAAAACAAGCATTATAATATTGCATGGGAGAGACACATGACAAGAGTGATATAGACCCTGCCACCCCAAACGAGTTACAATATGGGAAAATCTCCCCCAGTGGGGTTTTTCGCAGCAAAAATACAATTGTTAGAAAAATAATTATTCAAAAAGATTTTTATTTGAAAATGGCAACATAGCATGAACACGTAAATGCTTAAAATATGAGCTCTGGTCAGAGGTATGTAACACCATTCAAATTTCTACAAAAATTACAAACATGCAATAGTACATAATATTTTATCAAAAATATCTGGTATACAAATATCCAACGCGTTTCGACTTGCGTGGTCAAGTTCTTCCTCAGGGGATTGGTTTGCTGTCAAAGAATGTGTATGCACTGTTTACACATGTTGACACGATTTTATGGAATATACACAAACAAATTGCCTTGTATTATCAAGAAAAAGTAGAATTTACATACATCGTTCAGATAGTCCCGTGCATCCATCCCATACGCACTCCAAGGGAGAACACATCCGCCCCTATGTGACTTACAAGGAGTCACACTGAAAAGCAATCAACAAGAGGGGATGATGGGTAGGGAAGGTCCAGACACATGCAGCGAAACCCAATAAGTGTCATCCAATTTTCTCATAAATTTAATTCACTTTGATCTAAGAATAGGGATAGCTCATTTATTATGTTATAATACTAGGAATTACCACATATTGAATCCAAAAGTACCAAAAGTGCCATGTGTCACTGCATTTATTAGGGGAAAAAAAGGGGGGGCGATAACTAGGGATTGTGTGGGGTGTTGGTGAATGTTGCAAGAGTGATTAGATATAAGTGTGGAGTGTGAATATGAAGATATGCAAATGTAAATGACCTGGATGTGAGGTTGAATGACATGGATGGTACATGTGGGGAAATGATGAAGCATAAATCGATACAAAAAATCGTGAAAAATAAAAATGAATGAGTGGTGAAAAACATGAGGGTGAGGCCATATATCAAGGGCAAAAAATTGATTCAAATTAAAGTGGATGTAAACCCAATGTCATCCTTTCTAAACTACTGCCATAGGGGTTATCTATAAGGATATACATGCCTCCTGCATGTGTCTTTACCTATCAAATGTCTCCCCTCTGTCTGTTATGAGACCCAAAAAACTGCAGATTCTGTGGGTGGGTCTGTTGTCTGGAGCTCGGTGGGTGGAGTCCTGATGTCAGTAGACTCCCCGCCCTCCTCTACACTCCCCTTGTCAGTATGCATTTTCTCCTGTGTATTTCTAACACTGAACTTCTGCTGAACTTCTATGATCTCTAACATCCAGTGAAAAGACAGGAAAGTAACCACATGACTTCAGCATTGCAAATCATGCTGAGGTGTGGAACAGCCAATCCTTGCAGAGCTGCTGAAGAAAGGAGTGGGGGAGGGAATTAAAAAATAATGCATGTCTTAGGCTAGTGCACAAGATATGTAAATCACCTGTCACTCACAGCAAGGGGGAGGATTTGACAAAGTTTTTATCAGTTTGTCACAATTTTTCTCACTGAACAATAAAAGAGGATTGCTCAGAGATGGATTAACTCTGTGTGGCAAGACTGGGCTCAAATGATAGGAAGTCTTATACTCTATAGTATGATAAAAAAAAAAAAAAAAAAAAAATTCGGGTTTACATTCACTTTAATACTAATGCAATACAATACTAGTGCAAGTGAAAGGGAAAATAGGAATGTGAGAGAGTGTGGAATGTATTCTAACAAATCCTATCTTAATGTGCTGAAAGAGTATATATATAAAACTATATTCCAAAAATGTATTAATTTAATTGTACCTTAATGGTAAAGATGAAAATGACCAATATTCAGAATGTATTGATTAATGCCGAGTAGAAATTAAAACATTCCTTGTGCGGCCCTATAACGGCCCAGTATATAGTGAAAATATCTGTTAGAAAGGTTTAAAGGCATGTATCAGTCAAAATTAATTAGATAGATATCACTGTCTGATTTTAAACAGACAGGAAAAAAGAGTATATCAGTGCACAAGTGCAGCCAGCTGCAGCGTATGCTGCGCTTAGACTAACCTGTGTCAAGGTATTGGTGCATCCAATCTATATGCAATCCTCCTCCTCCAAATGCTGGGGATCAATGAAAGATCCTCAGACATTTGGGATTTTTATATTGATGTGACAAATTGGGCGTAATGAGCTGCAGGCAAACCCTCCTGCCCCCTGTTGGATACTCAGGCAGCGTGGCGGTGCGCGTGGCTCCCTCTGTGTTCCGGAAGGTCCCAGACCCCGGGCGTCGGTGCCACTTCTACCACACCAGCGAGACGCGATGACATCACGCGCACGCACAGGACGTCGTGCGCACATGAGGCATCCAACGTCCGGAACGCCGCCGGCAGGAGATGGCTCCCTCTGGCGGCCAGGAGGAAAACCGCCCGTCAACCGGAGCATAGGGAGAGCGATGTACGGCTCCCCCCCCGCCGGGGAAGGCACATAGGCAGGGATCTCCTCAAGGACTGGAACACACGGGAGTCTGAAAATTAAAGAGAGAAACAAAAGAGCAAGATGAAATAAATTATATAGCGCCAAGCATTATTCAATTACATCAAATGTAATAACACTGTGCCAGAACAAGCAAAATACTTGTAAATTAAAAATCAATTTATTGTATTCATAACTATACAAAGGTGTTAATAATTTTTTGAGACGAAGCATTGTGTTTACTTTGGCTAAAAGGTGATTATACTGTAAACTGAACCTTAATAATGTGGGGAACTACAATAACAAATAACTGTATTGTAGTACAAGATTTTCACTGGGTCTAGCCTGATGAGAAACCCTTTAGGAAGACAAAAGAAATGGAATCATTCAGACCTGGGGGCATGGTAGCCTGAAGTCTGAAAATCCACCTTTGCTCGAGCTGGAGCAAGATCTTATTCCAGTTTCCTCCTCTATCAAGGATATGAATTTGATCTAATGCCATGAATGAGACTCTGGGTGCTTTATAGTTATGTACCAATACAGCATGTCTTCCTACTGGAAGATGGCAATTTCCAATTTCCATGCTATATACATGCTAGGATATGCAGCACCGAAACTCCTGTTTGGTCTTGCCAACATAGAAGGCACTGCATTCACATACCATTAGATACACCACGCCGCGGGTTTGACAATTAGTGAAATGTGATGGTTTGAAAATTTCACCATTCGGAAGGTGAGAAGTTTTCTCCTTCCGTATAAGAGGGCGAGAAGAGCAATGTCCACATGTAAAGCAGCCAAAGATTGGGCAGTGTTTTTTCCATTGTTGTTCATTTTTAAACTCATTCTTTTAAGGATGTGGCACGTTTGTTATTAAATTTGTTATTTGTTATGGTATTAAAGGAAAAATTGTTACAAAAGGATTTACTCTCGGGTCGTCAGTAAGAATAGTCCAATGTTTTTGGACTATTTGCTTGATTTCTTTGTGTTTGAAGTACTGCAAAATTACCCTAGTTGTGCCAAGATCAGAGTTCTTTTTGGGTTTTTGTTTGAACAATAGTTCAAATCGCGTTTTTGCACTAGTCTGATTGTAAGCCTTGTGTAGGCATGACCTACTGTAGCCCCTTGCCATTAATCAAGTTTGGAGTTTAGTGGTCTCTTCATTGAATAGGGCATCAGTTGATTAATTTCTGCGAAGACGCAGGTACTGCCCGTATGGAATCAAGTTTTTTAATGGTACTGGATGAAAGCTATCGGCATGCAGAACTGTGTTTCCTGCTGTACTTTTACGAAACAGTGTGCTATGTAGTTTCCCTTCTGAGTCACATTTTATTTGGACATCTAAGAAGGTAATGGTATTACAATCATGCGACATTGTGAATTTCAAATTGTATACATTTGTATTAATTCTATCAAAAAACTCCATAGGAGTATTGATGGTCCCCTCCTAGATGATGAAGATATCATCAATATACCGAAGCCACGTAGATATATGGCTTGTGTATTCGACAAGGTCCTCGTCATGCAGGAGGGACCGCTTCCACTCCCCCAGGGAGGCGTGTGATGGGGCACAACATGTTCCCCACAACATATCAATCCATAGCATGAAAACACCACCGTGCTCAAAGGTAATAAGATTGTCTGCTTGCGCCAGTTGACACCTCCCTAGGGGAAACGCGTCGGGTGGAGTCAGCCGTGATGTAAGTGCACACGGACTGCACTGCAGGAGCTGTGACAACATGATATATGTGTTATTTTTAGGTTTGTAAGTGCATTGTACAATAAATTGGATTTTATGAACCGTAATGCACCATCAGTCTTCCTTCAATCTTTATATTCCACTACGAGCTGAGAGCTAGTTATCCACATAAGCCACCGCAGGTTGGTGTACAGAGGAAGTTGTTCCATCAGCTGTGGATGAGCATACACATTAAATGATCAATCTGGATCTGCGTGGAGCTGGTGTCCAACTTGAACCTCCGCAAGTTGGTATACAGAGGAACGCAGTGATAAAGCTGTGGATTAGCACACTCGCTCAGTGACCCGTGGGGGTCTTGTTAGCAGCCAATCTTATTACCTTCGAGCACGGTGGTGTTTTAATGCCATGGTTTAAGCGGCGACCTTATACTTTGGGATCAGCATCCAAATTCACTTGGGACTTTTTACTTGGCTTTTTATAGTTCACTTTTGTATATATTCACCTTTGTTGATTTTTTACGTTTAAAGTGTCTTTCAGATACATTCTTTAGCGTTACCTGTGTGCATTTTATCTGTACCTTGATTGGTCGGATAGTTTACAAACATTCTGTTGTTATTTACCGAGGTTTATTATTATTTGTGTTTATCCATTTGTATATCTGGCAGTGACACTCATCAGACAGTCCAGGTTATATACACAATCCTTTGCTCTAATACAGGTTCATTCCCTTTGGTGTTTATTGTGGGTACATTTTTTATCCATAATACATAGTAAGCACATCTTACACTTTTTTTATTAAGTATATGTGGAAGCCGCAGTGCCTACGCCAAGGCTCCTCATACTGTGGTCCTAACTCCATATTTTTGAGAGTCTCCAAGTTTTGGATAGATACATTATGTTACTAATTTTGTTTCTAATAGATTTGTTATGTTACTAATGTTGTTTCGTTGATATGTTTCGGAATTCATTTAGTTTCGTTTTCATAAAATGTAGTTTCGTTTATAAACTTTCTAACGAAGTCCAAATTTTTGGAATGATTTGAATTTGGATTGGTTGAAAAATGATCGACTGATTCAAATTCTGTGTGAAGAATAGATGGTTGTTAAGCATTGGGCTGCCACATCCTTAACAACCAATGACTCATCAGCTGTCAGAAGGCTTCCCCACTGACAGCTGAAATGTAAACAAAAGAATGGCAGCAATAGAAAATTCTGAAAAAAATGGAGTGGGGTCCCCCTCAAAATCAAAATACTTATTTGAGCATGCAGCTCAGCGGTTCAGGTAAGGGGGGGACGAGCTAACGCCCCCCCTCCTAAACCATACCAGACAACATGCCCTCAACACGGGGGGTGCTTAATGGTAACGGGTACAAGGGCCTCTTCCCGACAATCCTGGGCGGTGGTTGTGAGAGTCTGCGGGCAGGGTTTTATCGGAATCTGGAAGCCCCCTTTAACAAGGGGGCACCCAGATCCCGTACCCCCCCAAGTGAATGAGTATAGGGTACCCATTCACCAAGTGAATAAAGACAGTGCACAAGATTTTGACAATTTTTTAATTAAAAAAATAAATAAAAAACAATGTCTACCGATGTAGATCCATAGTCAATCGCGATGCCCGCTGCACCGGGAAAAAAAAGGCTGACCGCCGAATGCCTCCTCTGCTGGATGACAGTTCTTAAATAGGTAAGTGGCGGGTTCCACCTGGTGGCGTCACTTGGTGGCCTCGCCCCATACCTATTTAAGAACTGAGGAGGAGACATTTGGCGGTCAGCCGTCAACGAGTGCGGAGCAGGGTTTTTTCCAGGTCTGGTGGTGTGGCGGGCATTGTGATTGATGATGGATCTACATCGGGGACATTGTTTTTTTTTTTTTTTTTTTTAATTATTTTAAATAAAGGACTTGTCAAAAACTTGTCTAGTGTTTTTATACATTTTTGACAGTTTCGGCGCATGTGCGGCAGCTCCCAAGATGGGCGTGACCTTCTAGAGCTCCACACCACTCCGGCCCATTAAAGCCCCCTGCAGCCTTTAGGACGCTTGCCCAAGACCCGCTCCATGCCTAATTGGGAGGGGAACACCCTGGGACCGCTGCGATGACCACAGCTTCGGTCAGGAGAGACGTCTCTCGCCAACTGAACTCCGCTGCTGGCCTGCTCAGCTACACCAAGATGGCGGCCACCGCACCACGAGGGAAAAGCACTGAGACTGAGGCAGATGAATCCATAGCTGACCAGGACACAGCTCCTCTGCCCACGCCAGGCACAGTGAGTCTCCCGCACATGGTAGCACCCTCCCCCACATCCACTGAATTGCTGATAGGGAGGTCGATGGATGGACTCCTGATGACACCTATGAATGATCCATTAGCGGGCCTGAATACTTGGAGGGACCAAGAAACGATTCCTCCTAGGACTTCAATTTCATAAATCATCCGCTTCATCTGGGGGAATAAAGGCTACAGGTTTGCCAAAGAGGTCCTTTACCGGGTAAAATCACAGGGGTGCCTAGGCCTTCCTAACCTGTGGTGGTATTACCAGGTAAGGATGAGCTGAACATCCCCCCAGCTCGGTTCGCACCAGAACTTGTGAACAGGCAAAAAATTCGGACGAACACACGAACACCGTTAATGTCTATGGGACACGAACATGAAAAATCAAAAGTGCTCATTTTAAAGGCTTATATGCAAGTTATTATCATAAAAAGTGTTTGGGGACCCCGGTCCAGCCCCAGGGGACATGTATCAATGCAAAAAAGTTTTAAAAACGGACGTTTTTTCGAGAGCAGTGATTTTAATAATGCTTAAAGTTCAACAATTAAAATTAAATATTCCTTTAAATTTCGTGCCTGGGGGGTGTCTATAGTATGCCTGTAAAGTAGAGCAGTTTTCCCATGTTTAGAACAGTACCACAGCAAAATGACATTTCTAAAGGAAAAAATAAAACTGATTGCGGCTGTAATGAATTGTCGGGTCTCGGCAATATGGATAAAACTCATTGAAAAAACGGTATGGGTCCCCCCCCCCAGTACATTACTAGGCCCTATGGGTCTGGTATGAATATTAAGGGGAACCCCGAACCAAAAATTTAAAAATGAAAAAAAAAATTGCATGGGGGGTCCCCCCAAAATCCATACCAGGCCTTTCAGGTGTGGTATGGATATTAAGGGGAACCCTGTGCCAAATTTTTTTTAAAAAAATGGCGTAGGGGTCCCCCCCAAAATCCATACCAGACCCATCAGGTCTGGTATGGATTTTAATGGGAACCCTGCATCAAAATAAAAAAATGGCGTGGGGTCCTCCCAAAATCCATACCAGACCCTTATCCGAGCACGCAACCTGGCAGTCCACAGGAAATAGGGGGGACGAGAGAGTGCCCTCCTCCTGAACCGTACCAGGCCACATGCCCTCAACATGGGGAGGATGCTTTGGGGTTGTGGGGGTCTGCAGATAGGGGGCTTATCGGAATCTGGAAGCCCCCTTTAACAAGGGGACCCCCAGATCCCGGCCTCCCCCTATGTGAATTGGTAACGGGTACAAAAATGTCATAAAAATGTCCCGCGATGTAGATCCATCTCACGGACCAAAAAAAGAAAAAAAAAGCTGCAACAGCTCCACCTCCATGGGAGGCTCCCGCTTAGTGATGCTTCTTCTCGGTGACAGCTGTTATATAGCTGAGGGCAGGGCCGACCAGTGCCACGTCACATCAGAGGAAGGCAGGGTCGCCCGTTTACGCCACCGAGTGGCCCTCAGCTATATAACAGCTGTCATCGAGAAGAAGCATCTCTCAGTGGGAGCCTCCCATGGAGGCAGAGCTGTTGCAGCTTTTTTTTTCTTTTTTCAGCTCATGGCGTGAGATGGATCTACATCGCGGGACATTTTTATTTTTTTATTTTTTAATAAAGGACTTGTCCCAAAGTGTCTCCTGTCTTTTTTACTATTTTTGACACTTTTTTGTGAAATGGTAGGGGTAGAATGTACCCGTTACCAATTCACATAGGGGGAGGCTGGGTTCTGGGGGTCCCCTTGTTAAAGGTTGCGTGCTCGGATAAGGGTCTGGTATGGATTTTGGGGGGACCCCATGCCTTTTTTTTTAAATTTGTTGCAGGGTTTCCTTTAATATCCATACCAGACTTGAAGGGCCTGGTATGGATTTTGGGGGGATCCCCACACAATTTTTTTAAATTTTTGGTTCGGGGTTCCCCTTAATATTCATACCAGACCCAAAGGGCCTGGTAATGGACTGGGGGGGAACCCATGCCATTTTTTTCAATGAGTTTTATCTACATTGCTGAGACCCGACCATTTATTACAGCCGCGATCAGTTTTAAATGACTTATTTTCCTTTAGAAATGTCATTTTGGGGGGCGTGGCCGGGATGTGATCGAGGCAGGACGTGTGTGCTCTGAGCTCCTGCGTATCTCCGGCATTTTATCCTGATTGCAGCCGATTTTGTGGATTGTAACCCTGCTGACGGTGCCCCAAGGTGAGCGGAGACGTCTGGGTGACTTAATATGCCGTCCTCGGCATCGAAACATCAGAGAACTTCCCGTTCTCAGCTGCCGAAAGAACAGAAAAATCTCCGTTCTCAGGGCAGCATGGCGACTAGCCCCACCCACTCCTCCTCCGATGCAGCTCCTGTGAAATTGACACAGCGCGCCACGACAAGCAAGGTAAAGATGGTGCAGCGAGATGTGTCCTCTGCACCGCAATCTGAGGATAATCCTCTCGCATCGGCAGAGATTGAGCTGGACACGGCAGCCATAACTGGTCCGATCATAGAGGCTATAGCGGCCTCCAAATCTGAGCTAATGGGGCGCATTGATCTACTGGCCTTGGAATGCAATCTTATCCGCCATAATTTAGATAAGATTAGGGGCAGACTAACCACCGCAGAGGACCGTATTTCTGAAGTGGAGGATACCTCTCACAGTCATGGGTCGCAATTGCGGGAGCTTAAGGAGATGGTGGGGGCCCTACAACGCTGTGCAGATGATTCTGAGGACCGCCAGCGACAAAATAATGTACGGGTGGTGGGCCTTCCGGAAGGAGCTGAGGGCATAGACACGACCGCGTTCGCAGAGCGATTTTTTAAAATGTTGCTGTCTCTGGATGATCTCCCCCCCACTTATGTGGCTGAAAGGGCTCACAGAGTCCCCACGGGAGCCAGACCTTCAAGTGCCCCACCTAGGCCATTTCTGGTAAGGTTCCTTAATTATAGGGACTGCGACATGCTGCTAACGGAGGCCAGGAAGCACAAAGAGTTAAAATTTGAGAATGCCCGTATTATGCTATTCCCAGACTTCTCGGCAGAAACCCAGAAAAGACGTCGCTCATTTATGGATGTCAAGAGGCGGCTCAGGGAGAGAGAGTTAAAATACAGCATGCTTTACCCCAGTCGTCTCAGGGTACAATATAAAGGTACTGTGAAATTCTTTGAAACCCCGCAAGATGCTAACGATTGGCTGGATCATAATTTGTGATGACATCGTCATTTGCTGGAATGTTTTACACCGAGTTTTCTTTTTGTTCATTTTGATTTTCTTCAGCATACAATTCCTGGATCTATGCTCCGGCCTGCTCTATCTTTTTCCTTTGTTGCCGCCTGTTATACAGCAGGACTTTCCTTCTACTTGCCCTGGTCATCTGAGGAAGGAGGTCCCCTAGAGGGTGGAGAGGCGAGAATGGTAACACAGGCTTGTAGCTGCTTTAAGGGGCCATTCACCTGTCATAATACTTTCAGCCCATGAGGTATTATTCTCTACACTGTATTCACTAATTGGAACTGAGAGGCCTACCTGGAGCTGTTTTGTGTAACACCACAATGATTTTCATCAGTTTTGCACTATATACAGCAATGTTAGATTTAATCAGCTGTACTTCTACATGGAACTGACAACGAGTCTCCAGAAGCAGACAAAAGAGGATTTTTTATTCTTTTTTTTATGCCGAACTATCAACGCTTTTGGTTGAGCTCTTTTGGAGCTTTTTGTTACAGGGTAAAAGCTGCATACTGGACTTTTTTGTTTTTTTTTAGTTTTTGTTTTGTTCTAAGGTTTCTAGTTTCTGGTATAACAGCAGGGGGGGAAGGTTACACAACAGTCATATAAGTAGTATAATGATTGCATCAGTGGTTCCTTACTTAATCACACTCCCAGACGTATGTTGCTTAGCTATCAATGTGTTATCATGGGGGAACTCTGGTACTTTGGATAAGTTTTTTAACAATGATGGAGAGTAGGATAAAAATCATTTCATGGAATGTTAGGGGTCTGAACAACAAATTTAAGAGGGCAGCTGTGTTTCAATATCTTAAACAAGTGAAGCCGCATGTCGTTCTCCTCCAGGAGACACATCTGGATGGAAATAAATCGCTTGCACTGCGCAGACCCTGGATACAGAGGTCCTTTCACTCTTCGTACTCAACATACGCTAGAGGCACATCTATTTTGATCAGTAAAGCGGTTGCATGCAACATCCATCAGGTGTTTACTGATCCGGGAGGGCGATATGTGGCATTGGTGTTAGATCTGGCATATCAAAAATTACTACTTGTGAATGTTTACATACCTCCTCCATTTAAAGTACAGTTGTTATATGATTTGTTAACTATGCTAGCACCGTATCTCCATCTACCTATGTTATTTATGGGTGACTTTAATAGTATAATGGATTCTACACTAGATACCTCTAATGCTACTAGGACAGCCTCAACAGATCTCTGCACGTGGGCTTCGGTAGCGGGTTTGACGGAGGTCTGGAGGTGGAAAAACCAGGGGATCGTGTCATATTCACATTTGTCTACCTCTCACAAATCATCAGCTAGAATAGACTTAGCATTTGGGAATGCCCAACTATTGAACGGTATATGTGCATCAGATTACTTAGCTGGGGGGACCTCGGACCATAATCCCTTGTTGGTCACATTGACTTATCCCACCAGAGGTCATAAGGGGGGGGTTGGAGATTGGCACCGGGTTGGTTGCAGGAGGAGCAAGTAACTACACCTGTTCAGGCTGCCATGGAAACCTTTTGGGTGACAAATGTGGATACGGCTGACCCACCTATTGTATGGGATGCTTTAAAAGCGGTCTCAAGGGGTGAATTTATATCAGCAATTAAAGCAGCTAGGATCGAACATAATCAAGAAAAGGAAACGCTTATGGCTAGGGAGAGGGATTGTGCACAGCTTCAGACGAACTCCCCTTCGGAGGCTAACTATGCCTCTTTGCTGCACAGTAGAAGAGCAATAGAAGTTCACTTCACAGAATTGGCTCATACTGAGGCGAAAAGAAGGGCCGAAAATATTTTTGCTGAGGGGGACAAAAATGGCAAGTTGCTGGCTAATCTGGTGGCGGACCAAAAGATTCCTGTTAGCATACCAGTAATCAAAAATAGTGCGGGGACTCTATTGTCGGACCCGGGGGAAATTTTGGAGGAATTTGTGAGTTTCTACAAGACCCTATACTCCCCAATCCAGTCATATGACGTGGCAGAGCTGGAAGAACTTCTTCAGAGCCTTTCCATGCCTAAATTAACAGATACTGATGCCACTCAGTTAGAGGCAGATATCTCTGTTCTGGAAGTCGAGGCAGCCATACTTACCTTCCCCCCAAATAAAGCCCCGGGCCCAGATGGCCTTCCCGCAGACTTCTATAAGGTACACATGTCACAACTGGCCTCTAGATTAACTTTACTGTTCAAGTACTGTTGGGAAAATGGTTCCTTGCCGGCTTCAATGATGGAGGCCTATATGATACTTCTCCTGAAGCCAGGCAAGGACCCGCAGTTGTGCTCGTCATATCGCCCAATAGCATTACTTAACGCGGACTTAAAAATTCTTGCTAAGATTTTAGCCACAAGGCTGGCCACGGTCATTTCGACCCTGGTTGACATTGACCAAACAGGTTTTATTCCTGGTATGTCTACAGATACAAACTTGAGAAGGCTATTTACACATACCCAAATGAATAATGCCGAGTACCCGGCCAAAGTGGTTGTCTCCATAGATATCGAGAAAACCTTCGATTCTGTGGACTGGCAATACATGCACAAGGTTTTGGAGGGCATAGGGTTCGGTCCTGGCTTTCGTCGCTGGGTCAGCCTACTTTACAGTGCAACGAGGATGGCGGTGAGGCTGGGCTCCATGGTATCTGACTTCTACTATATAGGTAGAGGCACTAGGCATGGTTGCCCGCTCTCCCCATTCCTTTTCGCCCTAATGATGGAGCCCTTGGCTAGGGCCCTCCGGCGTTCGGAGGGGGTGCGGGCAATTCGGGTGGGATCCATAAGTGAATGTATTGCATTATATGCCGATGATTTGCTTCTGTTTCTTAGAGACCCAGGTCCGTCTCTCAGAGCGGAGTTGTTGATTTTGGATAGATTCGCCACTTTTTCGGGGTTGTGTGTAAATTGGAGTAAGTCATCTATATTACCATTGGGAAAAGAGGCAAAAAAATTGGCTGACGATTCACTGCCGTTACAGTGGGTCTCATCAATCACGTACTTAGGGGTTAAAGTCACAGCCAATGTCCAAGATTATCTGTCTCAGAATCTCCTACCCTTGATTGATAGACTTAAACAAAAAACGGCGGCATGGAAGACCCTTCCTCTTTCCTTGATTAGGCGGGTCAGCCTAATAAAAATGAAATTTCTGTCAGTGATCCTATATTTTCTACGGCACTCCCCAGTGTGGATTCCCAAGGGGTATTTTATAACGTTAAATAGTATCATTGGATCATTTATATGGTCCCCAAACTCTCCACGTATAAATATCAAAGTATTACAGGAACCATGGGGTCAGGGGGGGTTGGCTCTGCCTGATTGGCAAAAATATTTTCTTGCCGGACAGATGGTCTTTGCTGGGAGATGGTTGACGGCGGATTCTGGTGATTCTGCCACAGTAGTGGAAGCTGCACATCTGGGGTCATACGAAAGTTTAAAGCTGGCTTTGTATAGAGGCCCGAAATCTTGTCTTCCCCTGACAGAATCTATGAAAACGACAATTAAGGCCTGGGAAGTAGCCACCACTTTAATGTCTCCCAGTTACACAGGAATTACGCCCTCAGCTCCCCTATGGATGAACCCGAGGCTTCCACACTTTTTCTCTCTTCCTGACCCTATGATCTGGGCATGCAAAGGCATTAAGATTTTGAAGGACATCACCAGTGAGGGGGAACTCTGCACTTTCGATCAGTTAAAGGCCAGGCATGACCTTCCGAACTCCTTCTTTTTTCGTTACTTACAACTGAGGCATGCTTTTAGGGAACAAACTAGAGAGCAAAGGGTAGAATATCTACCTTCATCACTGGAATCCATGTTAGCAGAGGAGGAACTAGCCAAACCATTATCCTCAGTGTACAAATCCCTTTTTAAAAAAACTCCCCTGGGAATTACTAAATGTAGGGAGAGATGGGAAGGAGAGATTACAGATATTCAGGGGGAAGACTGGGATGACATGTGGGACCATCCATTCAAACACCTAGTTTTGGCCAGGGATCGCTTAATTCATTTTAAGTTCCTACACAGGATATACCTCACCCCGGCTAGGTTGTCCCGTATTTATCCAACAGTGAGTAATCAATGCTGGCGATGCTCACATGCCCCAGCAGATGCAGAACATATCTTCTGGAGCTGTGCACACATTCAAAGATTCTGGTCGGAAATAGTAGAGTGTCTGGCAGAGGTATTGAGTATACCGATTCCATTAACGCCTAGAGTCTGTCTGATAGGACTGGTGGAGGAGGTGGTCCCTTCCCGTGCGCACCGCACCCTACTTAATATTGGGTTATTTTATGGTAGAAAAGCTATATTACTGAACTGGAAAAAAACCAATGCCCCTACTTTATTATTTTGGAAAAAATTGATAAATTCAGTTATCCCCTTATACAAGGCAACGTACCACGCCAGAGGTTGTCCTAAGAAATTCTCGAAGGTATGGCAGGCGTGGCTGGACTCTACTGATACAGTGAGTTAAGAGGGGAAGGCTTTGTTTAGGAGGTAAGAAGTGATCTAAATAACGTTCTTTGCTGTTTGATGGTCGTTTGTATATAAAAAATTATCTAGTGTGTTCTGATCTATAATGCATAATAATAATATACACGGGGAGCTAAGAGAGGATGTTTTATAAAACTGAAATTCAAGATGCACAGTTTGTTGTCTGCTACTATATGACTGTTGTACGGGTGGAAGGGGGTGGGGGGAGAGTTTTAGTCTGTTTAGATTTTTATTACTGGCCCTGCGAGGTCGGTTCGATTGGTATGTTGCCAGTCGAAGTATGTTTGTGATTGTTTGTTTGTCTTTAAAACCAATAAAAAAAACAAAAAAAGAAATGTCATTTTGCTGTGGTACTGTTCTAAATAAGGTAAAACTGCGCCACTTTACAGGCATACTATAGACACCCCCAGGCACGATATTTAAAGGAATATTTCATTTTTATTGTTTCACTTTAAGCATTATTAAAATCACTGCTCCCGAAAAAACGTTTTTAAAACTTTTTTTTGCATTGATACATGTACCCTGGGGCAGGACCCTGGTCCCCAAACACTTTTTATGACAATAACTTGCATATAAGCCTTTAAAATGAGCATTTTTGGTTTTTCTTGTTAGTATCCCATAGACTTTTTAATGGGGTTCTGTGGCTTTCGAATTTGCCGCGAACACCTCATAATGTTCGTTGTTCGCCGCACGTCCGAACAATCAAAGTTCGGCCCAAGCATAAGTTCGGGACGATTTGTCCATCCCTATTACCAGGCAGTCCAACTTACCCAAATCTCAGTAGTTTACTCTAGGGGACCTAAACACGATTGGATTTCCATGGAGAGGCAAGCAGTTCCCTTGAACACGCTGGACTATCTTCTGTGGAGTGACTCGAAATCCAGACCGCCCATTATGTCTCCTACTCTTTCTCACTCAGTAGCACTGTGCAACATACTTCACAAACAACATAAACTGGTCTCTCCCATGTGCCCGCTCTCGCACATTTTCCACAACCCAGCCTTCCCCCCAGGCATGAACATCCAAGCGTTCCGCTGGTGCATAAACAAAGGCCTATTCCACATTGGACACTACTTCACCCTGATAGGCCCCATTAATCTGAGACAATGCAAGAATAAACTAGAAATGCCCAACTCAGAGATATTCTGATTTTCTCAAATTGTACACTTCCTCAACTCTGGACAGATAGGAACGAACCCCCCAAAGCCAATCCGTACGAACAATGGTGTTCCAATATTATGGATCAGAGGGGAGGTATCTCGTTGATCTACTCTTCCTTGGCATGTAAGGAAAGCATCCCACCCTACGCCCAGGCCTGGGAGATGGACATTCGTGGGACCTAACTGTATGGTCTCAAGTATTCCAACATTCCTATAAAGGTATCTTGAATATCTGCCTGATTAAAGCCAATATCAAGATCCTAACTAGGTGGTACTACGTCCCCTCCAGGTTGGCAATGATCTACCCAGAGGCTTCCCCTCTATGTTTTGGGGGATGCAAGCTGAAGGGCACAATGTTCCACATCTGGTGGACCTGTCTTACTGGAAAAATGTATTTCATACATTGAGGAAGGTTTTTTCATCCTTCTGGGAGCTAAGATTACGCTTGCAAGGGCTTGGAAAAACTCACCTTATCATCCAGAGCAGCCAAGATGAAAATATCCTGGATTATGTCACAAGAGCACATAGTTGAGAAACTACAGGACAAACTTGAAAAATTTGAAGCTATATGGGAACCATTGGCATCTTACTGTAATATTTCCTTCTGGAGGATAGGACACTCCTGGTCTTCTACTCTCCCCTTCTTCCCTTCTTTCCTACTCTCTCTTTACTCTCTCTTTTAGGGACAACCTGTTCCTACTCTTTTCTCTATATTCTCCCTACTCAAAAAGCTTACTGTTATGAGGGAGAGAGCTTACACCCCTCACTTGGGAAGCGGAAGACACACCAAGTTGACTAGTTTGTTTAGGATATGTAAGAAATACTGTTTTCTTACCATCATACCAGATTGAACCCCCTAAACTACATGCTACTGTGGTGGCCCTGCTCTGTACTGCAGTCAGCCTGCCACAGGGTCAGGGGTGGGGAGGCTGGCATGGGACCCATGGGGGGCTAGGCACATCCGCATTGATCTTCCATAGGGGTGATGTGCCGGGTCTCTCCCGGGATGGGTGTCTGTCTCCCCTGAGCACCCCCAGAATTTACCTCAGTTTGGGGTCCCTATATCTTTGGTCAGGAGGTGAAACAACATCCCCACATTGATGGAGACCTTCCCTCCTTGGACCAAAGATGACAGATTGATTGTTCTAAGTCGTTTTCTAATCTATGGATAACAGTCAAAGTAAACTGTTCCAACGCATTCATGCCTGTAACTGTTACTCTCTAAGATCGTAGGCCATGTGGGCCGATGTAACAATTGTCTACATATGTTTTTGTTCTTTGTTCTTTTTACAAAACTCAATAAACATATTGAAAGATACATTTTTGACAATTTTTTGGGGTGAATGCGTAGGGGTAAATTGTAACCCTACTCATTCACATGGGGGTGGCAGGATCTGGGGGCTTCCAGATTCCGATAAGCCCTCTGCCCGCAAACCTCCACAACCACCACCCAGGGTTGTCTGGAAGAAGCCCCTGTCCCCATCAACATGGGGACAAGGTGCTATGGGCTGGGAGTGGCAGAGACCCCCTGCCCCAAAGCACCTAACCTCCATGTTAAGTGCATGTGGCTTGGTATGGTTCAGAAGGGGGGGCTGCTCGCTTGCCCCCCCTTTTCCTGGCCTACCAGGCTTCATGCTCGGATAAGGGTCTGGTATAGATTTTGGGGGGGACCCTACACAAATTTTGTTTTTTTTGGCGTGGGGTTCCCCTTAAAATCCATACTAGACCTAAGAGGCTTGTATGGATTTTGGGGGGGACCGCACGCCGTTTTTTTCTTTTTTTAAGCCCAGGTTCACACTGACAGTGGGAAAGAAATCGTGCGAGTTCAGCTGAACTCGTACAATTTCATTCCCACATGTGAGTCTCGACTTCGGAGGCAATCTTAGAGACATCTGTGCGAGTTGCTGCACAAATGTCAATGGAAATCGCACCCCGAAGTCGCCAAAAGTAGTACAGAAATTACTTTTGGGAATTGGTGCGGCGGTGCCGTATCCGGCATTTGCTGCCATTTGACATGTCAAATCGCATGCCAGATCGCTCCAATGTGAACCAGGGCTTTATATTGCTGGCTGGCAATTGCAACATGAGTCAGTTTAAAGTGATCTGACTCATTTTTTTTTCTTTAGAAATTTCATTTCTCTTTCGTTCATTGACAGACACAGCCTTCTTTATTCAGAACCACAGGGTTATATCCCCCCCTACAGGAGTAGGACACTAGGCAGACAAAAAGACTTGGCTACGCCAATGGGTAATCCTAGGTGATATACACCCCCCTCTCTGCTACAGGCCTTCAGTTTTTTTCTGCCTAGTTAGGAGTAAGGACCTAGTTCCCTGTTGGGATCTTTTGTCCTGGAAATTTTATTTATTTATTTTCCCTGGATTTTTCAGGTGGGATCTACAATCAACTGCCGGGCTGGGCGACGGGCTGGACATTCAATCCAGTGGTCACCCTAGTCTGGCAGACCACAGCTACGCGCTAGGTCGGCTGCGACATAGCCCCACTGGACAGGGTTTGGCCCTGCGAGTTAAACGTCTCGCGAGGTCGCATACGACCGGGTCTCGGCTTGAGTTGCAGCGTCCCTCATGGCCAACGGCCTCCCCACTTCGGTGGTGAAGAGGTTCTGTCTGGAGTGATGCCAGGTCCTGGTATGGTGAGTAAAGGTCCCCCTCTCCCCTCAGGGGGTTTTTTGTGGCGGACGCGGGCCCCTCCCCATGTTAGTCGGTCCAGTGGGTGCCCTCTATCCCTGCACCCTCTTTTCCTAGCCCTGGAGGTCCCTTGGAACCCCCATCTCCCCCTCCCCCCTCCATATGAAGTAGTGTGCCTGTGGTGGGTACTGGGGGACGGGGTTGAATACTGGTGGGCTGGGGGTGTACACCGCCTAGGTGCTGTGCTTACCGGGGGGTAGGCACTGGGTACGGTGCCCGGATCATCTCTCTCTCTCTCTCTCTCTCTCGCTCTCATCCTAGGAGGCTACAGGGTTCTCCTGCATCTGTGGTCGACTCGTGTAGCACGGCCGGCGGCCATTTTGCCATAGCCGGCGTCCTTTTCCCTAGTGCCTGATGACTTCTTATGGCCGGCGGCCATGTTTGTGTAGCTCGGCGGCCATGATACGGTGGATTTTTGGCTCAGGCAACGGCGGCCATTACTGCGTAGCCCAGGACGCCCTTTTTTTGCAATTGGAAGACCCCCTTTTTAACCCGACACTGACTCCTGTGCTTTCTTCTCCCTTGGATGCCACGTGTGTGCAGGTCGACATCTGAGGCAGCAAGCGCTATGCTAGTGGGGTGTTGGGTCTGGGGGATTCCCTCCTCTCTTTGCTGCAGGCTGTGGGATGTCTTGGGGGTCCGGTATCACTACCGGTGTGGGGGGTGTCCCATTGTAGTGGTCACTCTTGGTGTGGGGCTCTCCTTTTTCTCTCTTATGAAGTCTCAGGAGCATGTTTCCCCGCCTGACCCCCTGTCAGAGGCTGCAGGTCCCTCTGGGTCCCAGTCATCCATTGACGCGCTAACGGTGGCCCTGGAGTCCTTTGTGTCCTGGGTGAAGGTGGCTCTTGGGCGGCAGACTAGCATGAAGCGTCCCTTGCCCTTCCCTGCTTCATCTGTCTGGTCAGATCCTGAAACTGATTCGGCTGCTGTGGACAGGGCCTACCCTGCAGGGTCTGCGGCCACACTCCTAGATATCTCTGACAGTGAGGATGATTCCTCGGCCCCAGTGGCTGCGACGAGAAGGCGCTGGTGGATGCACTGATTGCTTCTGTGCGGGAAACTTTAAAGATGGAGGATGCAGCCATGGCTGCGGTGGAGGTGCCGGTCCCTTTTGGTACTCACAAGCCACCTCGTGCGGAAAAAGTGTTCCCTTATCCCTCCTTTTTGACAAGTTTGTCTATAAGGATTGGGAGCATCCAAAACGCCCCTCTTTTTAACCCGACTTTGACTCCTGTGCTTTCTTCTCCCTTGGATGCCACGTGTGTACAGGTCGACATCTGAGGCAGCAAGTGCTATGCTAGTGGGGTGTTGGGTCTGGGGGATCCCTCCTCTCTTTGCTGCAGGCTGTGGGGTGTCTTGGTGGTCATGTATCACTACCGGTGTGGGGGGTGTCCCATTGTAGTGGTCACTCTTGGTGTGGAGCTCTCCTTTTTCTCTCTTATGGAGTCTCAGGAGCATGTTTCCCCACCTGACCCCCTGTCAGAGGCTGCAGGTCTCTCTGGGTCCCAGTCATCCGTTGATGCACTGACGGCGGCCCTGGAGTCCTTTGGGTCCCGGGTGGAGGTGGCTCTTGGGTGGCGGACTAGCAGGAAGCGTCCCCTGCCCTCCCCTGCTTCATCTGTCTCGTCAGATCCTGAAACTGATTCGGCTGCTGTGGACGGGGCCTACCCTGCAGGGTCTGTGGCCACACTCCTAGATATCTCTGACAGTGAGGATGATTCCTCGGGCCCCAGTGGCTGCGACGAGAAGGCGCTGGTGGATGCGCTGATTGCTTCTGTGCAAGAAACTTTGAAGATGGAGGATGCAGCCACGGCTGCGGTGGAAGTGCCGGTCCCTTCTGGCACTCACAAGCCCCCTCGCGCGGCAAAAGTGTTCCCTTATCCCTCCTTTTTGACAAGTTTGTCTATAAGGATTGGGAGCGTCCAAAACGCCCCTTTATGATCCCAAAGTGTTTGGCTGTGCGTTATCCCTTTGAGGAAAGTCTGCTCAAAAAATGGACAACTCCGCCTGTGGTGGATCCCCGGTTGAACAAGACCACTATGATTCCTGTTGAGGACTCTCCGGCCTTCAAAGACCTGGCTGACAGGATGGCAGAGTCTCTGAGCCGCACTATGTTCTCTATTGCAGATTCGGCGCTTCGGCCGATTTAGGCTATTGCTTTGGTGTCGCAAACGCTGACAGAGTGGCCGAAGTTGTTGCGCCGTGACCTGGAAGGGGACCAGTTTCTACCTGCCTTCATGGAATTAGCAGACCAAGTGGTCCAGGGGCTGCAGTTTGTCTGCGATGCCTCTTTGGACGCAGCTCCCTTGCTTTCTAAGCTGTCTGTTTCAGCGGTAGTGCTTAGACGGGTATTGTGGCTGAAGTGTTGGACTGCGGACCAGGCCTCAAAGAAGGCCCTAGCTGATCTGCCTTTTCAAGGCGATCGTTTATTCAGAGCCACTCTGGATGATATCATTAAGAATGTTATAGGGGGAAGAGTACTTTTCTTCCACAGTCAAAGAAAGGGAAGGAGCCAAGTCGCAAGCCTGGCCCTTCCTTCTCGGCACACAGAAAGTTTTTTTGTCCCTCGGGGTCCACTGACAAAGGTTCAAAGTCTTTCAAGCCCTCCTCGGGAAGTTCTAAGCGGCCCTGGTCAGGCAAACCGAGAGCGGGTTTCTCCAGACCCCCAGATAAGGCTCCTTCTGCATGAAGAAGCACCTCACCCGCAGTCCGGGTGGGGGGACGTCTTTGCTGGTTTCCGGGCCCGTGGACCTCTCTGATAAACGACAAGTGGGTCCACGAAGTGATTCTGTCTGGTTACAAGATCGAGTTCCAGACTTGTCCCCCAAGCAGATTTTTTCCATCCAATCTGTATCTGTCTCCAGACCGCTTGTTAGCCCTCCGGGGTGCGGTACAAGGCCTGTCGCTCCAGGGGGTAATTGTCCCGGTTCCGGTATCGGAATGTTTCCAGGGCTTTCATTCAAACCTATTTACTATCCCCAAAAAAGAGGGTACAGTGCGTCCGATTCTGGACCTCAAGGCCCTGAACTGATATGTGCGGGTGCGGAAGTTCCGAATGGAGTCCATTCGCTCCATGGTGGCATCTCTTCATCAGTGGGACTTTCTTGCCTCCATCGACATTAAGGATGCCTACTTGCTCATTCCAATTTGTGCACAGCACCAGCGGTTCCTCCGCTTTGCTGTGGGAGAGGAGCATTATCAGTTTGTGGCATTAACCTTTGGTCAGGCCTCTGCTCCTCGGGTCTTCACCAAAGTGTTGGCCACGGTTCTGGCGCTGCTGCGCCAGCAGGGAAATTCTGTAATAGGCTATCTGGATGACCTTCTGCTCCGAGCAGAGTCCTCAGCGGCTCTGAGGGGCGACGTGAAAATCACTGTTCAGACTCTGGCAGATTTTGGGTGGCTGATAAATTACCAAAAGTCTGCGTTGACCCCAGTTCGGAAATTGGTTTATCTGGGTCTGACTCTGGATTCCGCTTGGGCCAGAGTAGTCCTTCCGCAGGACAAAATCCAGAAATTACAGGCGGCAGCCCACTCGCTGCTGTCCAGCAGGTGGGTCTCCCTGCAGACTTGCATGCGGGTACTGGGCCTGATGGTATCTACGTTCGAGGCGGTCCCGTTCGCTCAGTTTCATACAAGATCCCTGCAAAGGGAAATCTTGTTAAAATGGGACAAATGTGCCGAGTCTCTAGACAGTCAGATTCGGCTGAGTCAAGGAGCCAAAAGGTCCCTGATCTGGTGGCTTCATTCCCTGGCTCTTTGGCAGGGGAAGAGGAGTCCTGGGCCTGAGCTTGGCTCAGGGTCACTGGACGCTGGAGGAATCCAGGCTACCTATCAACATCTTGGAACTCCGGGTGATCAGACTCTGTCTGGATCATTGGACAGATCGGCTTCAGGGGCCTATGTCAACCACCAGGGAGGAACGAGGAGTATGTTAGCCGGCCTGGAAGTAGCCGGCATTCTACGGTGGGCAGAACGTTTTGTCCCGGCCATCTCCGCTGTTCATTCCGGGGGTGGACAACTGGCAGGCGGGTTACCTCAGTCGTCAAGTATTGGACCAAGGGGAGTGGTCTCTCCATCAGGAGGTATTTCAACAGATCTGCCTACACTGGGGATCTCCAGAGGTAGATCTGATGGCATCCCGAATCAACAGGTGGGACTTGAATCTTGTACTTTCGGTTCTACAGAAGCCTCCGTTTGAGGATATTCGAGAAATTCCCCTGCTCACGCTATCACAGAAGGTGGCCTTTTTGGTGGCTATTACTTCTGCTCGCAGGGTGTCAGAGTTGGCGGTGCTATCCTGTCGCACGCCCTACCTGGTGATTCACGAGGACAAGGTGGTGCTTCGTCCTTCTTTCCTTCCAAAGGTTATCTCTGATTTCCATTTAAATGAAGACATCATGTTGCCATCCCTTTGTTCCCAGCTGCAACATCCGAAGGAATTGGCCTTGCACACCTTAGATGTGGTACAGGCAGTCAGGGTGTATTTGGTGGCCACTGAGTCTTTTCGAAGGTCAGACTCTCTGTTCGTCATCATGGACAGGCCAAAAAAGGGGCTATCTGCTTCCTCAGCGACCATCTCTAGATGGATCAGGCAGACGGTGACTCAGGCCTATTCTATCAAAGGTCAGGTTCCTCCCTTCCCAGTGAAGGCGCACTCGACTCGGGCACTGAGTGCCTCCCAGGACTTCCGTCATCAGACGTCAGTAAAGTAAATTTGCAAGGCAGCCACCTGGTCGTCGGTGCACACTTTCACAAAATTTTACAAAGTGGATGTGCTGGCATCTGTGGATGCTTCTTTTGGCCACAAGGTTCTGCAGGTTGCGGCCTAGAGGGTTTTTCCCTCGTGAAGGTTTTTTTTTGCTGGTCAGGTGGGCTCCATGTTGTTTTCACTGAGCTCCAGGTTGTCTGGTTGGCCTGGGGTTTTTTGTTTTTGCTGGCTGCCCCACCCCTCATGTTTGACACTGCTTTGGGACATCCCTATGGTTCTGGATAAAGAAGGCTGTGTCTGTCAATGAACGAAAGGGAAAATAGGATTTTTGACTTACCGTAAAATCAGTTTCTCTGAGTTCATTGACAGACACAGCACCCACCCCTCTATGGAGTTTTTAATACTTCTTATACTGCTTGTTACATAACTGAAGGCCTGTAACAGAGAGGGGGGTGTATATCACCTAGGACTACCCATGGGCGTATCCAAGTCTTTTTGTCTGCCTAGTGTCCTACTCCTGTAGGGGGCAATATAACCCTATGGTTCTGAATAAAGAAGGCTGTGTCTTTCAATGAATTTAGAGAAATGGATTTTACGGTAAGTCAAAAATCCTATTTTTTGCTGCAGCAGGTTCTATACATGGTACAGATGCGGCACTTTGCAGGCAGACTAAGGAACCCCCCAGGAACTATATTTAAAGGAATTTTTCTTTTGTATTGTTTCACTTAATACAATATTATGGGTCTGGTATGGATTTTGGGGGGGGACCCCCTGTTTTTTTTGAAGAATTTTCTATTGCTGGCATTCTGTTGTTTACATTTCAGCTATTAGTGGGGAAGCCCGCTGACAGCTGATGCGTCATCGGTTGGTAAGGATGCGGTGTTCGGCTTCCCCACCCGCTGCTTAACAACCAGTTATTCTTCACACAGAATTTTAATCGGTTGATCATTTTTTCTGACCGATTCGAATTAGAACCGTTCTGAAAATATGGAATTCATTAGAAAATTAAAACTAACTTTACTTTACTATTTCTTTCAGAGATTCGGGTGACCAAGAATGCATCTGAATTTGTATTCGTACTGAAAGAACTGTGCATGTCTAGTGGATAAATTAAGGGGGGCAGTTTTGCCTGGAGGGAGCCCACTTCCTTAAAGGCACAGGGAGATATTGGATGCTCAGCAAAAGCACAATAGCAGCTATTGTGCATTGCCCTTCCATGTGCAACTTGCACTGCGAAGGTTAGTTATACTTTGGAGTGGTTGCCATCTTTTTGTATAGCTTATGCTTTTTGTTCTCTTGCTGGGCATCCAGTGTGTCCCTGTGCCTTTAAGGAGGAGTGGGCTCCCTCCAGGTAAGCCTGCCATTAAGGTAACTTAATGAAGAGGGTATTTTCCATATACAGTTTCAGTTTAAGAAGAGATGCGAGATTCAAATTCGCTATTCCAACACCTAGATTTTCATTATTTGGTAACCTCTTTGAGCCAGCGTTGGAGGACCGGGTGTTGTTCCCCCCGGGCCTGGCAGGCTATCCATATAATCTCTTTGCAGGTAATTATATGTAACTGATCAATGTTGACCCATATCAAGTAATGGATTTTAGATTTCAGGCAGAGCAATGCCTGGGGACAGGGACAATCTGCATCAAGTCAGCAGGAGACACACAGATTTTATGGGGTTGGTGTGGGGATTTTGATCCCTTGCACTGCCCTATGACTCCATTGTGACTGTTTTTGACAAGTAACTATAAGTATGGGAATTTGAGGATCTTTTGAAGTTCCTTCAGGACTGACTCCTTCTGTCTCAAACTCCCTTCCCTAGAAGGGCATTTACATCTTTGATCTGTCCCTTCCCCTATGGTGTGCTGATATCTTCCCTGGATCATCACCTGCTGCTATATGATTGTTTTATGCTCCTTTAAACCTTCTTGGGGCATTCCATCAACCCCCTCCCCCCTGATGACCTATCAGTTTTGTATATATGTAGCATCCATAACTATCATAACTATCTCCTGAAGAAGCTATCTTATAGCAAAACATGTCGAGTGAAATAACTGCATGTCATCTGTAAAGATGTTTTTTTTTTTATCAAACTATTGAATTTTAAACATGTATTAATAAACTATATATTTTTATATTAACTCGTGTGTGTGGCACCTTCAGGACCCCATATCCCTTTTGTTATCTGCGTATTTTCTAATATTTCCAAGGGGTGTGGTGCCTATGATTTTCAGGTACTCAGCAATTTTTTTAATACTAATGGATTTTAGAGTTTTGATGGATATAAGCTTATTGACTACACTGGGATCCATCCTTCCTCTTTTCTCATGGTGGATACAATACTTTGTTATACTGTATATTAAATTAGAAAGTTGTATATGAAATATCTTATGACAATTTTGCTACCTAATGAGCAAATGTCTTATATATATTTGCTTTGTATCTTATTACAGTACTTTTTAGAGGATCTGAGGCCCTGATGAATTAGGTTTTCCCACAAAACACCTTGGCTAATCAACCGGATCCCAAAGCCAAGATATATATCTATATGGCTGCTCAATTCGTGAATATGTTTTTAAAACTAACCTTTTAATCTATGTAATATGCAATAAAACTGTTATATTTTTTCGTTGTCTGTGTCTATTACACCCAAGAACGTACATTTAAAGTCCCATACTAATTCTCGGTTTTCATTATTTAACTTTGGGGATGGTACCTTCTATAGCAGGGGTAGGCAATCTTAGAGAGATCGAGATCTACTTGAACAATATTGATGAAGTCAAAGATCACCGGGCACAGTGTCCTGTTGTTAGGGCCGGTTCACACCAGAACGCGATGCCAGAAAGGCATGTTCCATATGCACTTCCTGCACCATATTCAAAACACACTGCCTTTGTGATCTACTGTGGGTGATGATACACTGTTAACCCAAAATGTAGATCGCAACGCAGTAGACACCAAAAAAATGTGGGGTTTGTGTTGGGTTTGGGAGTGCGTTACGCACAGAATGCAGGGTTCAGGAGTGCATTATGCTCAGAATGCAGGGATCAGGAGTGCGTTATGCTCAGAATGCAGGGTTCAGGAGTGTGTTGCGCTCAGAATGCAGGGATCAGGAATGCATTATGCTGAGAATGCGGGGATCAAGAGTGTGTTACGCTCAGAATGCAGGAAACAGGAGTGCATTACGCTCTGAATGCAGGAATCAGGAGCACATTGTGCTCTGAATGCAGGAATCAGGAGTGCATTACGTCCAGAATGCAGAGATCAGGAGTGTGTTATGCTCAGAATGCAGGGATCAGGAGTGCATTATGCTCTGAATGCAGGGATCAGGAGTGCGTTGTGCTCTGAATGCAGGGATCAGGGGTGTGTTGCGCTCTGAATGCAGGGATCAGAAGTGTGTTGCACTCAGAGTGCAGGGATCAGGAGTGTGTTGCGCTCAGAATGCAGGGATCAGGAGTGCTTTTGCTCTCAGAATGCAGGGATCAGGAGTGCGTTGTGCCCAGAATGTAGGAATCATGAGTGCGTTATGCTCAGAATGCAGGGATCAGAAGTGCGTTGTGCTCAGAATGCAGGAACCAGGAGTGTGTTGCGCTCAGAATGCAGGGATCAGGAGTGCGTCATGCTCAGAATTTAGGGATTAGGAGTGCGTTACACTCAGACTCCAGGGTTCAGGAGTGTGTTACGCTCAGAATGCAGGGATCAGGAGTGCGTTACGCTCAGAATGCAGGGATCAGGAGTGCATTACGCTCAGAATGCAGGGATCAAGAATGCGTTATGCTCAGAATGTAGTGATCAGGAGAGCGTTATTCTCAGAATGCAGGAATCAGGAGTGCATTACGTTCAGAATGCAGGAATCAGGAGTGTGTTACACTCAGAATGCAGAGATCACTGCATTGGGGTGGCCCTGTCCATAGCAATGTCCACTGCCCCTTCACACCACCCACCACACACACACACACACACACACACACACACTCACACACACACACACGTGTCCTCTTCCCCCCTTCCATTGCATCCTACCTGTGCACACAGGAGGCCAAAAGGCAGCACAGTTATGGGCAGGGGGGCAGGGCAAAAGCTGTCAGAGTGACATATTAAAAAGCTGGTGATTGGTTGCTTAGGATCTAGCAACCAATCACCTGCGGGTTAACTTGAAAAGTTAACTTAGCCAGCACCTCCCCTCGCCCTCCGTCCTCAGCTGTGCTGCCCAAAGAAGGCATTAAAAACACCTGTGTTGCTTCTGAAGCATTTTTCAGGCGCTTTAGAAGAGCTGAATATTCCTTTCAATGGGCAGGGCATTTTGCTGTATACAGCGCTCCCACACCTCCCCAAAGATGCTGCTTGCAAGATTTTTCCTAATGTCCCAGAAGCGCACCGCCACCAGTGTGAAAAGACACACTGAAATGGGAGGCACTATTTAGAAGCTATTTCTAGCTCTAGAGTGCCTGAAAACCGCCTCAGTGTGAAAGGGGTCTTATGACAGCGGCGGAGGTGGGGAGAGAGAGAGATAGGAGGAAGGAAGGCGTGGCAAGGGAGGCAGAGAGGAGGCAGGGGTCGGCAGCGCAGACCCATTCCCGGTCTACCTGTCACCTACCCACGGTCGACAGGTAGCCATCAATCGACGTGTTGCTGACCCCGGTTCTAGAGGGTTGATTATACCTAACACTCTTCCCCACACACCAAATTTTGCAGTTTAAGAAGAGGTTTACTGATCAACATGGTCCATCATTCAAAGAATGGCGGTAGCTTTGTCACTATTGGCTCTGTATACATTTATATCTGGAAAAACAATTGCCCATACCTCCCAACTTTTTTAAATGGGAATGAGGGACACCTATCAGCAAAAGTATGCAGGCATAGGACATACCCCTTTCCACGCCCCCTTAAAGGAAAATTGTACAAAAAAAACAAGATTTGTTACCCCATAAATGCTTTTTTTACCATCAATATTACTTTATATTGGCTTTTGGAATTTACAAATGCAGCAATTTAGAAATCAGATGATAGGTTTAGCACTGGGAAACACTTTTTGATAGATAAAAAGTGCATTTTATATACGACTATATAGATCATATCAAAATGAGGGGAAAATGAGGAGGAATGAGGGACAGGGGGACATTGCTCCACATCAGCGACAGTGCCTCAAAATCAGAGACAGTTGGGAGCTATGAATTGCCTGTTATACAACTAGGACCTTGAGATGACCCTGTATTTTTGGGCCTGTTGGGTTTTTAAATCCTTTATGGTTTAAAAAAATATTTTTTTTCATAAAAACTCTGACAATACCATGGTGAAATCTTGCTGTCATGCAGTCTATGCTGTGACAGTCTGCAATGTATACATGTTTTCACTTTTTTTGTGGCTCTCATATGTGGCTTTGTAGAAATATTAAAAGAAGAAAATAAGGTGGTTAAAAATATGCCACAGAGTTTTCTCTGATGCACGCTGCCAAGGCATGGACTGCTTGATTGCTACATGATTAACACTGAGTGGTCAGCCTGAAGTGCTAGTGCAGATTTTATTTGGTAATTCAGGATACAATTTATTTGGCTAAATTGGGTTTGGAGAGCTGCTCTAAACCCAGTTGTTATGACAACCAGGAGTACGTGGAAATCAACATATAGCCAAGCACACTTGGCTTCTTCCAGTTCCCATTCTTTTGAATGATGTGATTGTACATAGGATGTACATAGAACTGAAAAGTATAATTACTAGTAGATGTTTGCGTGTTCATTGAGCAAGGGAAAGGTAGAAGAGAAATAAAGGTGTCTTTGTGAGTAAACTATAAATGTAAAAAAAAAAAAAAAAAATCGCCTATATACTGACTTTTTTTAAAATACCAACAGCATTTTCTCTTCTATATTTCACTTGCTCAGGTAGTGTGCCTGGATATATTTCATCACCATCTCTGCTCAGGACATAAACAGCTTTGGGAAGGAGCCATCAGATATAAAACGAAACTTTGCAATGCAACGTAAGCTGAAGGATTCATCTCTACACATCCTACAGTATATACCACACGCATTGATTGATCTTATACGCATATGGCTTTTACAGAGCAAGTTTAATTTTTTTCAATGTCAGTTGTACTGAGGGAGGCAAGACTTTGTAGCTTTTGCATTAAGGCAAAAAAAGTCAGCTTTTCATTTTTATTTTTTTTAAAGTGTGGACAGGGTTATTGTTTGCTTATTATTAATGCAGAAGTACAGCAGCCATCTTTAAGGAGTCCACTTTGCAATGCTTATCTATGGCAGCCTTTTTCAACCAAGGTGCCCAGGCAAAGGTTTTTTCAGGGGAGCCTTGGCAAAATGCCTAAAAATTGCCCAAAAATTGTATACAAGCCAGGGTTTGGATGAAGCCTGCCTTTTTAGTTGCAATAAATTTCAGGTTTCCATTGTGCACCATTACAACCTTCTAGATGCCGGCATCCTAATGACCAATGGCACCATCAATTGATAAAGAGGATGTCAGTCGTCTGCATAGCATCCTTGTTTGACCCTCCCCTGCCCTTCTCCATCAGCATTGGGGTCACATTAGTTGAGTGATGGAGAAAAACTGAGGTAGAAGAGAAACATAGGATCACTAGTCCATACCAGTTTGCAAAAGTATATTTGCTTTGGATGAATAAATCGCTTTTAACATTGGGTATCCTACCTGGACTTGTGGATGTTACTGCATTATGTAAACTATTAGAATAGCTTTTACATTTTAGAATGGGGTGCCTCGAGACTGTCGATAATTTTTAATGGGTACCTCGAGATTGTCCATCAAAGGGTTGCTTGACTGAAAAAAGGTTAAGAAACACTGATCTGTGGAGTGTCTACAGTGCAGGGGGCAGCCAGCTAAGCTGGGTCTCGATTGATATTGGAGGACAGTGATTGGCTGATGCAACAGATTAAGGAGAAGCGGGTCTGTAGGCTGCTGAGGAAAAAGAAATGCATTGTCTTAAAGAAAGCAGGTGTGTAGGGAAATGACTGGGCTGCTGCTGCTAGCTGAATGGATCCCTGCCATAGCTGATCGCAATCTGGTAAGAACTCAAAGAAGCCAAGAGACCTAGAACCTTCTCCCTGGGAGGGTGTGTGGTGTGATTTGGATGCCTGGTGAGATCAGACCGTACTAGAGAGTACTCTCACTGCTTTTAAGGAAGCAAAAATGGGTATGTCTCAGCAGGATTAAAAGAGACACCACAGTAACTCATATCCATGCTAGAGGATTTGAACTGAATCAGAGCACATGTCCAGAGATGCCCTGGGTCTGAGACTAACATTGCACAATTAATCTGTTGTCTGCTGGGAACTGTTGTGTTTTCTTCAAGGGCTCCATCTTTGCTGGCCAGCGTTTTTTTTTTTGTAATCATTCACCTGCCAGTGGGATAAACCTGGAACTGTTATAACATATTAGGACTACCTTTATATTGTGTTGCTAGGTAAATGCAGTTAAGTTATGTTAATTACAGTTAGTGCCGGTTCGCTCCGACTTAGAAAAAGGTTCCTGTACTACTTCGGGGGCGACTTGGGGCGACTTGCATAGACTTCTATACAGAAGTCGTTTTGCAAGTCGCCGCGGAAGTCGTTTGCAGGTCGCCTCGCTGAGGCGACCTGCAAGTCGTGCCGCCCCTGTGTGAACCGGGGCTGAGTGAGAATACTGCAGGTGTTTAACCATATCTCTTAGTAATGTTATTGTCTTATTGATTGTTTATATAAGAACACTTTCTAATCTTTTCACCTTTTGAGCTATGCTTGGCCTCATACATTCTTTGAATTACCTCAAGGTGTGCAGGTAAGTGCTGGGTGAGTGAGGTCATCTTCAGGTTTGCAGAGAAATCACAAAACAATTCTGTGGCTCCTCTGAGGGTAATGCTACAACTGCATGTATCCATGCACAGTATCTCCCTCTGCCCTTTACCTAAATATTATCCCCACCAGTCACAAATAAGTTAAATACATATTTTTGTGTGCGCTACATGCCTTTACAAATACGGATATTACCTTGTAATAGTAAAATCATCACTGTGCTGAACACAGCATGTGCTGAAAGCAGAGCTGTGAGAGGTACCCAGCAGGTCCCATCCACTACAGCCTGCCTACAGAAAACACAATCAGATAGAGCAGCAGTGACCAATCTTTATTACAGAAAGGTCCTGCACAACTGCCCCAGTTTCTCACTGGAATATTGCCCAGATCTAGAAGAAATACCTAAAACATACCAAGATTCAAGTAAAAATACACATGTCTTATGAAAGTAGATGATGTTTGCCTATCCTGGAGTTCAGCTTTAAGCTGTTTGACATATGAGGTCATGGTCAGCATGTGGAGATCTTGTAGTAAAAATATTATGGAATGCTGAACAGGTTACTTTCTATATTACATGGGGGGGGGGGGGTGTATGGGCAGCATAGAGCTATACATGGAGATCAGTGGGACAGTATGCAACTGCAATAATGGCAGAAAGGTAATTCTGCTCTTTAGCTTAAATACACAAATAATGGTAGAAAAAGACTAAGTGGTCCATGAAATTTGCTTTGTTCTTCAGATCAAGATGATGGCTGTCAAAGTCCCTGATCAATTGAGTCAGCTTAATATTTTAAACTGTGTGCAAAAACTAGAACCATTATAGACAAATATATAGTCTCAACAGAAGAAGTACTTCTCTGGATTGGTGTATCTAGACCATAGCATTTTGAGGGGAATTCTCTCCTCTTTAGAGCGTCATTTCTGGGAGGAGGGGATCAGCCTGCACCAAGTACCCCCCCCCCCCCCCTTAGAGCGTGCTCCATTGTGGCTACCAGTTACATGCAGTGTGCCTATGGTGTGCCGCTACTTAAATGGTCTCTATATGCCAGCACCTGGCAATGAAAATAGTTGAAACTGTCAGGCAAAGTGATCTCCACTCAACAGTAGAACTATGGTCCCAGTGATCTCCACTCAACAGTAGAACTATGGTCCCAGCCACGACTGGGGTGTTCAGGAAAGTTATTAATGAACAGTAGTGCTGGGGTGGTTATTATTTTTCTTTCAGTCAGTCACTGATCAGCAATATTATTTTAACCATTTTCCAGGTGTGTGGGCTTACTGCCAATGACATTATTTTATTTCCACACTACAAGTCATACATAATGAAGTAATACCCACATTATGGGCCACACCTCCATGTGTTCAGCGAGTGTATTTTTCTTCCTAATACTATCAAGGGAATCCCTCCTAAATATTTTCATTTGTTGGTAACATCAACATTATGTACATCATGTGATTGTTGATAATGTATTATCTTGTTTAAATTACATAAATACATAAAGTCTATACTGATGGCTCCTGACAAAGAGGATAATGTCCAAGAAACGCGTTGAGCCGTAACGAATACTGTACATGTGGTATTTTACTATGATGTACCCTTTTTATGTAATAATATATATATTTGTCACGTACCTGACGGTAGAGCCTGATATGCAGGGAACAGCCTCTCTTGCTCCTCTGATTCTGGCCCCCTGATAGAGTAGACAGGAGGAGTAGAAGTGCAGAGTCGCACAAGTGCCAAACAGTTCGTCTTCACTGTAATGTAGAACAGCAGCAGGTGGCCCGGTGCTGGAGCAGGGTTCTCCAATGAGCAGAAGATGCAGGTCGGGCAAGCCGGGTCAAACACTGGCGGGAACGTCAGGAGCAGAAGCGGAGGCAGGTGCGTAGTCTGGATGCAGGCAGGGTCGGCAACGGGCTGGCAGCGTGGTAGTAGGAGGAGCAGGCAGATGCAGAGTCAGAACAAGCCGGGTCAGATGCAGGCAGCAGGTAGCAGAGGCAAGCCGGGTCGGTAAACAGGTGCAGGTATCATGAGTAAAGCAGGCAGGAACACATGGGAATGCTGTAGAATGGACAGCACTGGATGCAAGCACAGACCAAGTTTAAATAGCCTCTTGGTAATGTGCACACAGGTGTTCACCGAAGGTGTTCTGGCAGAGGCTGAGGTCACAGGTCGGCTTCTCCTTCGGCCATCTTGAGTACTGGCTGGTCTTCCCTGACATTGCCCCCCCAAACGGGCAGCCTCCGGATGCCCAATCTGGCTACTTTGTCAGGATAGGTCCTCTTAAAGGTTCGGATGAGTTCTTGGGCATGAATGTTGGTTTCAGGTTCCCACGAGTTGTCTTCAGGACCGTAACCCCTCCACTTAATAAGGTATTGAACTTGACCTCTCCTTCTCCTGCAATCTAAAATCGCCTCTATTTCAAATTCCTCTTTGCCATCTACCACCACAGGTTCGGGTGGCTCTGTATTCCGATCCGGAAAAGAGTTGGGGATGGCGGGCTTCAGTAAGGTTATATGAAACACAGGGTGGATCCTGAAGGTCTCCGGTAACTCCAGCTCATAGGCAACATCGTTAATTCGTCTCTTTACAGGAAACGGTCCCACGAATCTGGGGCCTAATTTCCTCGAGGGACAGGTTAGTTTCAGATTTGTTGTGGCTAACCAGACTTGGTCCCCCGGGTTCAGGATCAGGTCCCCTCTTCTCTTCTTATCGAAGATCTGTTTGTTATAAGCTTGAGTCTTGGCCATCGTCTCTTGTAGCAGCTTGTTGTTGGATCTAAAGAAATCCAATGTTTCAAGTACAACGGGTACCGGGCATTCCGGAATGTTATTAAACATAAAGGACGGGTGAAAACCATAGTTTGCGAAGGGAGGTTGTTTCGTGGCTGAATGAGAAGAATTATTGTAGGCAAACTCGGCTAAGGGAAGTAAGGACACCCGATCGTCTTGTGAAAAGGAGGAGAAGCAGCGCAGATATTGTTCCAGTGTCTGGTTGGTCCTTTCTGTCTGACCATTAGTCTGCGGATGATAGGCTGAAGAGAATGAAAGTTCAATACCCAAGGATTCACACAAGGATCTCCAGAATCTGGAGGTGAACTGGACCCCTCTGTCTGAGACGATGTTAGCCGGAACCCCATGGAGTCTTATAACCTCTCTGATGACGATCCATGCCGTCTCTTGTGCAGAAGGGATGCCCTTCATAGGAATGAAGTGGGCCATCTTGGACAATCGATCAACGATTACAAAGATAGTACTGTATCCCTCGGATGGGGGCAGTTCCACAATGAAGTCAATTGAAATCATTCTCCATGGTCTGTTCGGGACAGGTAATGGCTTCAACAGACCCCAGGCCCTGGATTTGCTGTTCTTATTACGGGTGCAGGTGGTGCACGATTCCACATATCTCCTACAGTCTCTTGCCACCCCTGGCCACCAGAAGGTTTGCTGCACCAATTCAGCAGTCTTGCTGGCCCCAAAGTGTCCTGCCAGCGTGTGGTCGTGGCACATGCTCAGCGTGGCAGTTCGTAGATCCTCCGGCATGAAGACCTTATCCTCATACCAGAGTAGCCCTTCCTGTGTCCATAAAGTGATCCCAGATGGTGTAGAACTCCTCACAGAGGCTTGTTTAATTTGCGTCATTAAGTCCCCTTGTAGGAGAAGGAAATTTCCCGAGGACAGAGGGGGAGAGATGTCTTGGGATTTGCTAAACATGCGTGATAGCGCATCCAGCTTTATGTTCTTGGATCCAGGTCTGTATGTCAGATGGAAGGTAAATCTCGAAAAGAAAAGTGCCCACCTGGCCTGGCGAGGTCAAAATCTCTTTGCTGTTCTTGGATATTTGAGATTCTTGTGATCTGTGTAGATTAAGATTGGATGTGCTGCTCCCTCGAGAAGGTATCTCCATTCTTCTAATGCTGCCTTAATTGCTAAAAGTTTGCGATCCCCAACGTCGTAATTCTTCTCCGCGCTAGACAGTTTACATGAGAAGAACGCGACTGGGTGCAACAGGGCCTTGGGGCCCTGTCTTTGGGACAAGATAGCTCCCACCGCAGTTTCCGAGGCATCCACTTCTAAGACATACGGTAAGGCCGAGTCTGGGTGCTTCAAGAAGGGTGCAGATGTGAAAAACCTCTTCAGCGTTTCAAAAGCCGACTGAGCCTCTGGAGACCAGCGGAATGGGGACCCCTGTTTGGTAAGCTGTGTAATGGGGGCAATGATTGCTGAGAACCCCCGAATAAATTTTCGATAAAAGTTTGCAAAGCCTATGAAACGTTGAATACCTTTCTTGTCACATGAAGTAGGCCAGTCCAGGATAGCCGTTACCTTCTGGGGATCCATCCGGATACCTTCGGTGGAAATGATCAGCCCCAGAAATTGGATACTCTGGCGTTCAAACTCGCACTTCTCGGGTTTGGCCTATAATCCGTGTTGTCGAAGGCGGGCTAATACACTTCTCACGTGTTTGCGGTGGTGTTCTAGGGAGGAAGGAAAAATTAGCATATCATCAAGGTATAGAATGACTAATAAGTCCAGGAAGTCTCTGAGAACATCATTAATGAAATGCTGGAAGGTAGCCGGAGAGTTGCAGAGCCCGAAGGGCATCACGAGATACTCGTAATGCCCAAATCGTGTGCGGAGAGCAGTCTTCCACTCGTCTCCCTCCCGAATGCGCAACCAAATTATAGGCGCCCCGAAGATCCAATTTTGTAAATATGGTAGCGGAACCAAGTCTTTGAAAAAGTTCGGGAACTAATGGAAGTGGGTAACGGTTCTTCATCATCACCTTGTTAAGTTCACGGTAGTCCACACAGGGCCTTAATGACTGATCCTTCTTCTGGACGAAGAAAATCCCCGCCCCAACTGGAGACGTGGAAGGGCGGATGAAGCCTTTCCTGAGATTGTCATTGATATAGTCCTTCAGTGCCACCAGCTCACTTTCAGACAGAGGGAAAATCCTCCCAAAAGGAACTTCGGCTCCGGGGAGTAGCTCTATAGGGCAGTCATAGGGCCGATGAGGTGGGAGGATCTCTGCCCCTTCTTACTAAACATGTCTAGGAAGCTGTGGTAGGCTGTAGGCACAAGCTGACTGGTTTCAGAGTCCGTATCTAGACACAGCAGAGCGGGAACATCACAGGAGGTCTGTAGGCAGTGCTGGGTGCAGTAAGAGGAGACGAAGTTAATGCTTCCTTTAGACCAGTCGATATGGGGATCGTGGGCCTTCAACCAAGGTATACCGAGGATAACTGGGAACAGAGGGGAAGCAATGGCGTCTAGTCGTAGCAGTTCTCGGTGGTCCTGGGACATGATGGTCAGCAGAGGAATGGTTTCGTGAGTGACTGCTCCGGACTTAATGGTGGAACTATCGGCCAAGTGAACCGAGAGTTTGTGTGCTTTAGGCTGCGGGGGGGATATGATGTTCGGCAGCAAAGGACAAGTCCACAAAGCAGCTGCATGCTCCGGAATCAATTATGGTGGTAGTCTGAAGAGTCCTTCCTGGCAGCTGTAGAGAAATGGGAATAGTAAAGTGAGCGGAGTTGTTAAGCGAGCTTGGGGTTAGCGAGACAGAAGTAGTGAAGAGAGACTTACGAGGTTTCACTGGGCAGCACCTCACGTAATGTCCGGATCCCCCGCAGTATAGGCATAAGTTCTGTTGGCGGCGGCGTTGTCATTCTTCAACAGTAAGAGAGGGTCGCAGCAGGCCGAGTTGCATAGGTTCCGGGGCGTCAGGATCCGGAGTGGCTGGAGCAGGTGGAACGGGATAGGACGAGCTGGGTACCCGAGGTAACATCCACACTGGACAGAATGGAGTGGACGCTCTCTCTAGTCTTCATTCTCTCAGCCGGCGATCGATCTGGATGGATAGATCAATCGGAGTTTCTAAGGTAGGGGGTACCCCTACCTGCGCTAACTCATCTTTGAGTGGTTCGGAGAGGCCCATACGAAATTGGTATCATAGGGCGGTGTCGTTCCAGTTCGTGTCAAATGCCCATCTTCAAAATTCAGAGACGTAGTCTTCCACTGCCCTACGACCCTGTTGAAGTGCATGAAGGGCCGCTTCGGCTGAAGCTCTCTGCTGAGGATCTTCGTACAGCTGGGGCATGGCACTGAAGAAAGAGTTTAAGTCAGATAAGCATTCGGCCTTCTGTTCCAGAAGGCGGTGGGCCCAAAACTGTGGCTCCCCTTGTAGCAGGGAGATTACAAAGCCGACCTTGGCAGCTTCTAAGGAGAATGTGCGGGGTTGAAGGGCAAAATACAGTTCACATGCGTTCCAAAACGCTCTAAACTTGCTGCGTTCACCCAGGAACCGGTCTGGGGTAGGTACCCTGGGCTCAGGTGGGAGCATGACCATGGCAGGAGCAGGAGAAGATCCCTGAGAGGAGGCTGATGCTAAAGGTGGACCCTGTGGAGTTGCAGCACCTGTCAGGGTCTGTAGGCATTCCTCTAGCTGAGTGTAGCCCCGCTGTAGGTCTTTGACAGCTTGTGCCAAGCCGGCTAGGTGCTGGCAAAGTTCATCCATAGGAGAGGGTCCCTGCGCAGGCTCAGACATGGCTGTCCGTTACTGTCACGTACCTGATGGTAGAGCCTGATATGCAGGGAATGGCCCCTCTTGCTCCTCTGATTCTGGCCCCCTGATAGAGTAGAGAGGAGGAGCAGAAGTGCAGAGTCGCACAAGTGCCAAACAGTTCGTCTTCACTGTAATGTAGAACAGCGGCAGGTGGCACGGTGCTGGAGCAGGGTTCTAAAATGAGCGGAAAATGCAGGTCGGGCAAGCCGGGTCAAACACTGGCGGGAACGTCAGGAGCAGAAGCGGAGGCAGGTGCATAGTCTGGATGCAGGCAGGGTCGGCAACGGGCTGGCAGCGTGGTAGTAGGAGGAGCAGGCAGATGCGGAGTCAGAACAAGCTGGGTCAGATGCAGGCAGCAGTTAGCAGAGTCAGAGGCAAGCCGGGTCGGTAAACAGGTGCAGGTATCACGGGTAAAGCAGGCAGGAACACACAGGAATGCTGTAGAACGGACAGCACTGGATGCAAGCACAGACCAAGTTTAAATAGCCTCTTGGTAATGTGCACACAGGTGCACCGAAGGTGTTCTGCCAGAGGCTGAGGTCACAGGTCTATTTCTCCGTCGGCCATCTTGAGTACTGGCTGGTCTTCCCTGACAGGCTGAGGTCACAGGTCGACCTCTCCTTCAGCCATCTTGAGTACTGGCAGGTCTTCCCTGACAGGCTGAGGTCACAGGTCGACTTCTCCTTCGGCCATCTTGAGTACTGTCTGGTCTTCCCTGACAATATTGGTGTTTTTTAAAACAAATATGAACAATAAAAATGTGTTTTACAAACTAATGAATGCTGCGCCTTAAAAGTCCCATGCCAATACCATGGTGTCGTTTTTATTATATACATCATTATGTCAGACTTAAAGGTACTGCCCACTGCTTTCTCATTTACATGCACCTGACACTGTTCAGCAATTTTATGAGTTAGTTCACTCATTAGTCACCATCACCAGTTCACTGTGAATGGCTGAAGTTAAAATGCTCCAGAAATGTGATGGATGCTGAAGATTCTTGTTCAGTAGCTTTTCAAGACAACGGAGATCAGGGTCTCTGGCATCTGGGACCCAAACATTTTGTTTTGCATTAAGCTCTTCCTAGATCTGATCACTCACCCAGATGTCATAGTATTCATCAAATGTTCCTATTCTGCCTTTAGAATATTAGGTTGCTCTTTACATTAACATAAAAAATAACCTGACATTGTCACTCCTGGGGTTCTTCTGCCTGCAGAGTGCTTACTAATTTTCAAATGGAAGAGAAAATGTATGATGCAAATAAATTACAGTAAGATAAAAAAAAATGAAATAAATCTTTGGTAATAGGATGTCTCAAATTAGGATGTCTGAAATTCAGTATAACAAAAGTCAATTGAAATGGCTGTAAGTCAGGTTATAGTGTTTTTGATCATTGTTAAAAAAATACACAGTGATGATTAAAAGTTGATACATACAGGCCGAATATCGGCCGGTATCAGCCGGTTCAACAGAAATCGTCTGACTTTCGGCCCGTGTGTATAGCAGCCTGTATGATGGAAGCGTGTCCTAATGACCATTTTGTATCGAACAGCATGCTGAAAAACTAGCATTTAATCAGTGCTCGCAGCCAATGACTGTGAGCGCTGATCAGTGTGTTCAGGCGGGGGGTAGTCCCCCTGTCAGAACACAATGGCTCAGTGGGGGAGATCACCACGCTGACATTGCTTAGTTAGTACGGCGACCTCTCAGTTATTTTTCATTCAGCCCGCTGCGTTGAATGAAATAAAACTGCCCTTGTGTAACTAATATTAATCTTGTCACCCCAAACCACAAGGTGAGGACAAATAGTTAGGGTTGGGTGGGGTTTAGGTCTCAAGATGCAGAGGTTGAGTATCCAAAGCAAACTGAAAAACCAACTGGGAAAACGTTTTTCATGGACAAGGGTAGTAATAGCAGACACTTTAGTTTCCATTACTCAAAGTTTGGGGTGACTAATGTGTTTTTAGTGAAATTGATTCCACTATAAATTAACAAAATAACCAAATGTTATAATAACTGTTGCCATCAGCACAACATTTCTTGAATTTTCCTTATTTTTTTCTGTAAGTTTTTTTCTGTGAAAAAATTCCAAAATACAGTAGGCTAATTGGAGGATTTTGTTCGTGCAAGTATCACTCCATAATACTTGAAGGGAGCATTCATAATCTTTAGAAGCCATTAAAAACCATTTGTACTCTCAAAAGTGCTGCCAGCATTGCTGCAGAGGTTGAAGGGGTCAGCCTGTCAGTGCTCAGACCATACACCGCACACTACATCAAATTGGTCTGCATGGCTGTCGTCCCAGAAGGAAGTCTCTTCTAAAGATGATGCACAAGAAAGCCTGTAAACAGTTTGCTGAAGACAAGCAGACTAAGGACATGAATTACTGGAACCAGATGGTGTCAAGCGTGTGTGGCGGCAACCAGGTGAGGAGTTGTGTGTCTTGCCTAAAATCAGGCATGGTGGTGGGAGTGTCATGGTCTGGGGCTGCTGCCGAAACTGGGGAGCTATAGTTCATTGAGGGAACCATGAATGCCAACATGTACTGTGTTATACTGAAGCAAAGCATGATCCCCTCCCTTCAAAGACTGGGCCGCAGGGCAGTATTCCAACATGATAACGACCCTAAACACACCTCCAAGATGACCACTGCCTTACTAAAGAAGCTGAGGGTAAAGATGATGGACTGGCCAAGCATGTCTCCAGACCTAAACCCTATTGAGCATCTGTGGGGCATCCTCAAATGGAAGGTGAAGGAGCGCAAGGTCTCTAACATCCACCATCTCTGCAATGTTGTCACGGAGGAGTGGAAGAGGACTCCAGTGGTAACCTGTGAAGCTCTGGTGAACTCCATGGCCAAGAGGGTTAAGGCAGTGCTGGAAAATAATGGTGGTCACACAAAATATTGACACTTTGGGCCCAACTTGGACATTTTCACTTAGGGGTGTACTCACTTTTGTTGCCAGTGGTTTAGACATTAATGACTGTGTGTTGAGTTATTTTGAGGGGACAGCAAACCTGCAGCATTACATTTGTGCAAGGGTAATGAATAATACCTGTAATGTTTGTAAATTCTGTGTTTTAATGTGTTAATGTGTTGCCTTTTGCCAGCCAAATGTAGATTTTGATATCTATATGCTACATTGCACCTCAAAGTTTGCAGCTTTCCAGTCCCTCGACACTGTAGAGCTGCCATACAATTTCTCTGCAGCTCTTCAGATAATTTGTAATGTATACTGCAGTGTAAATTCTGATTAATACTTTAAAGTTTGTGGCCTATTCCAGTGCTCAAGCACTTAAAAATATGTGTGGCTATTGTCGTTATGATAATACACTCTCATTTTTATTTCAAGATAAAACCTACCTCATCTGTCCTTATTGTAATACTGCGTAGCCAAGCTGCTTATATACTGTCCAGATACTGTACAAAACTTTTGGCTATTGTCTCCAAGATATTGCTCTCTGATTTGTGTAATAAGATTAAAACTGTCTCATCTTTTCTTCTAGTATTGCTGCTTAACCATGCTGCTCAACTATGTGGCTATAATCTCTCAAATAATAGACTCTAATGTCAAGCTAATATTTGCCTTGTCTCTTCCTCTTGTATTACAGCCTAGCCAAGCTGCTTACATACTGTTCAACCGCTGTACAATATTTGTTGCTAATTTCTGTCAGATGATGCACTCTAATTCCTGTTTCAGAGATAAAACTTGCCTCATCTCTCTCTCTTAAATTGTGGTCCAACCAAACTGCTTACATACTGTTCACCCACGATAAAATATTTGTGGTGATTGTCCCTCAGGTCATACAATCCTATTTCTAATTCAAGATGAAACCAGCATCATCTCTTTCTCTTATACTGAGGCGTAACCAAGTTGCTTACATACTGTCAAGCCAATGCATACTATCCAATATCCACTATCCATTGCCCCTGTGAGACGAAGCGTACATTGGGTTGGAGGACATTGCGGTGGTGTCAGCACGCCCGCCGGTGCGCAAGACGATAATTTCTGAAAAAAAGTGGAAAATACTGCTCTGTCACCTGAAAAAAAATGGAATCAGCAGCCGGCACAGCAAAAGACAATTGCAATTTAAGATAATGGATACAAGTGCAGCACTAAATGAAAATGGTCATATGAGAAAAGACTGTGTGGTGGTAAAAAAAATAAAAAAATATATAAATTTAAGAGTGAAAAAATGTTAAATGTATGAACATAAACATGATATACTCCTAATAAATGTGCAAATATATATATATATATATATATATATATATATATATATATATATATTTTTTTTTTTTATTCACTTGAAAAAGTCCACAACGTGATAACAAGTGAAATGAATAGAGTCCACGGGTGGCAGCTGGAATATGCTGCAGATCCTGATAAGTGGATAGCCTCATTTGGACATCAGTGGAAAAGTAAATGTAAGAAGTGGATGATAGAAGCAAAACCACCACCAACATATGGAAGGCTTACCATAGCTAATGGACTCAACAAGGCATACGCCTACTGAGTCATCAGGGCTTGTGGTGAAACCGCATGTCAAGACTATACTCACCGAGGCCAAGATGCCGAGAGCGGCTCGCCCTTATGACCACGCGCACCCGATCCCTGGAAGTGATACAGGGAATTGGGGGCACGCGGAGGCACGGGCTTCCGGTGGTGGCAGGATCCCCGAAGGGCCGGAAGGAGGTCCCGGTAGCCGTTGGGTACTGAGGAACTGCAAAGACAAGTGGTTAGATCCAGATCTGGGTACCAGGCAAAGCAAGTCCGTAATTCAGGCAGAGGTCAGAACCGGGGTATCAAGCAAAGCAAGTCCGTAATTCAGGCAGAGGTCAGAACCGGGGTATCAAGCAAAGCAAGTCCGTAATTCAGGCAGAGGTCAGAACCGGGGTATCAAGCAAAACAGAGTCCGTTTAATCAAGCAGAGGTCAAGGGTATCCGGCAGGCAGAGTAATCCGTAAATCAGGCAGAGGTCAGGGGTATCAGGCAAGCAAGAGTAATCCGTTAATCAGGCAGAGGTCAGGGGTATCAGGCAAGCAAGAGTAATCCGTTAATCAGGCAGAGGTCAGGGGTATCAGGCAAGCAAGAGTAATCCGTTGATCAGGCAGAGGTCAGGGGTATCAGGCAAGCAAGAGTAATCCGTTGATCAGGCAGGTTTCAGCACAGGGTCACTAGGAAATACAGGAAGTAACAGGTATAGGGAACAGGGCACAGCTGACGACAAACCAGCAACCCGACTGGGTGCTGGAGCCGTCAGAAGTAACCCTCCGGCGAGCGCGTCAGCGTGACGCGCTGCCGGGCACCCGCACAGCCACGGCGCGCACACGGGGACCGCCGTGCACCCGCGCGCGCCGCACCATCGGGCCGCGAACGGGTGTACGGCGTAGCGTGAGTCCTCCACGCATGCGCCCTGGAGCCCGGCGGACGGAGGCGGCTTGTGCCTCCTGACAGTGCCCCCCTCCTAAGGGCGGACACTGGACGCCCAGGCTGGACATCACTTCCGGATGGTCTCGATGGAAAGCTTGAATTAAACGTGGTGCATGCAGATTCTTTGCGGGTTCCCAAGAGTTGTCCTCAGGTGGATATCCTTTCCACTGGATCAAATACTGCAGTTGTCTGCCCTTCTTCCTACAGTTAAGGATGGACTCCACCTCAAACTCATTCTCCCCATCCACCCTAACTGGTGGAGGAGGAAGTTCCCTTCTTTCTGGAAAAATGCTGTCCACCACGGGCTTCAGCAAGGACACATGGAAGACTGGATGGATCCTGTATGTCTTTGGTAACGCTAGCTCCATAGCCACAGGGTTGATAATCCTTTTGTTGGGAAAAGGACCAATGAACTTGGGCCCCAGTTTCCGAGAAGGCACGGATAGTTTAAGGTTGGTTGTGGACAACCAGACCTCCTCTCCTATATTAAAGGTTGGATTCTCCCTCCTGCCCCGGTCATACTGCTCCTTGTAATCCGCTTGAGCTTTTTGCAACATGTCTTGAATTCTCTGGAAATTCGCTTGTAAAGAGGTTATTCTGTCATGCACTGCAGGGACTGCTATCTCAGGAACATCGTTGGACAGAAACGTGGGATGGAATCCGCAATTTGCCCAGAAAGGCGTTTGGTTGGTAGCAGCGTGAACAGAATTGTTATACGCGAACTCCGCGTATGGGAGAAGGCTTGCCCAATCATCCTGGGATCCTGAGCAGAAACACCGCAGGTATTGCTCTAGGGTCTGGTTCGTCCTCTCCGTTTGGCCGTTGCTCTGAGGGTGGTAGGCTGATGAGAGGCAGACCTTGATATCTAGGGCTTTGCAGAGCTCCCTCCAGAACTTGGACGTAAATTGTACACCCCTGTCTGACACAATACTCTTTGGTACACCATGGAGCCTGATGATTTCCTTCAGAAAAATATTGGCCGTCTCTAAGGCCGAAGGGGTGCCCTTCATGGGCAAAAAATGGGCCATCTTGGAGAGACGGTCAACCACGACAAAAATAGTGGTAAAACCCCCCGAGGCTGGCAAGTCCACTATGAAATCCATGGAGACGTCCGACCATGGCCGTTCTGGGATGGGCAGAGGTTTTAGTAAACCCCAAGACTTGGCGTTTTGACCTTTGTTCCGCTGACATAGAGGACAAGAAGCCACATATTCCTTGCAATCCCGTCTCCACCCAGGCCACCAAAAGGAACGGGAGACCAGCTCGGATGTTTTTCTTATTCCAAAGTGCCCTGCGAGTTTATGGTCATGGCACATTTTAAGGGTTAGCGACCGTGTCTCCCGGGGTACAAAAATTTTCCCACGGATCCAAAAAAAATTCCCATTTCTCTTCAAGGATTGTACCTCTGGTTCCATGCAAGAGTTGGATGATGATTTAATGGACAACATCAAGTCCACCTGTGTCATCCCAAGGAAGTTTTGAGAAGAGAGGATTGTACTAGGTTCTGGAGTTTGGGAATCTGCTGAGAACATCCGTGAGAGTGCGTCTGCCTTTCCATTCTTTGTGCCAGGTCTGTAGGATATGTGGAAGTTGAAGCGAGAGAAAAAGAGAGCCCAACGGGCCTGTCTAGGTTTTAATCGCTTTGCTGTCCGTAAGTACTCGAGGTTCTTATGATCTGTAAAGATCATCACTGGGTGTAATGCGCCTTCGAGCAGATACCTCCATTCTTCTAGAGCCAATTTTATGGCCAGCAGCTCCCTGTCACCCACGTCGTAGTTTAATTCCGGCGGGCTGAGTCTCCGGGATGCGAATGCAACGGGGTGAAGGATGGCTTTGGGCCCTTGTCTTTGGGAAAGAATTGCTCCTGTTGCAATTTCCGAGGCATCCACCTCCAGTACAAATGGCTGAGAAGGATCGGGGTGGCGAAGAATTGGAGCCGAACTAAACAGGTTTTTTAATTTCAGAAAGGCCTCTTGTGCGGCTTCGGACCACCGGAAGGAACCGTGCTGGCGGGTTAGCTGGGTGATGGGTGCCACAATAGCCGAGAATCCGATAATGAATTTCCGGTAAAAGTTGGCGAATCCTATGAACCGTTGGACCCCTTTTTTATCGGACGGAGCTGGCCACTCCTGAATGGCTTGTATCTTTTGGGGATCCATTGCGATTCCATCGGCTGATATGATAAACCCCAGGAATTGTACCACTGATCTCTCGAATTCGCACTTCTCCACCTTCAAATAAAGCTTGTGCTGCTTCAATATAGTAAGGACCTTTTTGACATGCCCCTTGTGTAGCTCAATCGTGGAGGAGAAAATGAGTATGTCATCTAAATAGACAACAAGAAAGTCATCCAGGTATTCTCGGAATATATCGTTGACGAGGTGCTGAAAAGTGGCTGGAGCATTACACAGCCCGAATGGCATCACCAAGTACTCGAAGTGTCCAAACCTGGACTGGAATGCTGTCTTCCATTCATCCCCGGCTCTGATTCTAACAAGGTTATAGGCACCCCGGAGGTCTAATTTGGAAAAGACCTTGGCAGATCGGAATCGTTGGAACAGCTCCGGAATAAGCGGCAGTGGATACCTGTTCTTGATGGTGATATTATTAAGCTGCCGGTAGTCCACACAAGGTCTAAGGGATCCATCCTTTTTTCCAACAAAGAATATCCCTGCTCCGGCAGGTGAAGATGAGGGACGTATAAACCCCTTTTCCAGGTTCTCATTGATGTATTGTTTGAGAGCCTCCAGTTCAGTCTCTGAGAGGGGAAATATACGACCGAACGGAATCACTGACCCTGGCAGCAGATCGATCGGACAGTCATAAGGCCGATGAGGTGGTAGGCGGTCGGCCATTTGTTTATTAAAGACCTCTTGGAACTCAAGATATTCGGAGGGAATCTGCTGAAGTTTATCCGCCGGAATAGTAACCGTAGCACAAACCTTTGGAGTTGAAGGGAGGCAATGCTCAGAGCAATATGGAGAGGAGAAGGATACCACCTTAATGCTCCATTGGATCTGCGGATCATGAGCCTGTAACCAGGGCAGGCCTAGGATGACGGGAAAAATGGGAGAATGGATGAGATCAAGCCGTAGGAGCTCCTGATGCCCGGAGTCGGTGGTTACCAGAATAGGCCGGGTCTCCTGGGTGACTGGACCCGAACTAGGAAGAGACCCATCAGCCAGATGCACCTGTAGACCTTGAGCTTTCGTTTGCAAGGGAATACGGAGGCTGCGGGCCAGGGCTGCATCCATGAAGCAGCTACAAGCTCCCGAATCAATGATGGCGGGTAGGCGAGACTCCCCTTCCGGTAGCTGCAGGGAAACAAACAACATCACATAAGACTTTGGAGCATTATTATCTTGGTAATTCATCAATCTTGGCTGAAGAAACTTACTGGGCCTTATTGGACAGCTGCGCAGGAAGTGTCCAGCTCCCCCGCAATAAAGACACAAGTTGGACTGCCGTCTGCGTTGCCTCTCTTCTGAAGTTAGTGGGGCCCGGACCAGGCCTAGCTGCATGGGCTCAGCTTCAGGAGGTGTTGTAGGAGATGGTGACGGCATAGGTGAGGCTCTGAATGGCGTCCACGTAGGGCGTGGACCCTGGAACCGCTCTGAACGACGCTCCCGCAGGCGCCTGTCCAGTTTCGTGGCTGCCTGAATTAGCTCTTCCAAGGAATCGGGAGTCTCCATTCTGGCCAGCTCATCTTTGAGGAGTTCGGACAAGCCTTGACGGTACTGGTAGCGCAGTGCCGGCTCGTTACAATTTGTGTCGGCCGCCCATTTACGGAATTCTACCGTATAGTCCTCAATTGGTCTCCTCCCTTGGGACAGGTGGTGTAAGATGGCTTCAGCTGTAGCCTTCCGCTGAGGGTCGTCATAGAGTTTGGACATACTCTCGAAGAAGGTATCTATAGAGTTTAACACAGGACTTCCCTGTTCCATTAAGCCGTGGGCCCAAGCCTGAGGTTCTTCTGACAGCAGTGAGATTGCGAATCCTACTTTGACGATCTCTGATGCGAAGGTCCGGGGCTGAAGGGCAAAGTACAGAGAGCATGCGTTCTTAAAAGCTCTGAATTTTTTACGGTCCCCTGAGAACCGTTCAGGTGTAGGGACCCTAGGTTCAGGAAGCGCCATGACAACTGTAGGGTTGGTGGTGGCCTGGGGAAGCGAACCTTCATTGCTGGGTGCGGGAGCTGCAGCAGCAGGAGGGAGTACCCCAGTAATTTGTTGGAGGCGGTTGTCAATCTGAGTATACCCCTCCTGTAGTTTCTGAACTGAGTCGGCCAAAGTGGAGACCTGCTGACACAGGATCTCCAAAGGAGAGCGCGCTCTGTCGGCCTCGGACATCTGGCTGGTTTGTACTGTCAAGACTATACTCACCGAGGCCAAGATGCCGAGAGCGGCTCGCCCTTACGACCACGCGCACCCGATCCCTGGAAGTGATACAGGTAATTGGGGGCACGCGGAGGCACGGGCTTCCGGTGGTGGCAGGATCCCCGAAGGGCCGGAAGGAGGTCCCGGTAGCCGTTGGGTACTGAGGAACTGCAAAGACAAGTGGTTAGATCCGGATCGGGGTACCAGGCAAAGCAAGTCCGTAATTCAGGCAGAGGTCAGAACCGGGGTATCAAGCAAAGCAAGTCCGCAATTCAGGCAGAGGTCAGAACCGGGGTATCAAGCAAAGCAAGTCCGTAATTCAGGCAGAGGTCAGAACCGGGGTATCAAGCAAAACAGAGTCCGTTTAATCAAGCAGAGGTCAAGGGTATCCGGCAGGCAGAGTAATCCGTAAATCAGGCAGAGGTCAGGGGTATCAGGCAAGCAAGAGTAATCCGTTAATCAGGCAGAGGTCAGGGGTATCAGGCAAGCAAGAGTAATCCGTTAATCAGGCAGAGGTCAGGGGTATCAGGCAAGCAAGAGTAATCCGTTGATCAGGCAGAGGTCAGGGGTATCAGGCAAGCAAGAGTAATCCGTTGATCAGGCAGGTTTCAGCACAGGGTCACTAGGAAATACAGGAAGTAACAGGTATAGGGAACAGGGCACAGCTGACGACAAACCAGCAACCCGACTGGGTGCTGGAGCCGTCAGAAGTAACCCTCCGACGAGCGCGTCAGCGTGACGCGCTGCCGGGCACCCGCACGGCCACGGCGCGCACACGGGGACCGCCGTGCACCCGCGCGCGCCGCACCATCGGGCGGCGAACGGGTGTACGGCGTAGCGTGAGTCCTCCGCGCATGCGCCCTGGAGCCCGGCGGACGGAGGCGGCTTGTGCCTCCTGACACCGCACCAATACAACGGACATCCACGTCTGCAGATAAGGGCACCAACGGATGGTGGTCACACTGTCATTCAAATGGCTTCCAACAAAGAAGGAAAACTCAGAGGGGGGTAGACAAACTATTTCCTGTGTGCTCACAAGATGCGACCAGAAATGAAACAAAAGTTCCACATAGTGTAAATCCACATAACAATGGATATTTTTTAAAAAAAGAGAAACACACATTTTAAATAGATAAAAAGCGCTTGTACAACAGATTTTAAGTTCACGCAATGACATCAGCAAGACTTGTGCCGACGCGTTTTGTCTAAGGAGACATCATCTGGGGTGTCTTGTTGCTGTCATTGCTTGAACTTACAGTCTGTTTTACAAGCGCATTTTATCTGCTCAAAATGTGAGTGTTCCTCTTTTTTTATTAAATATCCATTGTTATGTGGATTTGCAAACTTTTTGGAACTTTTTGGAACTTTTTTCATTTCTGGCCGCATCTTGTGAGCACACGGGAAAGAATTGGTCTACCCCCTCTGAGTTTTCTTTCTTTGTTGGGAGCCATTTGAATGACAGTGTGAACATCATCCGTTGGTGCCCTTATCTGGATGATAATTTCTGAATGTCTGATGTATTCATTTTATTTGTGAGTAGAATACTGTTCTTTTAATAAATTTATTATGCTGGGAAATTGCGCAATGAGCGATTGTGTTCCTTTTTTATACACATGTCTGGTTAACCTCCCTGGCGGTATTCCCAAGTCTGGCTCGGGGTGGAATTTTAGAACCAAAAGCGGTAACCCCGAGCCAGACTCGGGATCTCATCGCAGGATCCAGGAAGAGCTTACTTACCTTGTCCCCTGGATCCTGCGATGTCTCCCCACAGTGTAAGCAGCTCGTCCTCCGCTCGATTCATCACGGAGCTGATCTCCGTTCCCTGTGAGCGTTGCGACGCATGGAGACGGAGAACGGCGCCAAATTCAAAAAGTGAAACACACACTATACTTACAGTACACTGTAATCTTACAGATTACATTACTGTATGAAATTATTTCACCTCCCTTTTGTTCCTAGTGGTTTCTCCAGTGCCCTGCATGCAGTTTTATATTATAAAAACTGTTCTTTCTGCCTGGAAACTGGAGATTGTCCATAGCAACCAAAACCGTCCCTTTACATCAAAAGCGGTTTTAGACCAGCTAGAAAACAGTGATAATAAATTAGAATCACTCGCAGAATTGAGCGATAGTGATTTGTGGAGAGATCAAATACTGAAAAGTAATGACAGTGACAATTCTGCAACTGAGCAAATTTCAGTTGAATAATTTTTATTATTATTATATTATTATTTGGTATAATTATTTATAGTTATTTATTATATTATATTTTATCATACCCGGGATGTCCACTAGACTCTTGTTTGGACAGATTTAAAGAGGAGTTCCACCCAGGGGCTCCATTAAAAAAAAAAAAAAATTAAAAGTCAGCAGCTACAAATGCTGCAGCTGCTGACTTTTAATTGGACACTTACCTGTCCCTGGGTCCAGCGATGCGGGGGATCGAAGCCCCGCTCGTCACCCCCCTCCGCTCGTCGGCGCCGGCATTTCAACTGTGGGCGCCGGGCTGTGGCTTCACAGCCTGGCACCCACTGCGCATGCGCGAGCAGCGCCGCATGCCGTGATTGGCCGCTCAATCACCTGGGACTAGGGATGAGCTTCGTGTTTGAGTCGAACCCATGTTCGACTCGAACATCGGCTGTTCGATCGTTCGCCGAATTGCGAACGATATGGGCCGTTCGCGCCAAATTCGTGTGGCGCGTCACGGCCCATAATTCACTGCGGCATCGCAGTGCATTGCTTGCTGATGATTGGCCAAGCATGCACTATGACCCGCATGCTTGGCCAATCACAGCGCCGCCTTAACAGAGAGCCATAATTGGCCAAAGCCAAGGAGGCTTTGGCCAATTATGGCTCAGGGGATTTAGTACACGCCCCACACTATATAAGGCCGCCTGCACGGCGGCCCTGTGCAGTGTGTTCAGGTGTGCTTAGAGAGAGAGAGAGACAGTGTCATTTCATTTGAGTTAGCTAGATTAGGCAGGACAGTCAGTGAGTTAGCTGCACTTAAAGTGTATTGTGTATATATATGCATCCCAGGTGTTGCATATATATATATATACACTGTATTCAGTTTAGCTAGATCCGTTCCTGTTATCTTCTAGACTATTTACATTTAGTGCAGTGCGTCCTGCTCACAGTGTTAAGCTAGATCCATTCCTGTTATATTCCTACTGACAGGCAGGCTTGTCTTGTTACAGTATTTTGAAGAAAATTACTGGTGTTCTTTTGATCCTATTAGTACCACAGTCAGGCAGCTAGACTATTTACAGTTAGTGCAGTGCGTCCTGCCCACAGTGTTCTGCTAAACCTACAAGTAAGTGGGGTGCGTCCTGCTCACAGTGTTCAGCTAAACCTACAAGTTAGTGGGGTGCGTCCACCTCACAGTGTTCAGCTAAACCTACAAGCTAGTGGGGTGCGTCCTGCTCACAGTGTTCAGCTAGATCCGTTTCTGTTATCTTCTTACTGACAGGCAGGCTTGTCTTGTTACAGTAAATACAGCTACCTGAAGAAAATTGCTGGTGTTCTTTTGATCCTATTAGTACCACAGTCAGGCAGCTAGACTATTTACAGTTAGTGCAGTGCGTCCTGCTCACAGTGTTCTGCTAAACCTACAAGTTAGTGGGGTGCGTCCTGCTCACAGTGTTCAGCTAAACCTACAAGTTAGTGGGGTGCGTCCACCTCACAGTGTTCAGCTAAACCTACAAGCTAGTGGGGTGCGTCCTGCTCACAGTGTTCAGCTAGATCCGTTTCTGTTATCTTCTTACTGACAGGCAGGCTTGTCTTGTTACAGTAAATGCAGCTACCTGAAGAAAATTGCTGGTGTTCTTTTGATCCTATTAGTACCACAGTCAGGCAGCTAGACTATTTACAGTTAGTGCAGTGCGTCCTGCTCACAGTGTTCTGCTAAACCTACAAGTTAGTGGGGTGCGTCCTGCTCACAGTGTTCAGCTAAACCTACAAGTTAGTGGGGTGCGTCCACCTCACAGTGTTCAGCTAAACCTACAAGCTAGTGGGGTGCGTCCTGCTCACAGTGTTCAGCTAGATCCGTTCCTGTTATCTTCTTACTGACAGGCAGGCTTGTCTTGTTACAGTATTTTAAAGAAAATTGCTGGTGTTCTTTTGATCCTATTAGTACCACAGTCAGGCAGCTAGACTATTTACAGTTAGTGCAGTGCGTCCTGCTCACAGTGTTCTGCTAAACCTACAAGTTAGTGGGGTGCGTCCTGCTCACAGTGTTCAGCTAAACCTACAAGTTAGTGGGGTGCGTCCACCTCACAGTGTTCAGCTAAACCTACAAGCTAGTGGGGTGCGTCCTGCTCACAGTGTTCAGCTAGATCCGTTCCTGTTATCTTCTTACTGACAGGCAGGCTTGTCTTGTTACAGTAAATACAGCTACCTGAAGAAAATTGCTGGTGTTCTTTTGATCCTATTAGTACCACAGTCAGGCAGCTAGACTATTTACAGTTAGTGCAGTGCGTCCTGCTCACAGTGTTCTGCTAAACCTACAAGTTAGTGGGGTGCGTCCTGCTCACAGTGTTCAGCTAAACCTACAAGTTAGTGGGGTGCGTCCACCTCACAGTGTTCAGCTAAACCTACAAGCTAGTGGGGTGCGTCCTGCTCACAGTGTTCAGCTAGATCCATTCCTGTTATCTTCTTACTGACAGGCAGGCTTGTCTTGTTACAGTATTTTAAAGAAAATTGCTGGTGTTCTTTTGATCCTATTAGTACCACAGTCAGGCAGCTAGACTATTTACAGTTAGTGCAGTGCGTCCTGCTCACAGTGTTCTGCTAAACCTACAAGTTAGTGGGGTGCGTCCTGCTCACAGTGTTCAGCTAAACCTACAAGTTAGTGGGGTGCGTCCACCTCACAGTGTTCAGCTAAACCTACAAGCTAGTGGGGTGCGTCCTGCTCACAGTGTTCAGCTAGATCCGTTCCTGTTATCTTCTTACTGACAGGCAGGCTTGTCTTGTTACAGTAAATACAGCTACCTGAAGAAAATTGCTGGTGTTCTTTTGATCCTAATAGTACCACAGTCAGGCAGCTAGACTATTTACAGTTAGTGCAGTGCGTCCTGCTCACAGTGTTCTGCTAAACCTACAAGTTAGTGGGGTGCGTCCTGCTCACAGTGTTCAGCTAAACCTACAAGTTAGTGGGGTGCGTCCACCTCACAGTGTTCAGCTAAACCTACAAGCTAGTGGGGTGCGTCCTGCTCACAGTGTTCAGCTAGATCCGTTCCTGTTATCTTCTTACTGACAGGCAGGCTTGTCTTGTTACAGTATTTTAAAGAAAATTGCTGGTGTTCTTTTGATCCTATTAGTACCACAGTCAGGCAGCTAGACTATTTACAGTTAGTGCAGTGCGTCCTGCTCACAGTGTTCTGCTAAACCTACAAGTTAGTGGGGTGCGTCCTGCTCACAGTGTTCAGCTAAACCTACAAGTTAGTGGGGTGCGTCCACCTCACAGTGTTCAGCTAAACCTACAAGCTAGTGGGGTGCGTCCTGCTCACAGTGTTCAGCTAGATCCGTTCCTGTTATCTTCTTACTAACAGGCAGGCTTGTCTTGTTACAGTATTTTAAAGAAAATTACTGATGTTCTTTTGATCCTATTAGTACCACAGTCAGGCAGCTAGACTATTTACAGTTAGTGCAGTGCGTCCTGCTCACAGTGTTCTGCTAAACCTACAAGTTAGTGGGGTGCGTCCTGCTCACAGTGTTCAGCTAAACCTACAAGTTAGTGGGGTGCGTCCACCTCACAGTGTTCAGCTAAACCTACAAGCTAGTGGGGTGCGTCCTGCTCACAGTGTTCAGCTAGATCCGTTTCTGTTATCTTCTTACTGACAGGCAGGCTTGTCTTGTTACAGTAAATACAGCTACCTGAAGAAAATTGCTGGTGTTCTTTTGATCCTATTAGTACCACAGTCAGGCAGCTAGACTATTTACAGTTAGTGCAGTGCGTCCTGCTCACAGTGTTCTGCTAAACCTACAAGTTAGTGGGGTGCGTCCACCTCACAGTGTTCAGCTAAAGCTACCTGTAGAAGGTTGGTGGTGTTCTCATACTACAGGCAGGCAGTTGATTTTGCTAGCTGCAGTATCAGTACATATATATATATATATATATCCCAGCTTAGTGCAGCTACAGGCCATTAGTATGTCTGGAAGGCCAAGAAGGAGAGGCAGACAGTCACAAGCCAATAAGAGAGGGCAAGCAGGCTCTGTGTCTAGTGCTGGTCGTGGAGACGGTGCATCCTCATCAGCACGTGGCCATGGGACACGCTTGGCCTTTTTTTCGGCAGCTGGCCATGTTGAGCCGCAACATGCGGAAGACTTGGTCGAGTGGATGACCAAGCCGTCCTCATCCTCCTCATCCTCTCTCACCCATGCCCAGGGTACTTTGTCTGGCAAAGCAGGGGCCTCTTCCCTCGGCTCAATGTCATCAGTGACTCCTTCCCTAGCCCCACCATGTCCTCCTGAGGAGTCCCTCGAACTGTTTGACCACAGTGTTGGGTACATGCTCCAGGAGGGTGCCCAGCGTTTGGAAGGCTCTGATGATGATACTGAGCTCGATGAAGGCAGTAACACGAGCACGGACAGAGGGGGTGCCCAAGAAGGACAGCAATCTGGCAGTCATGCTCCCCCTGCTGCAGCATACTGCCAGGTTTGCTCCAGTGATGAGGAGGGAGGGGATGATGAGGTCACTGACTCAACGTGGGTGCCTGATAGGAGAGAGGAGGAGGAGGAGGAGGCGGCACATCACCAACGAGGCAGGATGCCATCCAGGGGCCAGCCTAAGGGCAGCACATTGACTGCATCACACCCCAAAGCTCCACATGTGCAGGGCGCTGCAGTCTCTGCGCGTTATTCAAAAAGTTCTTTGGTGTGGGCCTTTTTTGAGACGAGTGCATCAGATCGCACCGCTGCTATTTGCAACATATGTCTCAAGCGTATCTCGCGTGGCCAAAACATCTCCCGCTTGGGTACCACATGCTTGACCAGACATATGTTGACCTGCCATGCAGTTCGTTGGCAAGCGTATCTAAAAGACCCACACCATAGAACAAAGAGGACCTCTGCTTGCTCCTCATCAGCTGAGATTTCCAACCCCACTAGACCTTCAGTCCTCTCTGAGACCTGCACTGAGAGGAATGAAGGTGTAGAATTAGGTGTGTCACAGCCACGTACTTGTGGGCAATCTGATTTTGGTACACCGACGTCAGATTGTACCAGGCAAATTTCCCTGCCCCAGCTGCTGCACCGCCGAAAGAAGTTTGCTCCCAGCCATCCACATGCCCAACGGTTGAATGCTAGCTTGGCAAAATTGCTAGCACTTCAACTGCTGCCTTTTCAGTTGGTAGACTCTGCCCCCTTCCGTGAGTTTGTGGAATGTGCGGTTCCTCAGTGGCAGGTACCCAAACGCCACTTTTTCTCACGGAAGGCGATTCCGGCTCTCTACCAGCATGTGGAAGGCAATGTCCATGCCTCGCTGGACAGGGCGGTCAGCGGTAAGGTGCATATTACCGCTGACTCATGGTCCAGCAGGCATGGACAGGGACGTTACCTAAGTTTCACGGCGCATTGGGTGACTCTGCTGGCAGCTGGGAAGGATGCAGGACAAGGTGCAGTAGTGTTGGAGGTTGTTCCGCCACCACGCCTCCAAAATCCTAATGATTGTGACACACCTCTCTCCTCTCTCCTCCCCTCCTCTTCTTCTTCCTCCATGGCCTCTTCCTCGGAACCAGCAGTGCTCCGTAGTCGTTCAAGGGGCTACGCAAGTACGCAGGCCAAAAGATGCCATGCGGTGCTTGAGCTGGTGAGCTTGGGGGACAGGAGCCACACTGGGGCAGAGGTTCTGTCAGCTCTGCAGGGGCAGGTTCAGAGGTGGTTGACGCCACGCCAACTTAAGGCAGGAATGGTGGTTTGCGACAATGGCACCAACCTCCTCTCTGCCCTCCGACAGGGACAAATGACCCATGTGCCCTGTTTGGCTCACGTCCTTAACTTGGTGGTGCAGCGGTTCTTGGGCAGGTACCCGGGCTTACAGGATGTCCTGAGGCAGGCCAGGAAAGTCTGTGTGCATTTCCGCCGGTCATATAATGCCAGTGCTCGGCTGACGGACCTCCAAAAGGAGTTTAACCTGCCCAAGAACCGCCTAATCTGTGACATGCCCACCAGGTGGAACTCAACGTTGGCCATGCTGCAGCGGCTGCACACGCAGCAGAGGGCCATCAATGAGTACCTGTGCGACTATGGCACCAGGACAGGGTCAGGGGAGCTTGGTTTTTTTTCCCCACGCCAGTGGGCCATGATCAGGGATGCATGCACTGTCCTGTCACCATTTGAGGAGGCAAAGAGGATGGTGAGCAGTGACAGTGCATGCATCAGTGACACTGTCCCCCTTGTCCACCTGTTGGAGCACACGCTGCGTGGAATAATGGACAGGGCACTTGAGGCAGAACAGAGGCAGGAAGAGGAGGACTTCCTTAGCTCTCAAGGCCCCCTTTATCCAGACAGTGTTCCTGCGTGCCCGCCGATCACACAGGAAGAGGACGAGGAGGAAGAGGAGGAGGAGGAGGAGGAAGATTGTGTCAGTATGGAGGTGGAGCCTGGCACTCAGCATCATCAGCAGCAGTCTTTAAGGGATCAGTCTCAAGAAACACATGGACTTGTACGTGGCTGGGAGGAGGTGGCTGCGGACCATGTCGTCCTTAGTGACCCAGAGGACTCCGGACCGAATGCCTCAGCAAACCTACGCTGCATGGCCTCCCTGATCCTGCAAAGCCTGCGTAAGGATCCTCGTATTCGTGGTATCAAGGAGAAGGACCAATACTGGCTGGCAACCCTCCTTGATCCACGTTACAAGGGTAAGGTTGCGGACCTTATCTTGCCATCGCAGAGGGAGCAGAGGATGAAACATCTTCGGGAGGCCTTGCAGAAAGGTCTGTGCAACGCGTTCCCAGAGACTGGGAGGTTACAAACTCCTGTTTCTGGACAACGTGTTGCTGAGGCTTCGGTCAGTCAAAGAAGGAGCGGTGGAGAAGGTGGCCGTCTGACCGATGCGTTCAGACAATTTTTTGGTCCGCAGCCCCAAGGTATGATCGGTTCCAGCAACCATCGCCAGCGTCTGTTTTACATGGTGCAGGAATACCTAGGGGCAAGATCAGACTTGGACACCTTTCCCACCGAAAATCCTCTGGGTTACTGGGTCTTGAGGATGGATCACTGGCCAGAGCTTGCACAGTATGCAATTGAGCTACTGGCCTGTCCTGCATCCAGCGTTCTTTCGGAACGCACATTCAGTGCTGCTGGAGGCGTGGTAACCGATCACAGGGTGCGTCTGTCCACTGACTCGGTCGATCGACTGACCTTCATAAAAATGAATGAGTCTTGGATCACCACCAGCTACCAAGCACCTGATGCTGATGTAACCGAATAATTTTTTTTGAAATCTCAGATCCCTTCAAAGACTGCCTATGCTGATGCTGAGTGACTATCCCTGAGTAATTATCCTCTTCCTCCTCAATCATCACGCTGATAGCTTGTAAGAACATTTTTGGTTCTGGGTGCCACCACCAGTGCCTAAGGCACAATTTTTCAGCCCCTGTTTAACAGGGGCGTGTAATTACGATTTTTGATGTAATACTTTGCAGCAGGGCTCGTTCCTGCATTCCAACTAGAGTGTCTGTGAGGGGTTGCAGTGTTGTGGCACCAGCACCAGTGCCTAAGGCCCAATTTTTCAGCCCTTGTTTAACAGGGGCGTGTAATTACAATTTTTGATGCAATACTTTGCAGCAGGGCTCGTTCCTGCATTCCAACTAGAGTGTCTCTGAGGGGTTGCAGTGTTGTGGCACCAGCACCAGTGCCTAAGGCCTAATTTTTCAGCTCCTGTTCAACAGGGGCATGTAATTACAATTCTTGATCTAATATTTCACAGCAGAGCCCTGTGAGGGCTTACAGTGTTGTGGCCACAGCAACACCTAAGGCCCAAATTTCTGCTGAGTATATAGGGCAGGACCCTACTTTCAAACAACTAACTTACAAACGACTCCTACTTGCAAACGGAAGGAGACAACAGGAAGTGAGAATAAATCTACCCCTAGGAAGGGAAATTCTCTCCTGTAAGAGTTAATATGGGAAAAACATTTCTCCTTTCCACTGATGCTTTCCAATCCATTGGGACAAAAAGTGAGGTGAAATCTTCTGAAGAGGAGGAAAGACAGCAAAAAAAATGTCACAGGGGTGATAACCCTTCCCTATGTTTTCCAAAAAGCTTAAAAAAGATTTTTTGGCTGGAGCTAAACACGTTAAAAACGTACCCGTTCAAAATTACAAAGAGATTCTACTTAACAACAAACCTACAGCCTGTATACTGCTGTTCAGAGTATATAGGGCCTGGTGGCCCCACACCTTTCCTTATTTTAATTTGGGTGCGGGGTTCCCCTTAATATCCATACAAGACCCAAAGGGCCTGGTAATGGACTGGGGGGTACCCATGCCGTTTGTCTCACTGATTTTCATCCATATTGCCAGGACCCGACATTACATTAAACCCGCAAGCAGTTTTAAATGAGATTTTTTCCTTTAAAAATGACATTTGGTGCAGGGACTGTTCTAAACACGGGAAACACGCGTCACTTTACAGGCATACTATAGACACCCCTCAGGTACGATATTTAAAGGAATATTTCACTTTTTTTTTTTTTTTACTTTAAGCATCATTAAAATCACTGCTCCCAAAAAAACGGCCGTTTTTAAAAGTTTTTTTTGCATTGATACATGTCCCCTGGGGTAGGACCCGGGTCCCCAAACCCTTTTTAGGACAATACCATGCAAATTAGCCTTTAAAATGAGCACTTTTGATTTCGAACGTTCGAGTCCCATAGACGTCAATGGGGTTCTAACGTTCGTGCGAACTTTCGGTCCGTTCGCAGGTTCTGGTGCGAACCGAACCGGGGGGTGTTCGGCTCATCCCTACCTGGGACCTGTAATGTGTCCCAGATGATTGACAGGAGGGAGGAAGCAGAGCCGAGCCCTTCCTGTGCCTGGGGGGAAGTGATGTCACCAGCCCTGGCAAAGGAAGAGGCAGACTACGAGGGACCACCTAGCAACAGGCATTTAGAGGTAAGTAAAAAATAAAAAATATTCAAATGTTTTTTTTGGTTTTTTTTTTACAATTTTTCAGGTATTTTTGTTTTTTTGGGTGGAACCCCACTTTAAGTGAGTTATTCCTAAGAATTACAGGCCTACAATATAAAACGCCAAATTTCCAAGCAAAATAATTGTACTGCATTCAGCATCAAAAATATGAAATAATCATACTGCCAGGGAGGTTAATGAATGACAACAACTAACCGGCCACATTATCGGGTGATATTTTTGATGATACATCTAACATACGGGCCCTGTGAAGGGAGTGTTACCTGCATACCCACAGTGTTGGGGTTGTTGCCCACTAATGCATGGCTAGACATCGTTTGGGGTCAGGTAAGCATCCATTCATGATTATATATGGGGGTGCACAGGCAAGGGATCTCTTGCAGCACTTTTGGACTGTAATTAAAGCAGAGTTCCACCCATAAATAGAACTTCCGCTGATCGGATTCCTCCCCCCCTCCAGTGTCACATTTGGCACCTTTCAGTGAGGGGGGGGGGGGATACCTGTCAAATCCAGGTATCTGCTTCCCACTTTGTGCTGCGAACTATGCAATGTCTGGCCCCTCCCCCCCCCTGCTGTCTTCTGGGAGACACACAGGTTCCAGAAGACAGCAGGGACCATTCAGATCGCACAGCGCGACTCATGCATGCGCAATAGGAAACAGGCTGTTTCCCTTAGTAAGGATTCGGCGCCGGCACCTGGAGCCAAAGGACAAGTCGGCTTCGGTTGAGGACATTCCAGGCTCCCTGCACAGGTAAGTGTCCTTATATTAAAAGTCAGCAGCTGCAGTATTTGTAGCTCCTGACTTTCAATTTTTTTTCCCCAGGTGGAACTCCGCTTTAAGCATGTGTGGAGCACCTGTGTCATCACCAGTATTTGGAATTGGGATTCCTCTGTTTAGATCATATACCAGTTTAATGCCACATTTGAAGATTTGTAATTTTGAATGAACATTGTTTAAGTTTTCTATGCTTTGCACAGATTAATAGGCACTTTAATTGAAAATATCCAATCTGTATACCTTACTGTTACGTACCTAGTAGGTGAGCCAGAATTGCAGAGGATGGCCTCTCTTATGCCTCTGACTCGAGGCCCCTGATAGGATAAACATGAAGCACAGGAGTGAGGAGTGGTACAAGTGCCTGGCAGGATCAACAGCAGGAGGACAGCCCAGAGGTTCAAGAGATCCCTTGCAGAAGGTAGAAGGGAGGAACTGGCACAGCAGACTGGTACCCAGAGCAGGCAGGATGGGTAGGCAGGTACAGCAGGCAGGAAGTGGATCAGCGGACCGGAAACAGGAACAAGCAGGATCAGCAAACAAGCACAGGCAGGCTGGAACTGGATCAGTGGACTGGAACCAGGACCAAGTTGGATCAGACATAGGGGAGTCAGGCAAGCCGGGTCAGTTATCAGGCGGGCAGCAGAAGGATCAGAGGAGCAGGCAGAAGAATAGTCACACAGGCCGGGGGTCAGATGCAGGCAGATAGCAGGGATGGTCACAGGCAAGCCAGATAAACACAGGAACAGATTTCAGATAAGCAAGGAACACATGGAACGCTGTAGGGCAGACAGCAAAGTTCACCTGTGTCATTCAGGTTTAAATAGCCTGCCTGGCACTAATGGGCGTGCGCGCACGTGTTCTCTTGTACGCATGCGCATTGGCACCTGCAATCACGCGCCAGCAGGTCTGGATCATCTGTTGCTGGCAGGATCTTCCTGACACTTTATTGCATAATATCATTTATGAATGCACATGTTTACAGTTTTACGTGTATATATGGATGAATTTTCTTTTTTTGCACTCATAGTACTTTATTCTCATCAGTGTATGAGCACTACATGATTTTGTTTTTTTGAATATATGTTTGTTTAAGTACAGTGTTAATTTTGTCGACTAAAACGACTGAAACATTTTAGTCCACTAAATGAATATTATTTTAGTCGACTAAAATACGACTAAAACTAAAACAACTGAGATGACTAAAATACGACTAAAACTAAAATGGCATTTTAGTCAAAAGACTAAAATGGGACTAAAACTAAAATGGCATTTTAGTCAAAAGACTAATAGGGCGTACACACGGTCGGACTTTGTTCGGACATTCCGACAACAAAATCCTAGGATTTTTTCCGACGGATGTTGGCTCAAACTTGTTTTGTCTACACACGGTCGCACAAAGTTGTCGGAAAATCCGATCGTTCTAAACGCTGTGACGTAAAACACGTACGTCGGGACTATAAACGGGGCAGTGGCCAATAGCTTTCATCTCTTTATTTATTCTGAGCATGCGTGGCACTTTGTCCGTCGGATTTGTGTACACACGATCGGAAAATTTTATCTCCTGCTCTCCAACTTTGTGTGTCGGAAAATCCGATGGAAAATGTCCGATGGAGCCCACACACGGTCGGAATTTCCGACAACACGCTCCGATCGGACATTTTCCATTGGAAAATCTGACCGTGTGTACGGGGCATAAGACTAAAACTAAATTGAAATTTGACTTAAAAATGAACACTGGTCTGTAGTGCATGTTCATACCTCAATGCCATAATAAAGAACATATTAGATTTTTCACTCCAGCAGTATATAATGAGTTTGGAAATTGTAGAGAAATGTTAACTAATGCATTACAATTTAATTACACCTATTAGATTTTAGACGACTAAAATGAGTTTTAATTGACTAAAATGTACTGGAGATTTAGTCGCCTAAATATGACTAAAACAATTGCAGAAGACTAAAATGGGACTAAAACTAAAATGCCATTTTAGTCCTAAGACTAAAACTAAATTTGCTGCCAAAATTAACACTGTTTGAGCATATTAACAGCGCAACACAATTTTTGATTGTTATGTTTTAGTATTGGGATGTGCAATACAGTGAATGCAGCTGTTTATTAATCATTAAAGTGATTCAAGTCTCATTTTTTTTTCTATAAAATAACAAACATGTTATACTTACCTGCTCTGTTGCAGTGGATTTGCACAGAGCAGCCTTGATCCTCCTCTTCTCGGGTCCCTCTTTGGTGCTCCTGGCCCCTCCCTTCTGTTGAGTGCCCCACAGCAAGCAGCTTGCTATGGGGGCACCCGAGCCCCGCCCCCTCTCACTCCTGATTGGCTAACTGACTTTGATTGACAGCAGTGGGCGTCAATGGCACTGCTGCTGTGTCTCAGCCAATCAGGAGGGAGAGTCCCTGACGGCCGAGATATATACGTGGACACTCCACGTGGGGCTCCGGTAAGTATTAGGGAGGCCGAGGGGAGCTGCAGCACTCGAATAGAATGCATTAAGATACAAAACCTTCTGACTTTACAACCCCTTTAATCACTGATTTTAGATCACAACACTTAGCACAGCTTTTTTTCTTTGTTTAATGCACACTATTTGTAGCTATCAGCTCTCAGACAAAATACTCTAATATTAAAGATGACATGGTAAAAACCTGCCTTTGGGGCTTAACTAAGCTGCTTACATAATATGTATTGCTATTGTATCAGATTTTCTACTCTAATTTTTTATTGCAAGATAAAGCCTACTTTGAATTTTTATATTTGCTGGCTGTTCAGATGCTCACACACTCTACTGCTGTTGGCCCATTTCTACCAAACACAAACCTGAAGTCACTATTTTTAATATTTTGGGAATAATTTGGGATATATGGATGGGGGGGGGGGGATATGGGGGCATAGGGGAGTGTGGGGTTGTTGTTTTGAAGTGTTTTTGTTTTGACATTGCATTAAACTTTTAGGATAATGTCGTTTAGTACTGCAAACAATGAAGCTTACAAACTATAATATTCCACTTGAAATTTATAAGAAATTTAGAGCTTTAGATCTATTTTTGGGAGTAAACTTTTCTATAGCTTTGGCTGCTATTTCATCAGTCAGTTTAGCCCTAATATGAAAAATCAGGTGTCACAGTCAAAACTATCTAAAAAAGACTATTGTTCAAGAGGAAATTAATCTGATTCATATGCTGTTGCTGTATTTAAGCCATGCCTAATGTAATACCAATGACACGTTCAAAGTAGGTGATGTCAGCATATGGTATCACTGAAGCTGTGTTTGAAAATCGTATTGTACTGGAACCCCAGATACAGCTTAACCACCTGACATCCACGCTATGGGCGAATGACGGCCACAGCGCGGACCTGAATTCCCGGGAGGCCGTCATATGAGGGCCTCCCCTGTGCGCGCGCCGATTGCGCTATGATCACTGAGTCACTGAGACTCGGCTGATCACCGATCCGTGTAAGGGGCCGGTCCCGGCCCCTTACCATGTGATCAGTTGTCAGCCAATGACAGCTGATCACATGATGTAAACAAAAGATCGGTAATCGTTTTTTTTTCTACTCACGCTGACAGTGTGAGAAGAAAAAAAAGCCAATCACCGGCTCAGATGTGAGGGACATCAGTCCCGAAGTGGAAGAGGCACATCTGCCTCATCAGTGCCACCTAATAGTGCCACCTAACAGTGCCCACAATGCCACCTAACAGTGCCCACAGTGCCACCTATCAATGCCCACAAGTGCCACCTATCAATGCCCACAAGTGCCAGCTTTCAATGCCCACCAGTAGTGCCAATCAGTGCCACCTAGCAGTGCTGCCTATCAATGTAACCGATCAGTGCCCATCACTGCCACCCATTAGTGCCCATCACGGCTGCCTCATCAGCGTACATCAATGAAGGAGAAAAATTACCTGTTTTAAATTTTTTATAACAAAATATAAAAAAATTTTAAAAAATTAAAAAAAAAAATTCAGATTTGACATTTTTTTTAACAAAAAGTAAAAACTGCAGAGGTGATCAAATACCACCAAAAGAAAGCTCTATTTGTGGTGAAAAAATGATAAAAATTTCATATGGGTACAGTGTTGTATGATCGCGCAATTGTCATTCAAAGTGCGTCAGTGCTGAAAGCTGAAAATTGGTCTGGATAGGAGGGGGGTTTAAGTGCCCAGTAAGCAAGTGGTTAAGGACGGAGTAAACTCCCATACATGAATTTTACCTATAGGTAAGCCTATGGCTTACCTATAGGTACTATAAATATCTCCTAAACATGCACCGTTTAGGAGATATTTACTGTACATACAGGCAGTGATGTCACCGGCACATGCGCTTTGCAGGAAAGGCCACCCGGGCTGTTCCTTCAGAGTCCTGTGCCGTAAAGTCATGTGCCGCGGGCAGCTCCCGCACGCTGGAGTAACATTATTGCGGCTCTGGCTAGTACAGTATAACTTTGCCTTGCAGGTAAAAAAGAAAAAAAAAAACCACTCCTAACGCTTTAAAGACATCTCCTAAGCATGTAATTTAAAGGATTGATATGTCAACCTTGAGTACACATTAAAAGGACACTTAAACTGTATTTTTAACCACTTGCCGCCCGCCATATAACAATATGACATCGGCAAAGTGGTTTAGTTATCCTGATCGGATGTCTTATGACGTGATCAGGATAACAAGCCGGCGCGCGCCCGCGGGGGTGTGCAGCATGGCGATCGGAGGTGCCGTGTGTCAGTGTGACCACAACTCCGATCGTGGTATGGAGCCTCTGACGGAGTCTTCTTACTACGTGATCAGCTGTGACCAATCACAGCTGATCATCACGTGAACGAGGAAGTGCTGGTAAATGACTTTCCTCGATTCACGCCGATCGGCGGCTCTCCCTGTCAGAAGGGGGGTCTGCACTGATAATCAGCACATTGATTATTAGTGCAGCCCCATCAGAGGTGCCCATCAGCTGCCAATCACTGACCATGAGCTGCCAGCCTGTGCCCCATAAAGAATTACCAGGCTAAACCTGGTGTTATTTTAGATGATGAAGACTCCTGCATGAATCTTGTGTTTATTTTTTTACATTCATAAATGCATTACAGCAATGTGTATCATAAACAACAGGTTTTTTTTTTTTTCAAATAAAATACTTTTTTCATCTTTTTTTTTTTTCTCTCTTGCTGTATCTTAATGCTGCTAATATTCTGCGGTCTCTTTGTAGCCACTTCATGTCTTCATAGCATTTTTTGGGGCATGTCTTGGTATACCACTAGACCATGCTTGCATAATGCGTGTTGGCCACTTGGCAGGTCCTTACAGAGTTATAATGTAGGAGTACAACTGGGAGAAAGGAGTAAAAGATTATTTTAATACAAGTTACAGATTTAAAGCAGAATTTCAGTCATTTTTTCATCTTTCCATCTATTAAATCTTCTACCCTTGTTTTAACTTTGGATAGTAAAACATTTTTTTTTCTGCCAGTAAATACCTTATACAGCCCACTTCCTGTTTCCTGTCTGGTAAAAAGCCTAGGCTACGACATCATGCACAGCTCTCTCTCTCACTCTCGTGAGAGTTTGCCAGGAAGGGAGGGGAGATGAGTCATAAGAGGGCCAATGAGAGCTGCAGAGCTGGAGGTGTGCCTCTGTGTGTCTGTGTAAATCCAGGAAGTGAACAGGTAGCAGCTTCAGCTGGCCACAGTTAAAATGGATGCAGCCAGACTCAGTGGAGTGAGACTTCTGCAGCATATTTGGCAAGTACAGAATCACAGTATATATAAAATAATATGCAAAGTGGTTGGAGGGAAGAATATGAATGGCAAAGATGTTTTTATTACAAATTATGTGAGCAGACTGCAGTTCCTCTTTAAAGATATTAAAAATGACATTTGAAATTACATATATGACATTTTAAGGATTTACAATACCACATGTAATAACATATTGGTGGTATTTTCAACGAAACTTTAGCTTAAAACTCAACAGCTAAACAAACAGATGAAATACATGAAAGCTGATTTACCCATCAAAGGATTTATATCTCTGTCCTAAGATTTACACAACCAAGTCACAAAGCATAACCAAGATGGTGACCTGACTTTTTTCTTCTGCAGTTATAGAGTACAAACTGCTCACCATCCTTCCCCCATCCTGTAATTGGACATTAAAGTGGCAGCAACAGACAGATGAGGGTAATCCCTCTGCTCTTTCCTCCTGTCACCCTGTTCCTTGTTAGCACATGTGCATTCAACACACCTGACTGGTTCTTAAAGCAGAGTTCCACACGTTTTTTAGTGTAGCGGTGTGGTTGCCACTAGTGACTAACATCCACCATATCACCCTGCTGCCAGACCTCCATATATCACCTCTGAGGCAATGAATATTCATTTGCTTTGTTTTGTTTCGTTTATTGGGGGGGACATAACTTGGTTAGGGGAAAGGGTATATGGGATGCCCATAGATCGAATCACTTTGCCATCACATTTATAAATTAGAACTTCGATTGAGCCTTGAAGAAATGATGCACATGTATAACATCTACAGTCTCTTCCCTGTATCACCATGCAGATCATTTCTCCTCCTCTGCATAACTCCTGCAGACTATTGCTCCCAGGAATCCTTCCCTCCTGCACAAACTTATTCTATAGCACATTATATTTCTTGTCACATCCTCTTCTATATGCAAAAGAACCCACTCTGAATAGTCTCTAATGCTGGCTCTGATTGTTTGCTGCTACTAGGCCAGAGGTCTGCAGTACCTCTCCCCGGAGGCCTAGTAGTTTAAAAGCATGTGCTGAACAGTGGACTACTGTTTCCAGCTAGTCCAGCTTGCAAATCCTGCGCCCTTGGGCCACATCGATTTGACACTATTCCCCACAGTCTCTCCTCTGTTCCAGGACTCCTCATCAATGACCGTGTAAAGATGAGGACTTCATCCATGACCGTGTAAGGATGAAGTTCCCTCACAGACTTTCTGAAATGTCTCCACATTCAGGTCTCCACTGTGGTACACTCACCGACCTTTCTCTGCCCCGAATCCATGATGGAGAACTCTGCTCCAGGAACTCCTCATCAATGACCGTATAAAGATGAGGACTTACCCATGACCATGTAAGGATGAAGTTCCCTCCCAGTTCTCCCGGGCCTCCTCCTGCGATCAGCGCAGCCCCCCAGATGGGGATGCCCTCCTGCTGCTGCCTAGTACTCCATTCTCCACTTCTCCTGGCCGACAACTCCCCCCAGTGGTCTGTTACCTCAGCTTACATGGGAGGCCCACCCCCTGCCAATTCCAGTTGGGGATTGGTCAGGGCCCCTCACATGAGCTGCCTGTCACTCCAATTCTAGGCCCTGCCCCTCTTCCAGAACATTCTCCATGGAAGCAGGGGAGGCTCCTCAGCACTGAAGCACAGGTGGTCACACCCACTGCTACACTAACCACTCCCTGCCCCCATGTCAAAACAAACAGGCCTAGCCTGAAGCATAGGCCTGCCTTAATTTACCTGTACTGACAGTTTCTTACCAAAAAATCCTCACTTTAGCATCTACCTATGGTAGAGGGTGCTACATTCACCCCCCCCCCCCACACCAATTTACAGCTGGTCCCCAGCTGTGGAAAAATAAATTTCCAAACATTACCTCCTGGGCCCAGGAGTAAAGGCATCCCATATCAATTGGTTGGATGGGGAAAAAGGGTGAAAACTTGGACGGGGCCATGCACCAATAAGTTACGTACAAAAACATAGGTATTTACATTCATGTAACATATTCATATTGCATATTTTTACATAACATCCTAACTACAGAAGGTCCCTGCAGCTAGATACATACAAGCGGAGCCAGAGCACTGCTCCCTTAGGAGGAATACTCTGCCTACAACAGGCCTTCATCTGTTCCGGCCGTGAAGATGGACAGCCGCCACATCCCTGGCGTTCCTAAAAGAAGACACAGACACACATACAACCTATCTATACAAGCTAACTTTACAAGTAATTCATCACTAAGAGGGGGGTTATAATCCTCCCTTTGGTGAAACATCAATTACATTTCTTACATCTATTTACCCGCCTGCTGTCACTCCACCAGGAGGGATCTAAGGGAACCTCCTGCGGAGCAACAGACAGACAGACATGTGTAACCAGATAACCCCTCCTTGCTCCTGAGTGAAGGGGCCCCTTCCGAAGTAGCAGGTAGCAAAGAGGTTGGCAGGGACAATACACCCTAGTGTCCATGATGCAGTTGTCCTCCCATCAGGCACAAAACCACACAGACCCTGCCCTGTCCTTGCAGTCCCTGTGGCTGCTTTTATGTGGGCTGCACAACACAGCAGTCCTCCTCACATATAAAAGCGTGGATCCGGGGAGCCAAAATGACTATCACCCGGTCCTGGAAGTCACCGAAAGTATCCTTTCGGTTAGCTAAACAAAAAATTTCTTGGATTATGTTGCAAGAAAAGATCTCCAATACCATTTTGGATACCCTAGACAAATTCAAAATCATTTGGGAACCTTGGGCCACTCTCATTGGACATCCCCTGTATATATGATTGGTAGTCCATGTGTGCAGTTCCTTCCTGGGGTGGTCTCCAATTGCCCTCTCATGGTGGTCTCCTGTGCTCCTCCTTCCCCTTATCCTCTGTTGTGAGCTCTTTACTTTGCCTCCTCCTACCTCTTCTGTTTCTTTCCTCTTCTCTCCTTTCTTCTTTTACTTTACAGCATATTATTTTCATTAGTACTGTTTCTTCCCGGCTCTCGGTACTCGCTAAGAAGTATGTCATTAGTCTAAGGGTTGTTCTCGGGGTAGATCCCAAGGCTTTGTTTTCTCTGATCCTTAAGCATAGTATATACCAGCTCTTGTCAACCGATTTTGGTCCAATCTGCCCTGAGAGTTCAATCCACCCTGTTGTTTCTTGACAAATTGTTGTTCGTTCTATTATGATATTATTGTGTTATTCAACTATCTTATAGTTATAAGCTCTTTTTTTTCCTTTTTTTATTTCTTTTTTTCTCAGCATCTCATCACTTTTTGTAGTGATGCGGGCTTGGGGATTCCCAGTCCACCAAAGCAGTTAGTTCCCGGATGGGGCTCTGGTGGCGGGAGTTCTTGAGACCGTAGTGTATGTTAACTCTAATAAGAAAAGGGATTTTGATGGTTTGATGTAGTCATTCATTACAATCGTTGTATAACTATTACTCCATGTATACGTTGAGCATTTTGCTCTTTTTTCTGCCTGATGTACTGTTTTGATTCTTCAATAAATTTATTTTAAACTCAAAAAAAAAAAAGCGTGGATCTGGAAACCTCCTCCGGCTATCCCCCTCTCCTCTGACGGAGACTAAATAGCTCCTGGTGGGCCGACCCGCCTTTACAAGCAGGACTCGGTCTTTGTAGATGGCACGGCCCAACTTCCTAAACTGAAAAAAATGGGGATATTTATTATAGCAAAAAGTACAAAATATTGTATTTTTTTCAAAATTGTCGCTTTTTTTTTGTTTAAAGCGCAAACAATAAAAACCGAAGAGATGATCAAATGCCACCAAAAGAAAGCTCTATTTGTGGGGAAAAAAAGAACGTTAATTTTGTTTGGGTACAGTGTCGCACGACCGCGCAATTGTCAGTTAAGGCAACGCAATGCCATATCGCAAAAAATGGCCTGGTCATTGAGCAGCCAAATCTTCCGGGGCTAAAGTGGTTAACAAGACATGTGGCCACTCATTAAAATTAGAAAAAAAGAGGTTTAACCTTAAACTATGTAGAGGGTTCTTTACTGCAAAAGCAGCAAGGATGTGGAATTCCCTTCCACAGGTGGTGGTCTCAGCGGGGAGCATCGTTAGTTTAAAAAAACTATTAGATAAGCACCTGAATGACCACAACATACAGGGATATACAATGTAATACTGACATATAATTACACACATAGGTTGGACTTGATGGACTTGTGTCTTTTTTAAACCTAACTATGTGTTAAACTATCTTTACAAAATGTTAAAATATCTTTAATAATGTATATATTTACAATAATCTAATCAAAATGGTTATGAATGTGTATGTTCATGAAATTTTGTTTATTATAATATTTTGTCTCTAGCTAGGGTTGCTGAACGTTAATGAAAAAAATCCCTAGTATTTTTATTTCTGGGTAAGGCTATCCACAGACAAAGGGGAAAATTGAAGTGACCGCCTCAGCTGGGATGACACTGAGGATGAATTGTCCATACCAGACTCTCTGTCCTCACTGCAGGTCAGGAGTCTCGTCTTGTATAGACAGGGCAGCACTACTGAGCTTGTTTCTGGAATGCTGGCCCAGATTCCTGCATCCTAGCAACCAATGACAATGAGCAGCCTAGCTGCCAGCATCCTAATTACCAAATGCACACAGCCACACAGGGGGTCATTTACTATAGCACCGCAACGCTAATTAGCGCTAATTACCTTGAAAACGGTATTCACTATAGCACTGGTAAAAAAATATTCCCAAAATCAAATTTACTATAGTTTCCTGAAAACAAATAGTGCCCAAACCCTTACTCTGCTAAAACATGGAGAAGTGCACATGGAAATAATGTTTAGAGAAAAATATAATTGCCTAAATGGTACTGAAATATGCGGTATATTGTTTAAAGGTAATCTGCTTTAAACTGAACTAAAAAAGTGATTTCTACACTGAAATATCTTTAAAAAGTCTGAGAAGAGATAGATTCCCCGTCTGTACAACTAGGTGCCAACACAACTGAGCATGCTCAGACCTGCAAATAGCTCTCATTTTAGCTCCAATGTTTTTTTTACAGGGCGCTATAGTAAATACTAAAATGAGTGCCCTGTTAACCACTTCAGCCCCGGAGGATTTGGCAGGTCAATGACCAGAGGACTTTTTACAATTTAGCACTGCGCTGCTTTAACTGGTAATTGCACGGTCATGCAATGCTGAACCCAAACGAAATTTGCATCCTTTTGTTCCCACAAATAGAGCTTTCTTTTGATGGTATTTGATTGCCTCTGTGATTTTTATTTTTTGCGATATAAACGGAAAAAGACTGTAAATTTTAAAAAAAAAATTATATTTTCTACTTTTTGTTATGAAAAAAAATTAATGAACTCAATTTAGTCATACATTTAGGCCAAAATGTATTCAGCCACATGTCTTTGGTAAAAAAAATGCCAATAAGCATATATTTATTGGTTTGCGCAAAAGTGGAATTTACGCAGCGTTTAGTTTATAACTACTTATCTCATTTCTTGAGGTGCTAAAATGGCAGGGCAGTACAACCCCCCCCCCCCTTCCAAATGACCCCATTTTGGAAAGTATAGAACCCAAGGAAATTGCTGGGAGGCATGTTGAGCCCATTGAATATTTTATTTTTTTGTCACAAGTGATTGAAAAATGACAAAAAAAAAATTACACAAAGTTGTCAATAAATTATATATTGCTCAAACATGCCATGGGCATATGTGGAATGACACCCCCAAAATACATTCTGCTGCTTCTCCTGTGTACGAGGATACCACATGTGTGGGAGCCTAGTCACGTACGGGACCCCGAAAACCAATCACCGCCTTCAGGATTTCTAAGGGTGTAAATTTTTGATTTCACTCCTCACTACCTATTACAGTTTTGAAGGCCATAAAATGCCAAGATAGCACAAAACCCCCCAAAATGACCCCATTTTGGAAAGTAGACACCCCAAGATATTTGATTAGATGCATTTTGAGTCCATGGAATATTTTATATTTTATATTTTGCCACAAGTTGTAGGAAAATTAAATTTTTTTTTTTTTTTTTTTACACAAAGTTGTCACTAAATGATATATTGTTCAAACATGGCATGGTTATATGTGGAATTACACCCCAAAATACATTCTGCTGCTTCTCCTGTGTCACAAAAAAAAAGTGTAATTTTCCCAAAAATTGTGACCAAATATAAAATATTCCATGGACTCAACATGCCTATCAGCAAATAGCTTGGGGTGTCTACTTTCCAAAAAGGTGTCATTTGGGGGGGGGGTGAACTGTCCTGGAATTTTATGCAACATTTAGAAGCTTATGTCACTAATCACCCACTCTTCTAACCACTTGAAGACAAAGCCCTTTCTGACACTTTTTGTTAACATAAAAACATTTTCTTTTTTTTTTTGCAAGAAAATTACTTTGAACCCCCAAACATTATATATTTTTTTTTAAGCAAAGGCCCTACAGATTAAAATGGTGGGTGTTTCAATTTTTTTTTCACACAGTATTTGTGCAGCAATTTTTCAAACGCAATTTTTTTGGGAAAAAACACACTTTTTTTTCATTTTAATGCACTAAAACACACTATATTGCCCAAATGTTTGATGATATAAAAAAGATGATCTTATGCTGAGCACATGGATACCAAACACAACATGCTTTATAATTGCGCACAAACGTGCAGCGGCGACAAACTACATACATTTTTAAAAGACTTTAACCACTTGCTTACTGGGCACTTAAACCCCCCTCCTGTCCAGACCAATTTTCAGCTTTTAGTGCTGTCGCACTTTGAATGACAATTGTGCGGTCATACAACACGGTACCCAAATGAAATTTTTATTATTTTTTTCCCACAAATAGAGCTTTCTTTTGATGGTATTTGATCACCTCTACGGTTTTTATTTTTTGTTAAAAAAAATTTAAAAAGACAGAATTTTTTTTAAAAAATTATATTTTTTTTTATATTTTGTTATCAATTTTTGCAAACAGTTAATTTTTCTCCTTCGTTTATGTACGCCGATGAGGCGGCACTGATGGGCACCGATAGGTGGCAGTGATGGGCACTGATGGGTGGCGGTTATGGGCACTGATGGGTGGCAGTGTTGGGCACTGATTGGGCACTGACTGATGGCAGCACTGCTAGGTGGCACTAATAAGTGGCACTTGTGGGCATTGATAGGTGGCACTTTTGGGCATTGATAGGTGGCACTTGTGGGCTTTAATAGGTGGCACTTGTGGGCTTTATTAGGTGGCACTTGTGGGCTTTATTAGGTGGCACTTGTGGGCACTGTGGGCACTGGTAGATGGCACTTGGAGGCACAGATGAGGCATCTGTGCCTCCTTCCTCTTCGGGACCGATGTCCCTTTGACATGAGCCGGTGATCGGCTTTTTTTTCCTCCTCACGCTGTCAGCGTGAGGAGAAAATGAAACCGATCACCGAGCTTTTGTTTACATCATGTGACCAGCTGTCATTGGCTGACAGCTGATCACATGGTAAGGGGCCGGGACCGGCCCCTTACTCGGATCTGTGATCACCCGAGTCTCCGTGACTCGGTGATCACAGCGCGCACACCGCGCGCCCTGCAGGGTGCGCGCGGTGCGCGTGCATAGGGGAGGACGTCATATGACGTCCTCCCGGAGATTGAGGTCCGCGCTGTAGCCGTCATTCGGCTATGGCCCGGACCTCAAGTGGTTAAAAGCCTTTACAGGTTACCATTTTAGATTTACAAGGGAGGTCTACTGCTAAAATTACTGCCCTCGATCTGACCTTCGCGGTGATACCTTACATGTATGGTGAAATTGCTGTTTACATATGACACCAGACTGACGCTTGCGTTCGCCTTTGCGCGTGAGCACAGGGGGACAGAGGTGCTTTTTTTATTATATTTTTAAACTGTTCCTTTCATTTTTTTAATCATTTTTAATGTAACCTCAGGGAATGTAAATATGCCCTATGATAGCAATAGGTAGTGACAGATACTCTTTTTTGAAAAAATTGGGGTCTAATAGGCCCTAGATCTCTCCTCTGCCCTCAAAGCATCTAACCACACCGAGATCGGTGTGATAAAATGCTTTGCCAATTTCCCAATGGCGCTGTTTATATCTGGCGAAACCGAAGTCACAAAATGCTTGTGGCTTCTGGTTTCTTAGGCCATAGAGATGATTGGAGCCATTCTGGTCTCTGACCAGCTCTATGGTCAGCTGGCGGAACCACCAGCTGCATTCTCGGGTTCCCTGTTGGGACAGGAGAGCCCGAGAAAAACCATGGAAGACGGAGGGGGGGGAGTTCCCTCCCACTGCTTATAAAAGCAGTCTAGAGGCTAATTAGCCGCTAGGATTGCTTTTACATTAAATCTGACTGCTGGCTGAAAAGAATGATACCAGGATGATACCTAAACCTGCAGGCATAATTCTGGTATAACCACTCAAAGTCCAGCAACATACCAGTACGTTGCTGGTCCTTGTTGGGCATACATTGTAATGTTCTTTTTTTCATGCAGCCTGTGGGCTGAACAAAAAAAAAAATGACTGATCGGTGGGTATGCCCACCATTAGAATACCGCCCTTCATCCACCCACTTCTACATGCACTATTTTCTTTTAACTGTGGTGGTGGAATCAGCGCTGGAGTCGCTGATTTACGTATCTTGGGAGCAGCTGAATGGCATACCTGCAAAGCAAATGATGGTTAACAATAAAACAAACATTACAGTATAATATACCATACCTGCAAAGCAAATACAATAAAACATAGTAAAAATAAAACAGAGAGAGAACGATAGATATAGAACAATAGTGAGCGAACAGTAGAGCGGACAGTAGAGAGCGAACATAAGAGAGAGAACAATAGAGAGAGAGAGAGAAGGAAAATGCAACCACAACTATTTTTGGCTTTTTTTTTTTGTGTTTTTGTGTGTGTTTTTTTTTTAACTTTTTTTCACTTTTATAAAAACTGTAAAAAAAACTATAACTGAACGTTGCAGATTAGGGTCTCTCAAAATGTGATGGCCATCACATATTTTGAGACCCTGTGTACGTGTGCCTATGACTGTGTGGTGCTGTACTCTACGCTAATACTCAACTAGTGTGTGATAGTGTTCGAAACAGTCACCAATGCAAAGACCAGGTTGGTCAGGACAGGAGGGACAATAAAAGCGGGTGTCACACCTAAATCCGCGCTTTCCACAGACACAACATCTTCTTTGGGGGTTTCTTTGGGTAGGGGTACCAGAGAGGACATGCGAAAAATGCCTCTCATGCAGCCGGCTTACTGCATTTGGATTGTTAAGTTGGGCCAGAGCACCCTCTGGAAACAAAAGGGCTCTGATGATCTCTTCCTGGAATTTAAGGAAGGATCCAGTTTGTCCTGAAGCTTTGTATAGCACAAAAGCATTCAGCAAAGCCAATTGAAATAAATAGACACTTTTTTGTACCAGCATCTGGCCTTATGGGCAATTAGGTACGGCGCCAACAACTGGTCGTTGAGGTCCACCCCTCCCATATTAAGGTTATATTCATGGACACAGAGGGGTTTCTCCACAACACCAGTCGCTGTAAGAATTTGGACCGTCGTGTCTGCGTGAAGGGAGGACAGAATGAAAAAATTCTTATTATCCATCCACTTCACAGTGAGCAAATTATTACATCTCAAGCAGGCTCTCTCCCCCAGCCTAAGACGGGAATCTACAAGTTACTGGGGTAAGCCCTGGCGATTAGATCGCACGGTGCCACATGCGCCAATTTGATGATGAAACAAGTGACTAAAAAGTGGCACGCTTGTGTAATAATTGTCCACATACAAGTGGTACCCCTTTCTGAATAAGGGTAACACCAAGTCCCACACAGTCTTACCAGCAGAGATGAGCTGAACACCCCCGGTTCGGTTCGCACCAGAACATGCGAACAGGCAAAAAATTTGTTAGAACACGCGAACACCGTTAAAGTCTATGGGACTCAAACATGAATAATCAAAAGTGCTAATTTTAAAGGCTTGTATGCAAGTTATTGTCATAAAAAGTGTTTGGGGACCTGGGTCCTGCCCCAGGGGACATGGATCAATGCAAAAAAAAGTTTTAAAAACAGACATTTTTTCGGGAGCAGTGATTTTAATAATGCTTAAAGTGAAACAATAAAAGTGTAATATTCCTTTAAATTTTGTACCTGGGGGTGTCTATAGTATGCCAGCAAAATGACATTTCAAAGGAAAAAAGTCATTTAAAAGTACTCGCGGCTATATAAATTGTCAGTACGACAATACACATAAAAGTTCATTGATAAAAACTGCATGGGATTTCCCCACAGGGGAACCCCGAACCAAAATTTTTTTAAAAAATGGCGTGGGGTCCCCCTAAATTCCATACCAGGCCCTTCAGGTCTGGTATGGATATTAAGGGGAACCCGCGCCAAGAAAAAAAAAAAAAGGCGTGGGGGCCCCCCTCAAAATCCATACCAGACCCTTCAGGTCTGGTATGGATATTAAGGGGAACCCCGTGCCAACATTTTTTTTAAAAAATGGCGTGGAGTCCTCCCAAAAATCCATACCAGACCCTTATCCAAGCACGCAACCGGGCCCCCCTCCTGACCTGTACCAGGCCACATGCCCTCAACATTGAGAGGGTGCTTTGGGGGGTTCCTCCCAAAGCACCTTGTCCCCATGTTGATGAGGACAAGGGCCTCATCCCCACAACTCTTGCCCGGTGGTTGTGGGGGTCTGCGGGTGGGGGGCTTATCGGAATCTAGAAGCCCCCTTTAACAAGGGGACCCCCAGATCCTGGCCCCCCAGTGTGAAATGGTAAGGGGGTACAAAAGTATCTAGGGGTCCCCTTGTTAAAGGAGGCTTCCAGATTCCGATAAGCCCCCCGCCTGCAGACCCCCACAACCACCGGGCAAGGGTTGTGGGAATGAGGCCCTTGTCCTCATCAACATGGGGGCAAGGTGCTTTGGGGGGGACCCCCCAAAACACCCTCCCAATGTTGAAGGCATGTGGCCTGGTACGGTTCAGGAGGGGGCGCTCTCTTGTCCCCCCCTCTTTTCCTGCGGCCTGCCAGGCTGCATACTCGGATAAGGGTCTAATATCGAAGGGCCTGAAGGGTCTGGTATGATTTTTGAGGGGGACCACCACGCCTTTTTTTAAAAATTTTCTTGGCGCGGGGTTCCCCTTAATATCCATACCAGACCTGAAGGGCCTGGTATGGAATTTAGGGGGACCCCACGCCATTTTTTTAAAAATTTTGGTTCGGGGTTCCCCTGTGGGGAAATCCCATGCCATTTTTATCAATGGACTTTTATGTGTATTGTCGGACCGACAATTCATATAGCCGCGAGTACTTTTAAATGACTTTTTTTCCTTTGAAATGTCATTTTGCTGTCATGCGCCCCTTTGCAGGCGTACTATAGACACCCCCCAGGTACAAAATTTAAAGGAATATTACACTTTTATTGTTTCACTTTAAGCATTATTAAAATCACTGCTCCCGAAAAAACTGACATTTTTAAAAAAATGTTTGCATTAATCCATGTCCCCTGGGGCAGGACCCAGGTCCCCAAACACTTTTTATGACAATACTATGCATATAAGCCTTTAAAATTAGCACTTTTGTTTTCTCCCATAGACTTTTAAAGGGTGTTCCGCGGCTTTCGAATTTTCACCCCAAATTGTTCGCTGTTCTGCAAACTTGCGAACAGCCAATGTTCAAGTAGAACATGAGTTCGACTTGAACTCAAAGCTCATCCCTACTTACCAGCACTCCCTATGTAGTCAGGGCAGTTCTCCAGCTCTACATAACTATCTCTTCCCTCGTAAACCATAAAACTATATGTATAGCCTGTGGCCCTGTCACAGAGCTTATCCCCTTCCCGCCAACCGTACGCAGATATACGTACTCGGCTTTCTGGGGTTATACCGGGATGATGCCCGCAGCTGCAAGCATTATCCCGGTACTCTTGTTTACAGCAGGCGATCGGCTACTCGAGTATAACAACCGATGTGGCTAAAAGCCGCTCGGCTGTTATACCGGAGGAGCGGGAGGGGACATCCCCCCTCCCGCCGCCTCCCGCCGCTGTTACCGAGCCTCCCGTGCGATCAGGAGGCCCGGGGTCCAATCGTCTGCCTCCGGCGGCTGTGGGCGGGCTGGAACGAAGCTTCGTTCCAGCCTTCTCAATGTAAACGCGGAAGCGACGTCATGACGTCACTTCCCGTTTACTCGGCTGCCAATGGCGCCGGTTTTAAAAAAAATACAGTATGCAGAATCACCGTTTTTGGCGATCTGAATACTTTTATGTGCAAAGGAGGGATCGGAGGTCTTTTAGACCCCCGATCCCTCCATAAAGAGTACCTGTCACCACCTATTACTATCACAAGGGATGTTTACATTCCTTGTGACAGCAATAAAAGTAAAAAAAAAAAAAAAAAATTTTAAACACAATTTATAAAGTATAAAAATAAATAAAATACATTTAAAAAAATGTTTTAAAGTGCCCCCGTCCCCGCGAGCTCGCGCAGCGAAGAAAGCGCATACGGAAGTCGCGCCCGCATATGCAAACGGTGTTCAAATCACACATGTGAGGTATCGCCGCTATAGTCAGAGCAAGAGCAATAATTCTAGCCCTAGACCTCCTCTGTAACTCAAACCTGGTAACTAGGGATGAGCTTCGTGTTCGAGTCGAACCCATGTTTGACTCGAACATCGGCTGTTCGATCGTTCGCCGAATTGCGAACGATATGGGCCATTCGCGCCAAATTCGTGTGGCGCGTCACGGCCCATAATTCACTGCGGCATCGCAGTGCATTGCTTGCTGATGATTGGCCAAGCATGCACTATGACCCGCATGCTTGGCCAATCACAGCGCCGCCTTAACAGAGAGCCATAATTGGCCAAAGCCAAGGAGGCTTTGGCCAATTATGGCTCAGGGGATTTAGTACACGCCCCACACTATATAAGGCCGCCTGCACGGCGGCCCTGTGCAGTGTGTTCCGGTGTGCTTAGAGAGAGAGAGAGACAGTGATATTTCATTTGAGTTAGCTAGATTAGGCAGGACAGTCAGTCAGTTAGCTGCACTTAAAGTGTATTGTGTATATATATGCATCCCAGGTGTTGCATATATATATATATATATATATACACACTGTATTCAGTTTAGCTAGATCCGTTCCTGTTATCTTCTAGACTATTTACATTTAGTGCAGTGCGTCCTGCTCACAGTGTTCAGCTAGATCCGTTCCTGTTATATTCCTACTGACAGGCAGGCTTGTCTTGTTACAGTATTTTGAAGAAAATTACTGGTGTTCTTTTGATCCTATTAGTACCACAGTCAGGCAGCTAGACTATTTACAGTTAGTGCAGTGCGTCCTGCCCACAGTGTTCTGCTAAACCTACAAGTAAGTGGGGTGCGTCCTGCTCACAGTGTTCAGCTAAACCTACAAGTTAGTGGGGTGCGTCCACCTCACAGTGTTCAGCTAAACCTACAAGCTAGTGGGGTGCGTCCTGCTCACAGTGTTCAGCTAGATCCGTTTCTGTTATCTTCTTACTGACAGGCAGGCTTGTCTTGTTACAGTAAATACAGCTACCTGAAGAAAATTGCTGGTGTTCTTTTGATCCTATTAGTACCACAGTCAGGCAGCTAGACTATTTACAGTTAGTGCAGTGCGTCCTGCTCACAGTGTTCTGCTAAACCTACAAGTTAGTGGGGTGCGTCCTGCTCACAGTGTTCAGCTAAACCTACAAGTTAGTGGGGTGCGTCCACCTCACAGTGTTCAGCTAAACCTACAAGCTAGTGGGGTGCGTCCTGCTCACAGTGTTCAGCTAGATCCGTTCCTGTTATCTTCTTACTGACAGGCAGGCTTGTCTTGTTACAGTATTTTAAAGAAAATTGCTGGTGTTCTTTTGATCCTATTAGTACCACAGTCAGGCAGCTAGACTATTTACAGTTAGTGCAGTGCGTCCTGCTCACAGTGTTCTGCTAAACCTACAAGTTAGTGGGGTGCGTCCTGCTCACAGTGTTCAGCTAAACCTACAAGTTAGTGGGGTGCGTCCACCTCACAGTGTTCAGCTAAACCTACAAGCTAGTGGGGTGCGTCCTGCTCACAGTGTTCAGCTAGATCCGTTCCTGTTATCTTCTTACTGACAGGCAGGCTTGTCTTGTTACAGTAAATACAGCTACCTGAAGAAAATTGCTGGTGTTCTTTTGATCCTATTAGTACCACAGTCAGGCAGCTAGACTATTTACAGTTAGTGTAGTGCGTCCTGCTCACAGTGTTCTGCTAAACCTACAAGTTAGTGGGGTGCGTCCTGCTCACAGTGTTCAGCTAAACCTACAAGTTAGTGGGGTGCGTCCACCTCACAGTGTTCAGCTAAACCTACAAGCTAGTGGGGTGCGTCCTGCTCACAGTGTTCAGCTAGATCCGTTCCTGTTATCTTCTTACTGGCAGGCAGGCTTGTCTTGTTACAGTATTTTAAAGAAAATTGCTGGTGTTCTTTTGATCCTATTAGTACCACAGTCAGGCAGCTAGACTATTTACAGTTAGTGCAGTGCGTCCTGCTCACAGTGTTCTGCTAAACCTACAAGTTAGTGGGGTGCGTCCTGCTCACAGTGTTCAGCTAAACCTACAAGTTAGTGGGGTGCGTCCACCTCACAGTGTTCAGCTAAACCTACAAGCTAGTGGGGTGCGTCCTGCTCACAGTGTTCAGCTAGATCCGTTCCTGTTATCTTCTTACTGACAGGCAGGCTTGTCTTGTTACAGTATTTTAAAGAAAATTACTGATGTTCTTTTGATCCTATTAGTACCACAGTCAGACAGCTAGACTATTTACAGTTAGTGCAGTGCGTCCTGCTCACAGTGTTCTGCTAAACCTACAAGTTAGTGGGGTGCGTCCTGCTCACAGTGTTCAGCTAAACCTACAAGTTAGTGGGGTGCGTCCACCTCACAGTGTTCAGCTAAACCTACAAGCTAGTGGGGTGCGTCCTGCTCACAGTGTTCAGCTAGATCCGTTTCTGTTATCTTCTTACTGACAGGCAGGCTTGTCTTGTTACAGTAAATACAGCTACCTGAAGAAAATTGCTGGTGTTCGTTTGATCCTATTAGTACCACAGTCAGGCAGCTAGACTATTTACAGTTAGTGCAGTGCGTCCTGCTCACAGTGTTCTGCTAAACCTACAAGTTAGTGGGGTGCGTCCACCTCACAGTGTTCAGCTAAAGCTACCTGTAGAAGGTTGGTGGTGTTCTCATACTACAGGCAGGCAGTTGATTTTGCTAGCTGCAGTATCAGTACATATATATATATATATATATATATATATATCCCAGCTTAGTGCAGCTACAGGCCATTAGTATGTCTGGAAGGCCAAGAAGGAGAGGCAGACAGTCACAAGCCAATAAGAGAGGGCAAGCAGGCTCTGTGTCTAGTGCTGGTCGTGGAGACGGTGCATCCTCATCAGCACGTGGCCATGGGACACGCTTGGCCTTTTTTTCGGCAGCTGGCCATGTTGAGCCGCAACATGCGGAAGACTTGGTCGAGTGGATGACCAAGCCGTCCTCATCCTCCTCATCCTCTCTCACCCATGCCCAGGGTACTTTGTCTGGCAAAGCAGCGGCCTCTTCCCTCGGCTCAATGTCATCAGTGACTCCTTCCCTAGCCCCACCATGTCCTCCTGAGGAGTCCCTCGAACTGTTTGACCACAGTGTTGGGTACATGCTCCAGGAGGATGCCCAGCGTTTAGAAGGCTCTGATGATGATACTGAGCTCGATGAAGGCAGTAACACGAGCACGGACAGAGGGGGTGCCCAAGAAGGACAGCAATCTGGCAGTCATGCTCCCCCTGCTGCAGCATACTGCCAGGTTTGCTCCAGTGATGAGGAGGGAGGGGATGATGAGGTCACTGACTCAACGTGGGTGCCTGATAGGAGAGAGGAGGAGGAGGAGGAGGAGGAGGTGGCACATCACCAACGAGGCAGGATGCCCTCCAGGGGCCAGCCTAAGGGCAGCACATTGACTGCATCACACCCCAAAGCTCCACATGTGCAGGGCGCTGCAGTCTCTGCGCGTTATTCAAAAAGTTCTTTGGTGTGGGCCTTTTTTGAGACGAGTGCATCAGATCGCACCGCTGCTATTTGCAACATATGTCTCAAGCGTATCTCGCGTGGCCAAAACATCTCCCGCTTGGGTACCACATGCTTGACCAGACATATGTTGACCTGCCATGCAGTTCGTTGGCAAGCGTATCTAAAAGACCCACACCATAGAACAAAGAGGACCTCTGCTTGCTCCTCATCAGCTGAGATTTCCAACCCCACTGGACCTTCAGTCCTCTCTGAGACCTGCACTGAGAGGAATGAAGGTGTAGAATTAGGTGTGTCACAGCCACGTACTTGTGGGCAATCTGATTTTGGTACACCGACGTCAGATTGTACCAGGCAAATTTCCCTGCCCCAGCTGCTGCACCGCCGAAAGAAGTTTGCTCCCAGCCATCCACATGCCCAACGGTTGAATGCTAGCTTGGCAAAATTGCTAGCACTTCAACTGCTGCCTTTTCAGTTGGTAGACTCTGCCCCCTTCCGTGAGTTTGTGGAATGTGCGGTTCCTCAGTGGCAGGTACCCAAACGCCACTTTTTCTCACGGAAGGCGATTCCGGCTCTCTACCAGCATGTGGAAGGCAATGTCCATGCCTCGCTGGACAGGGCGGTCAGTGGTAAGGTGCATATTACCGCTGACTCATGGTCCAGCAGGCATGGAAAGGGACGTTACCTAAGTTTCACGGCGCATTGGGTGACTCTGCTGGCAGCTGGGAAGGATGCAGGACAAGGTGCAGTAGTGTTGGAGGTTGTTCCGCCACCACGTCTCCAAAATGCTAATGATTGTGACACACCTCTCTCCTCCACCCCCTCCTCTTCTTCTTCCTCCATGGCCTCTTCCTCGGAACCAGCGGTGCTCCGTAGTCGTTCAAGGGGCTACGCAAGTACGCAGGCCAAAAGATGCCATGCGGTGCTTGAGCTGGTGTGCTTGGGGGACAGGAGCCACACTGGGGCAGAGGTTCTGTCAGCTCTGCAGGGGCAGGTTCAGAGGTGGTTGACGCCACGCCAACTTAAGGCAGGAATGGTGGTTTGCGACAATGGCACCAACCTCCTCTCTGCCCTCCGACAGGGACAAATGACCCATGTGCCCTGTTTGGCTCACGTCCTTAACTTGGTGGTGCAGCGGTTCTTGGGCAGGTACCCGGGCTTACAGGATGTCCTGAGGCAGGCCAGGAAAGTCTGTGTGCATTTCCGCCGGTCATATAATGCCAGTGCTCGGCTGACGGACCTCCAAAAGGAGTTTAACCTGCCCAAGAACCGCCTAATCTGTGACATGCCCACCAGGTGGAACTCAACGTTGGCCAAGCTGCAGCGGCTGCACACGCAGCAGAGGGCCATCAATGAGTACCTGTGCGACTATGGCACCAGGACAGGGTCAGGGGAGCTTGTTTTTTTTTCCCCACGCCAGTGGGCCATGATCAGGGATGCATGCACTGTCCTGTCACCATTTGAGGAGGCCACGAGGATGGTGAGCAGTGACAGTGCATGCATCAGTGACACTGTCCCCCTTGTCCACCTGTTGGAGCACACGCTGCGTGGAATAATGGACAGGGCACTTGAGGCAGAACAGAGGCAGGAAGACTTCCTTAGCTCTCAAGGCCCCCTTTATCCAGACAGTGTTCCTGCGTGCCCGCCGATCACACAGGAAGAGGACGAGGAGGAAGAGGAGGAGGAGGAGGAGGAAGATTGTGTCAGTATGGAGGTGGAGCCTGGCACTCAGCATCAGCAGCAGTCTTTAAGGGATCAGTCCCAAGAAACACATGGACTTGTACGTGGCTGGGAGGAGGTGGCTGCGGACCATGTCGTCCTTAGTGACCCAGAGGACTCCAGACCGAATGCCTCAGCAAACCTACGCTGCATGGCCTCCCTGATCCTGCAAAGCCTGCGTAAGGATCCTCGTATTCGTGGTATCAAGGAGAAGGACCAATACTGGCTGGCAACCCTCCTTGATCCACGTTACAAGGGTAAGGTTGCGGACCTTATCTTGCCATCGCAGAGGGAGCAGAGGATGAAACATCTTCGGGAGGCCTTGCAGAAAGGTCTGTGCAACGCGTTCCCAGAGACTGGGAGGTTACAAACTCCTGTTTCTGGACAACGTGTTGCTGAGGCTTCGGTCAGTCAAAGAAGGAGCGGTGGAGAAGGTGGCCGTCTGACCGATGTGTTCAGACAATTTTTTGGTCCGCAGCCCCAAGGTATGATCGGTTCCAGCAACCATCGCCAGCGTCTGTTTTACATGGTGCAGGAATACCTAGGGGCAAGATCAGACTTGGACACCTTTCCCACCGAAAATCCTCTGGGTTACTGGGTCTTGAGGATGGATCACTGGCCAGAGCTTGCACAGTATGCAATTGAGCTACTGGCCTGCCCTGCATCCAGCGTTCTTTCGGAACGCACATTCAGTGCTGCTGGAGGCGTGGTAACCGATCACAGGGTGGGTCTGTCCACTGACTCGGTCGATCGACTGACCTTCATAAAAATGAATGAGTCTTGGATCACCACCAGCTACCAAGCACCTGATGCTGATGTAACCGAATAATTTTTTTTGAAATCTCAGATCCCTTCAAAGACTGCCTATGCTGATGCTGAGTGACTATCCCTGAGTAATTATCCTCTTCCTCCTCAATCATCACGCTGATAGCTTGTAAGAACATTTTTGGTTCTGGGTGCCACCACCAGTGCCTAAGGCACAATTTTTCAGCCCCTGTTTAACAGGGGCGTGTAATTACGATTTTTGATGTAATACTTTGCAGCAGGGCTCGTTCCTGCATTCCAACTAGAGTGTCTGTGAGGGGTTGCAGTGTTGTGGCACCAGCACCAGTGCCTAAGGCCCAATTTTTCAGCCCTTGTTTAACAGGGGCGTATAATTACAATTTTTGATGCAATACTTTGCAGCAGGGCTCGTTCCTGCATTCCAACTAGAGTGTCTGTGAGGGGTTGCAGTGTTGTGGCACCAGCACCAGTGCCTAAGGCCTAATTTTTCAGCTCCTGTTCAACAGGGGCATGTAATTACAATTCTTGATCTAATATTTCACAGCAGAGCCCTGTGAGGGCTTACAGTGTTGTGGCCACAGCAACACCTAAGGCCCAAATTTCTGCTGAGTATATAGGGCAGGACCCTACTGTCAAACAACTAACTTACAAACGACTCCTACTTGCAAACGGAAGGAGACAACAGGAAGTGAGAATAAATCTACCCCTAGGAAGGGAAATTCTCTCCTGTAAGAGTTAATATGGGAAAAACATTTCTCCTTTCCACTGATGCTTTCCAATCCATTGGGACAAAAAGTGAGGTGAAATCTTCTGAAGAGGAGGAAAGACAGCAAAACAAATGTCACAGGGGTGATAACCCTTCCCTATGTTTTCCAAAAAGCTTAAAAAAGATTTTTTGGCTGGAGCTAAACACGTTAAAAATGTACCCGTTCAAAATTACAAAGAGATTCTACTTAACAACAAACCTACAGCCTGTATACTGCTGTTCAGAGTATATAGGGCCTGGTGGCCCCACACCTTTCCTTATTTTAATTTGGGTGCGGGGTTCCCCTTAATATCCATACAAGACCCAAAGGGCCTGGTAATGGACTGGGGGGTACCCATGCCGTTTGTCTCACTGATTTTTATCCATATTGCCAGGACCCGACATTACATTAAACCCGCAAGCAGTTTTAAATGAGATTTTTTCCTTTAAAAATGACATTTGGTGCAGGGACTGTTCTAAACACGGGAAACACGCGTCACTTTACAGGCATACTATAGACACCCCTCAGGTACGATATTTAAAGGAATATTTCACTTTTTTTTTTTTACTTTAAGCATCATTAAAATCACTGCTCCCGAAAAAACGGCCGTTTTTAAAAGTTTTTTTTGCATTGATACATGTCCCCTGGGGTAGGACCCGGGTCCCCAAACCCTTTTAGGACAATACCATGCAAATTAGCCTTTAAAATGAGCACTTTTGATTTCGAACGTTCGAGTCCCATAGACGTCAATGGGGTTCTAACGTTCGTGCGAACTTTCGGTCCGTTCGCAGGTTCTGGTGCGAACCGAACCGGGGGGGTGTTCGGCTCATCCCTACTGGTAACCGTAAAAAAATATTTAAAGCGTTGCCTATGGAAATTCTTAGGTACCGTAGTTTGTCGCCATTCCACGAGTGCGTGCAATTATAAAGGGTGACATGTTTGGTATCTATTTACTCGGCGTAACATCATCTTTCACACTATACAAAAAAATTGGGGTAACTTTACTCTTTGGATTTTTTAAAATTCATGAAAGTGTCCCTTTTCCAAAAATGTGCGTTTAAAACACTGCTGCACAAATACCATGTTATATAAACTATTGCAACAATCTCCATTTTATTCTCTAGATTCTCTGCTAAAAAAATATATATAATGTTTGGGAACTCTAAGTAATTTTCTAGCAAAAAAATACGAATTTTAACTTGTAAACACCAAATTTTAAAAATAGGCTTAGTCATGAAAGGGTTATACATCTTGACCCCGTATCTGGCACGCTTGCTGGGAAGATGGATATGAAAGGAGGGGTTGGGACTTTATATGAAACAAGACACTTGGGTAGATTAAACCAATCAATATAGTAAAAAATATTATTTTAATGGCAGCAAAGAAGGAGGTATTACAGTGGATAACATTAATAGTACATCAATATATGATAAGCAGGATTAAAAAGCCATGATAGAATCATAACACAATAAAATTCATAGTACAGCAGCATAGTGACATATATTTAATAATGAACCATCAGTGCACTCCAATGTAACTATAGACTATTAGCCAATAAAATTAGATTGATGATTTAAACAAATCAAACCCATAGTAGAATCATGATTAATGTGGCATAGCATCCAATGGTCAAAAGCTCGACGCGTTTCGTGGATCGTTTCCACTCATCAGGAGCAGCTATACATTTGGGGTACCTATGATGAACAGTGAATTAATAATCAATGGTAATTGATTATAATAGGAAGAGAGTGAACATATGTAAATGGTCCTAGCAACTCTTACCTATAATTTGCATGAAGATAGATAATAATGTTGGAGGTATATAGAGAAAGGCATAAGGAGGTGAGAAATCATCCCCCCGGGAGCTGAGGTAACGTACAAGACAGGTAGCAGGCCAAGTGAAAGGATGGATGGCACGTGTTGGATGGGGGTCACCTTGCCAGAACTGAGGTAGTGGGGGTGAGCCCAGAAAACTGGTGAGAAATAAAACAAAAACAAAATGATGGTTGAAGTGATATTAGTGGGGTCTGACATAGAATAGAACTGAATGGTGGAGGTAATTGGGAAAGGAGAAATGAATATGTGAGGACCTAGAATAAGCCCAACATAGAAACCTGGAAGTGAAAGTTGGAAAAAGTATCAATTAGTGACACCAATATAAGACACCGAAAGTACCATATAATAGGGTGAGAATCTGTAGAAAAGAAATAACCTGGAACTACACAATAGAACTCACGCTTTTTAGTTACGCCCATGAGGAGGGATAGGCCCAGGAAGGTCTTAAATTCAGAGACCGTAATTGGTCTCCAGTCTCTGGCAAGGGTCAGCTGGGGATTAGCGGCGATGAATTGACCAGCATATAAATTGCTTTGGTCCACAATAGATCTATAGAGATCTTAGGTGAAGAACAGCGAATAAAAATCAAGTGACGTAAAATCAACCTTTTTTTGTTTCCACCTGAATTCCAGGTTGGCCAGTTAATGGGGGAAGTACGGGTGCTGCAGGAGTGATGGGTTCCCAATTAGGATTGGCGAATGCAACAGGAAGGGCACTATGGGCTCAACGGGCCTGTCTTTGTCTTCTTCTTGGTGGCAGTGGGACACTACTCGTGCTTGCCACCTCGCCAGCTTGAACTGCACTTATGAGACTCCCCACATCACCAAGTGTTACTGTAGTGCTGGATGTACGACCAGGATGTACTAGGCTGCTGGCGGCTGCCAGTTCACCAGAAGGAATAGCGGCGCTAGTACTGGCTCTCTGCTCCATACAAGGGACCTGCAGGTCTTGCACCTCAATGACAGCAGAAGAAGATCGGGGTCTGGTACGCCTGATCTTGGCAGGGACCACAACTCCGTCGTCAGACCTATCTGTCAGGGTACCGCTGCTGTCTACAGGTACTCGTATTCTGAACCTGAATCTGACAGATGAGTGACTTCCTCTTCACTATCTGTCATGCTCAGAAACGTGTAGGCCTCTTCACTACTGTACCTTCGATTTGCCTTTTTGGTCTCTAAATTTACTGGTACAGTAGTGAGACTCACTGTCAGCGACGGATTCAAGCGCTACCAAAAAAACTATTAGCGTTCGCAGGGATCAGGACTGACTGTGCGAACACTGCAATTACGTGTTTTGTGTTTTGTAAGTGACAGTGATTGATTGATTGATACTGCACTTGGGTGGGCTGGGCTAGGCAGAGGGGCTAAACGCAGGTGCTAGCAGGTATCTGGGCTGATCCCACTAACACTGCATTAGTGTCACTAATGACCCCAGTACAGCATTTAAAAAAAAAATCTGAACGCTGCATTGGGTGACGCAAACAGGTGGTGAAGGGGTTAACTGTGGGGTGATTGGGGGTGAATCGTGTGCCTACATGACCTGGTGTCAGTGTAGTGTTGCGCAACTCACTCTGAGATGGCTTCTCTCCTCAGTCTGGAACGGAAAAGACCGATACGAGAAGAGATGACATCATTTCCCCTGTCAGTGTTTACACTTACACGACAGGGGAAGGATCTCATTTGTCAGGACTAATCACCAGGTCCAGGCCAGATATCATTGGCCTGGGCCTGGGTATTGATCGGTTCCTGATCGAATCCGATGGTCGCGGCCACGCGCCCGACGTAACATGACGGCGATTCGCCTGCCTGTGCCATTCTGCCACAGTACATCTGCGGCGGATGGTCGGCAGGCGGTTAAAGAGCACTTTTTGGGAGTGAAAATCGGCACTATTATAGTCCAATGCAAGTTTTAGCCATTGATTCTAATGGTACAATTGTAACTTCCCCAAATAAATCCTTTTAATGTTGAGATGAAATGTATCTTTCTCTGAAATGAATTTTCCTTGCAAGATTGTTGCTTCTACTTAATCTATTTTGTTTTTAAGAATGCTAGAATGTGGAATGTTTTGATGTTTTGGTCAAATATATTTTTCTCTGTCACTTTCACTTGTTACTCTACATCTCTCAACAATCTTTACCCCAAACTCACACAGGTGTCTTTACAAACCACAAACAATACCATTGCTGATGCAAATTTAAAATGAGTCAACATTTTTGTGCTTTTTATTATTTCCTTGTCAAAAGAAGTTTATTGAGTATACAATGTTATAAAGATACATAAAGTAAGTTTACAAGGATCTATAAAGTAAGCTCATTGTTTTACAGTAGGGTTTATATAGGTAAATATCATGAAATTTCAAATATTAAACATTGGGTTCACGTAAACCTAAATTAAAGATATATATAATTTCCTTAGTTACTTTTGTATGTATTTAAATGATTTATACCTACTATACATATTGTTTACAAGTAGAGTGTATATAGGTCAAATAAATTCTGATAATGAGCTTTAATCGTAAGGTGGAGAAAAGGAAAGAGAAAGAAGAAAAAGGGTTGAAAGGTAGAGGTATGGTCCACAAGGTTGTCCCGCTCGTCAGTTTATTATTCTTTTTAGTTCTCTTTGAAGCCTTAGAATGGGTGTCTCTGTAAGTCATTTAATCTGTTACCATGGCAACAGGACAGAGTCATTGAAGTTTGAGAGGAACTGTTGTTTTATCCAAGGATGCCAAAGTTTTTCAAATTTTGGAATTTGATTTTGATCGATGGCTACCATCTTAGCATGGGACATTGTATTATTCATTCTGTGAATTGTTTCTGCTAGTACCAATGTAGGAGATTTCCATGCCTTGGCCACTGTTTGTTTTGCAGCCGTTATTAGTTGGATCATAAGTTTGAATTGAGAGAGTGTTAACCATTCCGGTTTTAGATTAAGTAAAGTTAAATATGGATCTGGTTGTATTATTTTTTTAAATATTTTAGATGCAATCACGAAGACTTCCTTCCAGAAGGTTTGGATTACTGGGCATGTCCACCATATGTGTAAATATGTGCCTATTTCTGGGCATCCTCGAAAACAAAGAGCTGAGGTATTAGGTGAATATTTTGCCACTCTAGGGGGTACAAGGTGCCAGCGAGTTAGGACTTTATAATTTGTCTCCAGTGCTAAGATGTTGGGTGAAGATGACTTAGATGTGAGCCATATGTTAGACCAGTCCGTGTCCTCTAAAGTTCGTCCCAGGTCCTCCTCCCACCTCTGAACGTAAGAGGGTCTATTAAGATTTGCTACTCCATATAATTGATTATAAAGTGATGAAATTGTACCTTTAGCAAATGGATCTTTTGTACAGATTGATTCAAAAATGGATAATTGAGATAATGGTGTATCCTCCTTTAGGAATGGTGTATAGACATTTTTGATTTGGAGATATCTAAATATCTCAGAGTTTGGTAGATCATATTTTTCTCTAAGCGATGGGAATGAAAGGAATGATTTAGATGCTATGAAGTCATTTAGTGTCTGAATGCCTGATGTTGTCCAAGCTTTAAAAGAATTTGGGTAGATCCATGCCGGGTAAAAGGCCGGATTTCTGATAAAAGAAAGGAGAGGATTGTGTGGAGATTGTAACTGATATTTGGTTTTTAGTTTATCCCAGAGAGATATGAAGTGTTTAGTTATGGGATTGTGAATTTTAAAGCGGTCTTTAGGATCAAGCCATAATAAATTTGAAATTAATAGAGGGTCATTTTCTGAAGCCTCTATAATTACCCATAATGGGATTTCCTGTTTTGCATGGTATTTGGACAGACTGGCCAAATGTGCTGCTCTGTAGTAGTTAGTAAAATTAGGGTATCCCAGGCCTCCTTTATTTTTGGGAAGATGTAGTGTGTGTATAGGTATACGTGGTTTAGAAGAGCCCCATATAAACGATGTTGCTCTTTTTTGTACTATTCTCAAAAAATAGGAAGGAATTGGAATAGGGAGGACTCTGAATAGATAAAGCAATTTGGGTAGAATAGTCATTTTGATTGCATTAATCTTCCCTATCCAGGATAAAGGAAGTTGCGACCATTGTTTTATTAGATTTGTGATCTGTCTTAATACAGGAGGATAATTGGTTGAGAATAAGTCAGAATGAGATGCTGTTAAATGAATTCCAAGATATGGGATTGATTTTTCTGCCCATGTGAATGGGAGTGCAGCCCTAGCCGGGATCAATTCCATGTTTGTGAGTGAAATATTAAGCACTAGGCATTTCTTAGGATTAATCATAAGGCCGGATAGGGCTGCAAATCCATCAATAGCTGGTATTAAGTTAGGACCAGAGACCTGTGGTGATGATAGAAAAAGTAATATATTGTCTGCAAATATACATAATTTGTGTGTAATACCTCCTACTTCAATGCCAGTTATAGTTTGGTTTGTTCTGATGTATTGGGCCATGGGTTCGAGTATAAGGGCAAATAATAAGGGAGATAATGGGCAACCCTGTCGGGTACCTCTTTCGATATTAAAGGCTTCATATTTGTATCCAGCATATTTTATATAGGCTTTGGGTTTATTATATAATGCTTTGATACATGTTAAAAAGTGGGGTCCAAAACCCCATTTTTGTAATGAATATTGCATATATTGCCAGGATACTGTGTCAAATGCCCTCTTAATATCGAGAGATAGAAAACATAAAGGGATTTTCCGTTTTTTAGCAATATGTGCCAATAACACTGCCCTGCGTATATTATCGCCTGCCTGTCTATTTGGCATGAAGCCTACTTGATCTCTATGTATTAATTTTCCTATACTGCTATTGAGGCGTTTTGCTATTATTTTTGCTAATAATTTAATATTGAGGTTTAATAGAGAGATAGGCCGATAATTCACACAGGAAGTATCATCAGAAAGGGTAAGTGAAGGGTTAGTGTATGGGTGTGGCGCTGTCCTAATTTATAGAAATACTTGGTAAATTGTGTGTGGCCAAATCCCATATATAAAGTCGCATAAACCAAAATTGCAAATAAAAGAAAATTCAACGAAAATAAAAACAAAACATAAAACAGCAAAGTGACTCCCTTTGGAGTGTGTAGGTGTAACGTTGTCCTAGTGGGAAAAAAGTGGAGAAAATGAAAAAAAAATGGAAAAAATGGAAGAAATCGCATAAAGGACTGCTGCCTCCACAAATGTGATTTCCACCAAGGTGGAAAAAACAGAAGGTAGGTGAAGGGTTAGTGTGTGGGTGTGGCGCAGTCCTAATTCATAGAAATACTTGGTAAATCATGTGTAGCCAAATCCCATATGTAAAGTCGCATATAAAGTATAAACCAAAATTGCAAATAAAAAATTCAACGAGAATAAAACCAAACATAAAACAGCAAAGTGACCCCCTTTGGAGTGTGTAGGTGTAACGTGGTCCTAGTTTAAAAAATACTTTGTAAATCGTGTGTAGCCAAATCCCACATGTAAAATCGCATGTAAATTATAAACAAAATATAAACAAAATCGCATATAGCAAATTTAACGGCTAGGTTGGCCCCCTTTGAATTGGGGGAGGGGGAAGGGGAACAGGGGATGAAATCAAAAAATGACTTTAGCCAAAACTATTCCATCCGCATAAAAACCCCATATAGTGATTGACAAACATAACATTGCTGAATAATTACATAGGTTAAATTGTGACTAGTGCTCAGTGCAATTTAAGTGAAAAACTTGACATCTTTGTAAAACAAGGCAGGTATTTGTATAAATCTTGGTGACCAGGTGCTCGTGTCTTGTGATCATGCGGACACTCACCAGCTTCTTTAACCCCTGCGGGGGTAATGCGCAGTCACAGTGTATGCCACTGTGCGGCAATCCACAGGCTGTTTCTGGGTCACGGTGACGTTTTAGGCATAAGAGAAGAAAGAGGAGATTCCATAGCGTAAAACCATAAAACACTCTTTATTGAACGCAGATGACAGAATGGTACTCACATTTAAGCAGTTTATAATAGGCAACCAAATGTCATCAAAACAGGAGAGCATCAGATTTAGGTTGGTGATCCTCTGGGAGATGATGCAAAAGCGTCAGAATAGGCCACGCCCTACGCGTTTCGTCATAGGGACGTCAACTGGAGCGTGCCCCCTTTGCGTCACCTCCCCTCCTTTTATACTGTGCGATGTGCTGCATGCCTACACACCGGAAACCTCCGGCGGCCATTTTCCCTTAGGTTTTTGCGCGGCCATCTTGCATGTGGCTATTGCAGACCGGAGCCATATGTATAAACCTTTAGTGGAATATCCCTAGTGTTGTAAAAACAGGAAATGACCCTAGTGTTGCAAAAACAGGAAATAAACCAAAGGGAAATCCGTGGCCATTTTGTGAGAGATTTTGCAGACCGAAGCCCAATAGAGCAATTGATAGGTATATGCTATTTTGCAGGCCGAAGTCCGCGGCCATTTTCTTGTAGGTTCTGCAAGATCTATGTAGGTTATATGCCTGAGTCCACGGCCATTTTCTTGTAGAATGTGCGGGGTATATTTGGATTATACGGTGACCCCGTACGAAAAAACTTCTCCGTTCGAGTGTGTGTCACTCTGAGCCACGGATTTACTCTATCAAGATGGAAAATAAACCCGTAAGGAATCATCATAGGCAGGGGCAGTATTAATTATTCGCACAGTATAATTAAATATACCTGACGAATTATACATAGAAATATAAAATTTAAAATACATATACACAGAAATGTTTAATATTTATTGCTCCAAAGTACTAAAAATAAATTGCATATCACTATGTACATGCAATATTATAAAATAAAAAGTTAACTAAATATGAAAAAAATAATATTTTATAAAAATTTAATAATAAAATTAAAATTAAAATGATAAAAAGGGGGGTAAAATAAGAGGGGTGGGAAGGAGACCGAGGGAAGATGGTGTTTGTGTCATCATGGAGCCTAAAATTAATGTCATACGTCAGGAACCTTTTTCATTTTTCACGTCGAAAAAGATTAAGCTAACTAATAGTGGTAGTTTACTGGTAGTACTAATAGTTAGTGAGAAAGCAATTTAGGTCGACATCTATATTCATTCCTGATGGTTGTAGTGTGTCTAGCTGGAAAATCCATCTAGTTTCGTTTTGCGACACTTTAATTTTCTTGTTGTCGCCCCTCCAGTGCCCTTTGATTTTATCAATAGCATAAAAAACAAGGCCTGAGGGGTCCCTGTTGTGGTGGTCTCTAAAGTGTCTGGATACACTGTGCTTCTTAAACCCGTTTTTTATATTTGTAATGTGTTCTCTGATTCTTATGTGCAATTTTCTAGTTGTACGCCCCACGTACTGTTTCCGACATGGGCATTCTAATACATAAGTGACGTGTGTATTATTGCACGTGATCAGGTCCCTGATGGTATATTCATTTCCATTAGATGTCGACCTAAATTTAGTTGTCTTTTTACTTGTTTTCTTACTTACTCTACATGGTAAACATTTACCACATTTGTAAAAGCCTCTAAGGTTATTCCCTATTTTAATTTGTTTTGGGGGGTCAAGGGCATTGTGCACTAGTTTGTTCCTAAGAGTTGGGGCCTTCCTGTAAATAAAAATAGGTTTGTTTGGTAATATTGGTTTAAGAATCTGATCTGACTGGAGAATTGGCCAATATTTTTTAATGATTGATTCCATAGTTTTATATTGCCTGTTGTATCCTGTCAGGAAAGCAAAGCCTATATTTCTATTCTTTTCTTGTTTACGTGAATTTTGTGTTCCTTCTATCAGCCCGTTTCTATCCATACTTTTCACTTTTTGTTTCAATAATAATAGGTCCCTTCTTTTATATCCTTTATCGGTGAACCTGTTGATTAAGACTTCAGCTTGTTCCTCAAAATCAGTGATGCTACTGCAATTTCTGCGTATTCGCATCAATTGCCCCTTTGGGATGTTACCTATCCACTTCGGGTGATGGCAGCTACTTGTTGGTATGTAGCCGTTTCTGTCTGTATTCTTGAAGAACGTTTTTGTATTAAGCTGCCCGTTTTCTTTGTATATCTGGAGGTCGAGGTAACTTATGTCTTGTTTACTCCAGTTACCAGAGAAAGTTAAACCGTAGATGTTATGGTTAATTTCTTCGAGAAATACTTGTAGTTCTTCTTCTGTGCCTCCCCATACTACAACAATGTCATCTATATATCGTCTATATAGCTTCATATTTGGCCTATTGGTACTATAGATTTGTTCTTCTTCCCATTTGTTAAGGAGTAGGTTGGCTACACTGGGGGCATACTTAGCCCCCATGGCCACTCCCTTCTCTTGCGTGTAGAAGTCTCCCTTATGCCAGAAGTAGTTATGGCTCATGGCTAACTTTAAACCTTCTAATATGTATTTTATTTGTTCTTCTTTCATGTTGGTTTGTTGGTGTAATGCCCATTCTGCTCCGCTGAGGCCATCTGATTGTATGATGTTAGTGTATAAGGAGTTGATGTCAATAGTCACAAGTATGTCTTCCTCCTTTATGTTGAAATTTTTTAACTCCTTAATCAGCTGTTTACTGTCTTTCAGGTAGGATTTCCCTCCGGTTACCAACGGTTGCAAATAGCTGTCCAAATATGCCCCCAGTCTAGAGAATAGGCCATCAATCCCACTTATTATGGGTCTACCTGGGGGGTTAAATTGGTTCTTATGGATTTTTGGGACATAATATATTACGGGGGTCTTGGCTGCTTCAGGCAATAGAAATTTTGCTTCTTTTTTATTCAGGATTCCTTTTTTCTCTCCTTTCTGTATATAAGCTTTGAGCTTCTTCTTATATTCTGCCTTCGGGTTGCCCCTTAGCTTTTTGTATGTGTTAGGAATAGCTAGCAGTTTCTCCATTTCTGATTCATAATCCTTTTTGTTTAGGATAACAAGTCCACCGCCCTTGTCCGCCGGACGTATGACAATATTTTTCTTTTTTTCGATTTCTTTGATGGTCTTCCAGATTTTTGCTTTTACCTTCTTTGGTTTTAGCTTTCTTATATCTTGTTCCACCATCTTTTTAAAAGTTGTAAGGCTTTCATTCTGTTGAGTATTGGGATTGAATACGGAGTTGTTCTTCAACTGCGAGTGCTTATAAATTGGGGCTTCTTTTTCCGTGAGTAATTTATTTTCTCCTTTCATTGCAAAAAATTTCCTTATGTTTAATTTTCTAATGAATTTTTGCAGGTCGATGTATGCTTCAAAAGGGTCCAAGCATTTTTCTGGAGCATACTTAAGTCCCAAGTCAAGTGTCTTCATTTCTTCTTCGTTGAAGGTCGCTTCGCTTAAGTTGAAGATACCACCACCTAATACTCTCGCCTTCTTTTTCTTTGTCCCTCCTCTCTTTCCTCTGGTCCGTTTTCTCTTCCTCCTCTCTGCATTCTGTATTCTTGGTCCATTCTCTCTCCCCATTGCATTTCTTCTGGTGCTCTGTTCCTCATTCCCGCTTCTGTGTCTCGGGTACTTCTTGGGTTCCACCCCCTGTAGGGGTATCTGTTGTTTCGGTTCCTTTCTGGGAATCTGAAGGGTTTCCAACCTTGAGGGTCTCTGTCTTCCCTGTGTAGAAATGGTCTTCTTCTGGGGGCCGGGGGTCTCCCTCTGTATTCCCTGGGAAAAAAAACCCTCCTGTATTGGGGTTCTCTATATGGTGTGTAATCTTGTTCACGCCTTAAAGGTGAATACCTATTCCTATACCTAGGCGTTCTTGGTGTTGGAGCATTTGCATGTGTTCTATTTCCATGTATATCTTGTTGTCTATGGTTTCTTCTTTCTGGACTGTATCCTCCTCTTCTATACTCAGATGTCGGTGTCTGCCCTAGTGGTTCTCTCATACTTCTTACTGGTACAGGTTCTGTTTCTTGCCATATGGTTGCGTCTTCTTCTGTTATGCTCTCATTAGTGTCATCTACCATTGAGATATTCAGGTCTTCTTCCATATAGGTTTCATCGGTCTGCCACTTATATACCTGTTGATTTTTGTAATCTAGTACGTCTCTTTTAAATTTCTTTTGTTTTTTTAATTGTTTTTCCTTATCATATTTCTTTGCTGCTTCTTGTAAGTTGTTTTCTTTGTCTTTATATTCTCTGGTTTCATGGAATGGTAATAATTGATCTCTTATTTGTAATATTTCTGATTCGATGTTCTTCGCACCACTATTTTGCGTAGTAATGCGATTTCGCTATCATTGAAGAACTTATACCATTCCTCCATTAGCCCTTTTTCATTAATGGCATCGTTAGGTGAGACATCCCACCTGAGCCTCCTAGGGGTGATTTTCTCTGTAATATACATTTCTATCGTGGCTATGTCCCACCAAACTCTGATCTGTTTTTCTATGGTATGTCTGAGCTGTTTAAAAAGGCTATCCATATCTTTTTTATTGACTACATGTTCCTGGTTAAAGACTTCAGTGAGATTTATATTCCTATTGTTTAGATATTTGAAAATATCCATTGCAGCATCAGTAAGGGGTTTTGGGATCATACAAACAATTGCCATTAGTGTTTCTTGCCAAAAAGAATGTCCATCTAGAAGTTTGTTAAAAGTTTCAGTGAGAATGGGAGAGAGTATTTCTGAGAATGTTTTATAGTATAAAGCCGAGTAGCCGTCTGGGCCTGGTCTTTTGTTAAGTTTTAGGTCTTTTATGGCGTTAGCAACTTCATCTATAGTTATAGGCTCATCCAAACTGCTTTTTTGATTCTGAGATAACTCAGGTAAGGTTATTTTTGAGAAGAAGGATTCAGCCTCTGTAGGATTAAATTCATTGTTTGTCTTGTATAAAGTTGTGAGATGTGAGTGAAATTTATGGACTATTTTAACTGGATTACAAGTGTAAACATTTTTTGATAATTTCAAACGTATTGGTTTGAAAGATTTGTTAGTTGAATTTAATGCCCGAGCCAAATATGTACCTGGTTTGTTTGTATTCATGTAGAAATTGTGTTTGGAGCGTTTGAGGGATTTATCAACTGACTCAGTGAGAAATAGATCGTATTCCAATCTAGATTTTTCCAGATGAGATTTTGTACTCTGAGATGGATTATCTTAAAATGATATGTAGGCTGCATTAAAATTGAGTTCTAGTTTTTTTGCTAGATTTTTGCGTTCCCGTTTAAATAGTGCCATTTGTCTTTGTATTGTACCACGCAAGACAGGCTTATGAGCTTCCCACAGTGTTATTGGGGAGATGTCTGTTGTATTATTAATTGATATGTATTCCTTTAAAGCTTGTTCAATGGCCATCTGATGTAGTGGGTGTTTGAGCATTATGTCCGGTAAGTACCACGTTGGGTCATGCGCTTTTGGTATGGCTGAGGCTATAGTAGTGTATACTGCATTATGGTCAGACCACGGAATCGGAATTATATCTGATGCAATAATTTCTGGTATCATTCCTTTGTTAGAAAAATATGATCTATTCTGGTGAAGGTTTGATGAGGGTGCGAGAAATAAGTGAATTTCTTTTTCATTGGGTTACTTTCTCTCCACGAATCTACCAGATTGTATTTGGAAAGAAGTTGAGAAAAAGGTAATCTAGAGGTTATTTTGGATGGTGTAAAAGGTGATTTATCTAGAAATGGGAGGAGGACCTGGTTCGAATCCCCACACATTATCACTGTTCCTATTTTGTGTGTATTAATCACTTGTAATATATGTGAGAGGAATGGTGTAGGTTGTTTGTTAGGAGCGTAGTAGGAAATCACCGTGATTGCTGTATCCATTATATAACCCATGAGTATCAGGTATCTACCTTCTGGGTCTTTAATTTCTGATGATAAGGTGAATGGTGTGGATCGGTGAAATGCAATTAGAGTTCCCCTTTGCTTGGTACAGGCAGAAGCCGTGTAAATTTGTTGATAAAAAGGAGAAATATATTTTGGAGTTGAATCTTTGGTGAAGTGTGTTTCTTGGAGGCATACTATGTGAGCCTTCTTGTTATGGAAAATACGGAAGGCTTTGGTCCTTTTTTGAGGGACATTTATTCCCTGAACATTCAGGGAAAGTATATTCAGTGGTGCCATGGCAACAGATCAAATAGTTTTGACTTACTTTTTGTTATGCAGAGCTGACTGCGCAGATCAACCTGTGTGGACTGAAGAGATGAATAGATAGAAAAGAAACCAGTGAATTCTGGAGTAAAGAGTAAACAAAAAACATATGAGAGAATGTGAAAGAGAATAAATATCTCTCTCAGGGGAATAAGTGCCTTCGTCACACTCCCACATAATATGGTTGGGAGAATGAGGAGGGCTAATGGGGGTACACGGATCTTCCGCTTACAGGAGAGAAGTGCTATGTCAAAAGACATCAAAATGATGTTTCATTAATTGGAGTGCAGAATATAGTTTTTGTTGAAATTATTTATTCCAGGGTGGTTGTATATGGTTAGTCTTGCCCTAGGCTAAATAATTCAGTTAGGAAGGTACTGTTAATAACTTTGGTATTGATGAAGATAGTTTGAATTATTTTGGGATTTTAACCCTTTTAGAGTAAACAATTACATATTTTATTCATATGCAACTGTTTAGATATGTTAACTCATAAAATTGAGGTTGTATTGCTTCAGATTAGAATAAACAAAAACATAATTCTAGGAACTAGTTAGGTAATAATATATTTGTTTTAAGAAAAGAAAGAAAAAGCTTCCATTACTTCTGGATTATTGAACATATTTGTCCTAAAAAGTAATAAATCTATTGTTATTACCTGATAATATATAACTGAACAAGAATTTCCTTATTTCACTTATATATTTTAAGGCTATATGAATCAGAAGTAATAAGAAATATAACTGGAATGTAACATGATCCCACACAGTGTGTGACTATCAGAATGCAGTCACATTCAGTTATAAATACAGGTTTTTTATAGAGAACCATCTCTTAGTATAATAAATGAAGAGATATCAGGAATTAGGATGTCAGTCCATTGAATCTTCTTGGTCCATGGATGATGTCGCATAACGGCCTCTTTTGTGAGAATGATGATTCCCATTTTGTTCTGAAATTTTCTGAGTGCTGCCTGAAGGTGAAGATGATGCCATTCTTCTGCGTGTGGGAGAGTTGCTGCTTGTGGGTTCTGTCAGATTTAATTTTAAAAGGGTTTGTTGTAGTTCATCTGCTGATCTGCTTCTGTAAATTGTACCTTGGTAGTTAAATCTGACTGAAAAGGGGAAGCCCCATTGATATATAATGTTGTGGCGTTGCAGTTCCATTAGTTGGGGTTTCATGGATCGTCTTTTAGTAATAGTAAGTTGGGATAGGTCAGCAAAAATTTGATAATTGTGTCCTTGAAAATTAAGTTCCTTTTTTTCTCTTGCAGCAATTAGTATTTGTTCTTTCGTTCTGTAATAATGAAATTTTGTGATTATATCACGTGGGGGTCCATCTTTCTTTTTGGCTGTGAGGGCTCTGTGTACTCTGTCCAGTTCTAAAGGTTCAATAGGGATATCTGGCTTTAGTTCTTGTAATAGAGCAGTAATAGTAGATTGCAGGTCTGTCATAGTTTCAGGTATTCCCCTTATGCGCAAGTTTGAACGTCTGGCTCTATTTTCGTAATCTTCGAGCTTAGTTTGAAGTATTAAATTCTCTTCTTTTAATTATTCCAATTCTGTTATATTTACTTGGGTTGTAATTTCAATTTCATCCATTTTTATTTCTAGGGCTGCGGTGCGGTTTCCCAGCTCTCTTATTTCTTTGGTTAGGCTTTTTGTTATTTGGTCTGAGGTTTGTTTTAAAGCCTTATGAAGCATCTTTTCAAATTGTAATAATATTACTGGGGATGCTGAGGAGGCTTGTGGAGAAGTTTGTGAGAGGATTTGTTCTGTATCTGACTCAAATGGAGAGTTTTGCTGTGACATTTTCTGTCTGTGAGAGCACCCTGATGCTGTATATTGTGAGGTGACTGGAGCTGCTTTAGTTGCAGTGAGTGCCTGTGAGCTCTTTGTGAGGTGATTTTTATTTCTGCCACGGCTTCCTCCCAGTACCATATTTCCTGCCCAAACTTTCACAGTTTGTTCCCTGGGGCAAAAAGGTTCAAATGGATACCTTTTGAGCCTGCAGGCTCCGCTTTGTCCTTCTCTTCTCTCTTTAGCGGTGTGGAGCTCTAACAATGCATGTCTGCTCCGCTAGGCTCTGCCCATCTCCCTCACACTTTTTATTATTTCCAAATAATCATAATTTGAGCCCAAAAAAATGTGATATGTGTACCAACATCAGAAATCAAAATGTAATTCCCAAAAATTTGAGGATAATATCACTATTCTATACTCACCCACAAAGGACCACCAAATATCACAGAATAAATCAAGAAGAATAACTCTTGAGTAATGTAATTCCATCACCTGTATGTCCAAAGAAATGCAGTATTTATGTGTATTCATGTGCGGGAGGTCTTCACATGTGGCAGCTCCGTGGCTTAGAGGTTAGAACTTCTTCTTTGAATCCCAAACATTCCACTTCATGTAGAGAAGTTGTCTATTCTCCCAGGTCCTACAACTATGTCTAAACGTAGTATTTATGTGTAGGAGAGTTCCACCACCATTGTAAATCTTGCCAGATACACTATCTAGCCAAAAGTATTGGGTTGCCTGCCTTTACACAGACATGAACTTTAATGGCAGCCCAGTCTTACTCCGTAGGGTTACATTTTAATTTGGCCCACCCTTTGCAGCTAGAACAGCTTCTGGGAAGGCTAGAAAGGCTGTCCACAAGGTTTAGTGTAACTTTGAGAATGTTTGACCATTCTCCCAGAAGTGTTTTTGTGAGGCCAGGCACTGATATTGGATGAGAAGACCTGGCTCACAGTCTCTCCTCTAATTCAGCCAAAAGGCGTTCTATCGGGTTGAGGTTAGGACTGTTGGAACAGGAAGGGGCCATCCCCAAACTGTTCCCACAAAGTTGGGAGCATGAAATTGTCCAAAATGTCTTGGTATGCTGATGCCTTAAGAGTTCCCTACAATGGAATTAAGAGGCCCAGCCCAACCCCTGAAAAACAACCCCACATCATAATCCCCCCTCCACCAAACGATTTGGACCAGTGCACAAAACAAGGTCCATATAGACATGGATGCGTGAGTTTGGGGTGGAAGAACTTGACTGGCCTGCACAGAGTCCTGACCTCAACACAACAGAACACCTTGGGGATGAATTTGAGTGGAGACTGTGAGCCGGGCCTTCTCGTCCAACATTAGTGCCTGACCTCACAAATGCACTTATGGAAAAATAGTCAAACATTCCCATAGACACACTCCTAAACCTTGTGGACAGCCTTCCCAGAAGAGTTGAAGCTGTTATAGCTGCAAAGGGTGGCCCGAATCAATTTTGAACTCTACGGGCTAAGACTGGGATGCCATTACAGTTCACGTGCGTATAAAGGCAGGTGTCCCAATACTTAGGACAATATATTGTATATTGCTTGTGACACTGAGCATGGCTATGGATTTAGGGCTGGTTCACACCACAGAGATGCAGACAACATGGTGAGGCTGCCCCCTGGCTAAATGGGTAGCAATTCCATCTAGCAGCACTGAGGTTGCTAGTTCAATTCCCCAACATTCTAATGCTTGTGTTGAAGTTTATATGTTCTCCCTGTGTGGGTTTCTTACCACAATCCAAAGACATGATGGCATTTTATTTGTCTCCTGTCGAAATAGTCTCTAATGTAAGAAAGTTAGTTTTGGACTTCAGATTGGAAGCTCATTGCAGCCAGGGACTGATGTTGATGTTTGTTAGCACTAATCATGCCCAGGGACTTGGACATTTAAAATTGTAGGGTTTACACTGCACAGGTACATATGTTCAGTGTATATAACAACTAATACAGTTGCAAACAGTATTATGTGTTTCTGCTCCTCAGGTGCAATCACTTTAGATATACTGTACATGAAGAGACAGATTGAAGGATACTGGTGGGCATGTACTTTTATTGGGCGTGTGTCAGTGTGCTAACAATACAACCTATCTTATATAAAGGGCTGCAGTGGGGGGGGGGTTCGTTTGGCCTGTGCAGAGGCCAGGTTTTTTTGCTGTGATTTGTGGGGGAGAAGGAATGATATTGTGCATATTGACAAACGTCCTAGGGCTGTTTGTTTGCTGAAATTCTTGTGCATTTTTTCCATCAAAAGTGGGTTTATGTGGCCATGCTGGCAATGTTGCGTGTGTATTGTTCCTGTCTGATTCATGGTTTGGGAGCATCTGCTGAACTTCTACTCTTTGATCTCATTGCTTAAAGCGGTTGTATACCCGCAGCACAAAAAAAAAAGTTACAAAAAAAAAACTTGTAAGGCAAAGGCATAATGAGCTAGTATGCAGCACAGCGCATACTAGCACATTATGAAATACTTAGCTTAGAATGAGGTGTCAGTATCCCACCCTGTCCACGGCGAGGGAGCTGACATTTTGCCCTCAGCGTGTCTTCCAGGTTCGCGGCTCCGGCGCTGTGAGTGGCGTGACGTCACTCCCGTGCATGCGCGTGGGAGTTTTCTTCCTGACAAGGTCCGGCAGCGATCTTCAGCCAGGCATCCACAGCGCATTCACTGCTGATGTCAGTGGCTGCATACAAAGGGAATATCTCCTAAACCATACAGGTTTAGGAGATATTCATTTTACCTACAGGTAAGCCTTATTATAGGCTCACCTGTAGGTAAAAGTTCATATTTTGGGTATACAACCACTTTAATAATGTACACAGAAATGCAGGTTCCAGCAGAACATACTCACCAATGTATGTATGTAGATTGTGGGATGATGGTGGGTGTTATATTTTAAATATGTGTCTTTTTTAATATTATGTTGGAATGCTTTGTAAGAATAATGACTGTTAAGTATGTTTCTATAATCTTGCAAATAAAAATGATGTGGGCTGGTGGGTGAGTAGTTGTATTATGAAATGTTACCCGTTATACACTGAAAGTAAAGCTGTGTCCACTCTAAAGTTTAGACAAATTTTAGATTGTACGCTCCTAAGAGCAGGGCCCTTAAAACCCAACTGCTAACTGTTTTGCTAAATATAGCACCATATCTCCTGTAGAATATTTTTTTATACCAGTAAATGAATGTACATAATTTTGTTTCTGCTGGCAAAATAAAAGTACATTATTGAGCTTGTTTGTTTTTTTTTCTCTTTTCTTTCTTCTTTTTAATTAGTTTTGTGAGTGGTGGTTTTGGGGAAGTGCAATAACTTTTATATCTTATTTCTATATGTATTTGTGCATCAAAAAAAATAATCTCTTCAGCACACCTGCAAGTAAATGATAAAGGTGGAATCTTTATATATAACAGCTGTGGAGAATTGCATTTAATTAATTCAGCTGGTTGATAGGCAGTGTTGTATGTGTCAGCCCTGGTTCACATTGGTGCCATTTGACATGTCGGAAGCAATTGCACCGTCCTAATCGGTGTCCATTAGTCCAGGTCCGGATGATTTGCTGAACCATAGCACCCGCCCATCATGTCCCTCACTTGGCGCACAGGGGCCTTTCACGCCTTTCATGACATGTTCGGCACCCTGTTTACTAAAGTTGTGGAGCTAGGCTCACCTGGTTGCCATGACTCCAGACATACGCCGAGAGACGGCATCGCCATTATGTCATGTCCGGCAGGCCGTCACCAGACACCAGACGTTACCACACCCCATCGGGCATCCCTGTGATGCCGGGTATCCCTCTCTTCATCAGGAAACCATGGCGGAGGCGCCTTTGCGCGCTGGTGACTCGGGGGGCACTCCATATTTGTCAGCCCCTCCCCACACTGCTACCAGGATTGGCCAATAGGCGTCCCTCATCCCTATAAAATTGGTGCCTGCTCTAATACCATTTCATGCTGAGCACCTAGAGGTGATAGGACCATACCGGAACTGAGCTTCAACCAAGGTAACCTTTTTTGGTAACAATTAGCCATGCAGCCTTTTCTTGGGGGGTACTATGGTTGTATACAGATTTTTACAGATTGGCACCATCGCATGGGTGCATATTTATGCATGTCACTGAGTGACTTGATGGTGTGTTTTTTCTGTTCCCCCCTTTATAGGCCCATTAATCTTTATTTGGGGCAGATTGAGTATAAGTACCCGAAGTTAGTTGTCTCAGACTACTAGCAGGTCCTTCGTCTACCATTGAGAAATAAGTTAGGTATGTATGATTTGACTTTAATACTAGACTAATTTTCTCTTTTGTGCACAGCAATATTTGTTGCTCCGGGTCATATATGGGATCCCATTGGGGCTGATTTGGAGCGCCCTTTGTGAGTGACTATGTTGGGCCTTGGGTTGCTCTTCTGTGTGTATCTATTTCTCTCTGGACCCAAACTGGTTGGCTTAAGCCTGCAGCATTTCCCAATATTTTAATCTGGATGCAAGATCCTTGATTTTCTATGCAAGTTGTATGATAACGCTGGATGACATCAGCCGGAGACACTGCCCCCTTGTGACATCACTGACCCATCATGCCCTAGGCGGTGAAGTCACAAGAGGGGGTCTCGGAGTGATGTCATCCGCCCCATTTCAGCATAGGAGGAGGTTCGTTTTTTGATTGTTCAGCGGGAGCGGCAGTGGGAGCGGCAGAGGAGAAAGACCAGAGGACGGAGCGGGGGAAGAAGAAGCCGCAGGAAGATGGAGAAGACCAGGGACAGAAGTGGAAAAAAAGACATTTTAAATTAAGGAATTGTCAAAAACTACCCATTTACATAGGGGGGCGGGATCTGGGGTCCCCTTGTTAAAGGGGGCATCCAGATTCCTATAAGCCCCCCACCCGCAGACCCCCACAACCACCGGGCAAGGGTTTTGGGATGAGGCCCTTGTCCCCATCAACATGGGGACAAAGTGTTTTGGGGGAACTCCAAAGCACCCTCCCCATGTTGAGGGCATGTGGCCTGGTATGGTTCAGAAGAGGGGGGCTGTCGCTCGTTCCCCCCTTTCCTGGCCTGCCAGGTTGCGTGCTCGGATAAGGATCTGGCATGGATTTTGAGGGGAACGTGGCGTGAAGTACCTGGCGTGGAGTACCCCTTAATATCCATACCAGACTCGGAGGGCCTGGTATGGACTGGTGAGGGATTTTACTCTATTTTGCCAGGAATCGCCAATACATTACAGCCGAGAGCAATTTTTAATAAAATTTTTTCCTTTAGAAATGTAATTTTGCTGCTGTACAGTAATAAACACGGAAAAGATGGGCTACTTTACAGGCATACTAAGGACACCCCCCAGGCACCATATTTAACCACTTCAATACCAAGCACTTAGACACCTTCCCGCCCAGGCCAATTTTTAGCTTTCAGCGCTGTCGCAATTTGAATGACAATTGCGCGGTCATGCTACACTGTACTCAAACAATTTTTTTTATCATTTTGTTCCCACAAATAGAGCTTTCTTTTGGTGATATTTGATCACCTCTGCGGTTTTTATTTTGCGCAACAAATAAAAAAAGACTGAAAATTTTGAAAAAAAAGTTTTTCTTTGTTTCTGTTAAAATTTTTTGGAAATAAGTACGTTTTCTTTTTCAATGACGGGCACTGACATGGCTGCATTGACGGGCACTGATACAGCGGCACTGATGGGCACCGATGAGGTGGCACCAATGAGGTGGCACTAATGAGGTGGCACTGACGGGCACTGATGATGGGCACTGATAGGCGGCACTGATGGGCACTGATAGGTGGCACTGGTATGCGGCACTGATGGGCACTCATAGGTGGCACCAATGGGCACTCATAGGCAGCACTGATGGGCATTCATAGGTGGCATTGATGGGTACTTATGGGTGGCACTGATGGGTACTTATGGGTGGCAGTGATAGGTGGCACGGATGGGCACTGATGGGCACTGATAGGTGGGCACTGATGGGCACTGATAGGTGGGCACTGATGGGCATGGATGGGCACTGACAGGTGGCACCGATGGACACTGATGGGTGGCACTTATGACACTGATTGATGTCACTGATGCCTCTAAGGGTGGCATTGCTGGGCATCAGTGCTATATAATGGTGCAAATCAGTGCCCATTTGTGGGCACTGATTGGCACAGATTGGCAATGACTGGGCACAATGGCCATGGGGTACATACCTGGCCATCCACATGTTGCCCCCTTCCCTGGTGGTCCTAGTAGCGATCCCTGGTGGTACAGTTTGGTGATCTGAGGGGGGGCTGCGCTGATAAACAATCAGCGCAGACCCCCCCTGTCAGGAGAACCGCCGATCGGTTCTCCTCTACTTGCGTCTGTCAGACACGAGTGAGGAAAAGCCGATCAACAGCTCTTCCTATTGACATCGTGATCAGCCATGATTGGACACGGCTGATCACGTTGTAAAGAGCCTCCACCGGAGGCTCTTTACCAAGATCGGTGGAGCGGTGTGTCAGACTGACACACCGCTCCACCAATCACCGCGATGCGCGCCCCCGCAGGCGCGCGGCGGCATGTTATCCTGCTGGACGTCATATGACGCCCAGTCAGGATAACTGAACCACTGCCCGGCCATCATCTGCTATGGGCCAGGCGGGAAGTGGTTAAAGGAATTTTTCATTTTTATTGTTTCACATTAAGCATTATTAAAATCACTGCTCCTGAAAGAATGGCCTTTTTAAAAGCATTTTTTTCCAATTGATACGTGTCCCCTGGGGCAGGACCCAGGTCCCCATACACTTATTATAGCAAAGAACTTGCATATAAGCCTTCAGTGAAAACTTTGGATTTTGCAGGTTCGAGCCCCATTGACTTCCACTATACCCACATATGTGATCTGACAGGCATGTTTGCTGGCAATAGCGCTGCTTTCCATTTGCATTTGCACCCAGTTTCTGAGAGTTGAAGTCTTAATTGGCCTTAATTGGGTGCTATTTTCTGGGACTGCAGGATCATTGATTGGCGCTATAGTAAATGACCCCCCACAGTCATTGGTTGCTAGGACACTGAGGGCAAAACCACAAAGTCATTAGTTGCTGTGGCAGTCAAACTGCTGCATATGGCTACAACAGTAATTGCAGGACTGGTTGGAGATTGTACTGGATTATGGAGAGGATGGGCAAAATGGATGCCTTAGCAGCTATTAATGTAGTCATTCTCCCGAGGCTACCCAATCAGACATGTAGGCATTATATGACCAACAGCAGGCCCATCCAAACTTCTAGTTAAAGTTTGTCTATCAGGGTGGCGATATGGAACACTAACCCCAGTTTTACTGGGAATGCGCATGGTATCCTTACCTGAATGTAGATGGGACACAGCGGTGGAACACGTTTTTATTGTTATGCAAGCACATATGATGGACAGATATGCATGATATCATTTGCACTGATATTTAAAGAAGTACACTTTTAAAAAGATTGAAATTGGGATATCAAATAAAGGATTGGTGTTGAAATATTTAATGAATTGATCACCACCAGCTGGCCCTTCGGATGGTGTTAACCCCTTAATGCCCGTAGGATCCCAAGTGGTATCATTGGCTCATTTATTTTCATTTTTTATCTCCAATTTTCTATCCATGACTCTGCTTATTGATATTGCCTTTATTTATGGTCCTATTGACTTTTTCACCGTTTAGATCCAGTCCATAGAGTACTGCCTATCAGTATCTCTCGTTCATGTCACATTCTTCCAAATGTTTCTGTCAGCTGCACTGGATTATACTGTATATAACTTCTTTGGTTGTCACACATCACCGCAGGACCCACGTTTTTTTAGCACTAAAGGAACTATGTTTTTTATTTTGTCTGTTTAGCCTTTTTCAATACATTTTTATCTGGTTATGCACTAGGCTGTCACACCCTTTTGTTTTTTTTTCTGCACACCTGTAAAAGAATAGGTTCCCTTTAAAGATTTAGAAGTTGGAAAGAGGTAAAGCCATGCTATGTATATACATAAAAAGTTGAGATTTGCATATCATTTTAGCTATTTTTATCCCTATAGTTACTGATCATTTTGACATACATTGTACATTGTTCACTAAAGAGTATTCTGATAATGTAATATTTCATCATATGCTTGATTTAAATTGTCATGCTTGCAATAGTTTGGGGTTACTGGAAAAATTATTGAAAACTGCTGCATTCCAAAAAGATCCCTAACACAACTTTTACATTTAGTTTCCAAGCTTAGAAATGCTCTATAACCAGTCTGCCAAGTACCCATGTCATTCTTGTTTTATACCTACTTACAGTATTTTTGATAGCATTTTTGATAGGGCAACAAAAAAGTATTGCTAGAGGCAGCTAATATGTAAATTCAGCATTGGCATCATCAATATTTTACAAGGTATATTCAAGGTATTCTGCAATACACTGCGGAATTAATCAGTTTCCAGCACTTGGTTATTCTTGATATGACATTTCCCATCTGCATATTGCAAGTCTATTTAAAATACTTTTCCTTTACAGTGTTGTATTTTAGCCACTCTGTACATTAGCATCCTATATCAAATCCAATAATTTAGTGTTATTATAATTCAGAGGTGTTTTCATAGCACGTCCTCTAAAGTAGCAGCTTACATATGCATAAATTGCGAGAAATGCAAATGACTTCTGCCTGGAGGGTAGAAGTGGCTGTGGCTCCCCCTTAGCCTCAGTTTATTCTGAACTCTGACTTGTGATATAATATGCATGGAAATGAAGAAGTATGTCTCCTTCTAATCACAATGATATGGTTTAACCACTTCTGCCCCGGAAGATTTGGCTGCTCAATGACCAGAGCATTTTTTTGCGATACGGCACTACGTCGCTTTAACTGATAATTTTGCGGTTGTGCGACGCTGCACCCAAACAAAATTGACGTCCTTTTTTCCCACAAATAGAGCTTTCTTTTGGTGGTATTTGATCATTTCTGCGGTTTTTATTTTTTGCACTATAAACAAAAAAAGAGCAACAATTTTGAAAAAAACACAATATTTTGTACTTTTTGCTATAATAAATATCCCCATTTTTTTTTTTAAAAAGCACATTTTTTTCTCAGTTTAGGCCGATATGTATCCTTCTACTTATTATTGGTAATAAAAATCATAATAAGCGTATGTTGATTGGTTTGCGCAAAAGTTATAGCGTCTACAAAAAAAATGGGGATATTTATTATAGATTTTATTATAGATTTATGGCATTGTTATTATTATTTTTTTTTTACTAGCAATGGCGGCGATCTGTGATTTTTATCGTGACTGTCACATTATGGCGGACACATCGGACACTTTTGACACATTTTTGGGATGATTGACAATTATACAGTGATCAATGCTATAAAAATGCACTGATTACTGTATAGATGTCACTGGCAGGGAAGGGTTAACACTAGGGGACGATCAAGTGGTTAACTGTGTTCCCTGACTGTGTGTTCTAACTGTAGGGGGAGGGGACTGACTAGAGGGGATGACAGATCGTGGTTCCTAGATATTAGGAACTCACTATCTGTCTCTCCTCACAGAACAGAACATGGATTTGTGTGTTTACACACACACGTCCCTGTTCTGCCTCTCGTGCCCCCAATCGCTCGTGGCTGGCGGTCATTGCGACCGTCGACCATGAGCATCGGCATCCGCGCAGTGCAGTGGGCGCGTGCACGTGCCTCTGGCGGTGCGCATGCTCCTGCTATCCTGCTTAAAGGAGCAGACGTATAGCTATGACGGCTTGGGGGAACGCGCCGATCTGCCATAGTATAATGACGGCGGGTGGTCGGCAAGCGGTTAAAATTAGTCACAGCCCATAAATATATGTCATTAATATGGCCAAATATGACAGGTCTGTGCTGATGAATAAAAATGAAGGTTGGTTGGCTTGTCATTTTAAAATGTTTACTGTTAATTTTTACCATTTTTGTAATTTATTTAAAACTCTAAAAGTAATACGCCGATGCCATTAATATGCAGGTTATCATTTTAAAATAAGGAGGTGCTCAACTCCCTGAATCAAAAGTGTGATTAAATATGACAGGACTGCTCTATAGCAATATTATGAATTCAGCATGGAGGAATACAGAAAGCCCCAATTTACCGCTATGAAGATAATGTACACATCTGCTGAAAGCCCAGAAGGAGGCCCATTCTATACTGATACACAGACACCAACGTCTGAGCGTATCAGTCTTTACTGTGGCTGTCCTTAAAACAGTAGTAAACCCATCCTGTGATATTTTTGCAATACAAAACTTTCCTAACTAGTGAACTAGTTGCTCTGTGTACAATGCTTCCTACCTTCTTTCTTTCTGTGTAGTCCGTCCATTTCTGAGCAATGACGTAATTGGCACATGCGCACTTAGTTCCCTTTTTTTGGCAGGCTCTTAATGCCGGAAAAATTGTATTTACATGCCGGGGCTGCGTCAGTTCCTTTGATTGTCAGCTCCGAGATCCCGCGAGATTAGTTTCCCATTCACAAGCTGAGCCTTAAAGTGATTGTACAGTCTCCTTTTAAAAAAAAAAAAAAAATAACAAATATGTTATACTTACCTGCCCTGTGCAGTGGTTTTGCACCGGGCAGCCTGGATCTTCCTCTTCTTGGTTCCCTCTTCACTGCTCCTGGCCCCCTCCCTCCTGTCGAGTGCCCCAACAGCAAGCAGCTTGCTATGGGGCACCTGAGCCAAGCTGCAGCTCCATGTGTCCATTCAGACAGGGAGCTGCCGTTCGGCCCTGCCCCCCTTTCCTGATTGGCTAACTAACTTTGATTGACAGTCGTGGGAGCCAATGACACCACTGCTGTGTCTCAGCTAATCAGGAAGGAGAGTCCCGGATGGCCGAGGGACTCGTAGACATCGCTGGACAGAGATGGAGCTTAGGTAAGTTTTAGGGGAGCTGGGAAGGCTGCTACACACAGAAGGCTTTTGATCTTAATGCATAGAATGCATTAAGATTAAAAACCTTCTGACTTTTCAACCCATTTAATCCCATGTGACTCATTACGTCACAGGGGTTGTGGAGGCAGCGAGTGCAGCACAGGACTGTGCCTGAGAGAGCAGTAATGCATTACTGGGCATGTGTGAGATTATGGACATGGATAAGGAGTAGGGGCGGAGGTAAGAATCATATAGAGTGTGGAAGACAGCAGTCAGAATGATGGCAGCTGCAACCGAGAAAGAGCTTTAAAAAAAATATTTTTTTTACAAGTAATACGTTTTTCAACTATACAGTAGGTGAGCACAATTTAGTTTTACTTTTTATTTATTATTTTTAATTATGGCAAAAATATGCATTGGAGTCAATAGGAAAAGTTAAAAATGAATTCCAGGAATTCAGCCACTTTGTAAAAAGTGCAGACATGCGTTTTACATGTGTTATTTAGGTGTAATACAAGCATTTTACAGGTGTTTTTGCACATATGAAACTTCGGGAATTTGTTTCCTGGCTGTGCAAGGGGAGAAGAACAATTCTATAGGGTGTGCAGGGTTGAGGGTTGCGCTACATACTGAGTGCAGGGTTGAGAGGTGCGCTATGTATTGAGTGCTTGGTTAGGGGGTGCACTACATACTGAGGGTAGGGTTGAGGGGTGCAGTACATACTGAGTGCAGGGTTGAGGGGTGTGCTATGTACTGAGTGCAGGTTTGAGGGGTGCACTATGTATTGAGTGCAGGGTTAAGGTGTGCGCTATGTACTGAGTGCATGGTTAAGGTGTGCGCTACATATTGAGGGCAGGGGTGAGGGGTGCACTACATACTGAGTGCAGGGTTGAAGGGTGTGCTGTGTATTGAGTGCAGGGTTGAGGGGTGCACTATGTACTGAGTGCAGGATTAAGGGGTCGCTACATACTGAGGCAGGGTTGAGGGGTGCACTGTGTACCGAGTGCAGGGTTATGAGGTGCACTACGTACTGAGTGCAGAGTTGAGGGGTGCGCTACGTACAGAATTAAGGGTTGAGCGGTGCGCTAGATACAGAATGCAGGGTTGAGGGGTGTGCTACATACTGAGTGCAGGTTTGAGGGGTGCGCTATGTAATGAGTGCAGGGTTGAGGGGTGTGCTACATACTGAGTACAGGTTTGAGGGGTGCGCTATGTATTGAGTGCAGGGTTGAGAGGTGTGCTATGTACTGAGTGCAGGGTTAAGGGGTGTGCTACATACTGAGGGCAGGGTTGAGGGGTGTACTGCATACTGAGTGCAGGGTTAAGAGGTGCATTATGTACTGAATGCAGGGTTGAGTGGTGCACTACTTACTGAGTGCAGGGTTAAGGGGAGTACTACATACTGAGTGCAGGGTTGAGGGGTGCACTAAATACTGAGTGCAGGGTTGAGGGGTGTGCTATGTACTGAGTGCAGGTTTGAGGGGTGCACTATGTATTAAGTGCAGGGTTAAGGGGTGCGCTTCATACTGAGTGGAGGGTTAAAGGGTGGGCTACATACTGAGGGTAAGGTTGAGGGGTGCACTACATACAGAGTGCAGGGTTGAGAGGTGTGCTATGTACGGAATGCAGGTTTGAGGGGTGCACTGTGTATTGAATGCAGTGTTGATGGGTGCACTATGTACTGAGTGCAGGATTAAGGGGTCTCTACATACTGAGGCAGGGTTGAGGGGTGCACTATGTACTGAGTGCAGGGTTAAGAGGTGCATTACGTACCGAAGGCAGGGTTGAGAGTTGCACTATGTACTGAGTGCAGGGTTGAGGGGTGTGCTACGTACAGAATGAAGGGTTGAGGGGTGAGCTAGGTACAGAATGCAGGGTTGAGGGGTCTGCTTCGTACTGAGTGCAGGGTTAAGGGGAGTACTACATACTGAGTGCAGGGTTGAGGGGTGCACTACATACTGAGTGCAGGGTTGAGGGGTGCACTATGTATTAAGTGCAGGGTTAAGGGGTGCGCTTCGTACTGAGTGCAGGGTTAAAGGGTGGGCTACATCCTGGGGCAGGGTTGAGGGGTGCACTACATACAGAGTGCAGGGTTGAGGGGTGTGCTATGTACGGAATGCAGGTTTGAGGGGTGCACTGTGTATTGAATGCAGTGTTGATGGGTGCACTAAGTACTGAGTGCAGGATTAAGGGGTCTCTACATACTGAGGCAGGGTTGAGGGGTGCACTATGTACTGAGTGCAGGGTTAAGAGGTGCATTACGTACTGAAGGCAGGGTTGAGAGTTGCACTATGTACTGAGTTTAGGGTTGAGGGGTGTGCTACGTACAGAATGAAGGGTTGAGGGGTGAGCTAGGTACAGAATGCAGGGTTGAGTGGTGTGCTACGTACTGAGTGCAGGGTTGAGGGGTATGCTATGTACTGAGCGCAGGGTTGAGGGGTGTGCTACATACTGAGTGCAGGTTTGAGGGTGCGCTATGTATTGAGTGCAGGGTTGAGGGGTGTGCTATGTACTGAGTGCAGGGTTAAGGGGTGCGCTACATACTGAGGGCAGGGTTGAGGGGTGCACTGGATAATGAGTGCAGGGTTAAGAGGTGCATTATGTACTAAATGCAGGGTTGAGTGGTGCACTATGTACTGAGTGCAGGGATAAGGGGAGTGTTACATACTGAGTGCAGGGTTGAGAGGTGCGCTACGTACAGAGTGCAGGGTTGAGGGGTGCGCTATGTACATAGTGCAGAGTCGAGGGATGTGCTGTGTACTCCCAAGTTCTCCCCCAGTACAGATCTCACCCCCTTCCCCCATTCCAGTACAGAGCTCTCTTCCCCACACATCCTCTGAAAGAGTGGGTTTGCTGCAAAAGAGTAGCTACAACTTGCCTGCCCCCGCCAGCAGCCTACAAGGGTATGCTGAAAAGAAAGGAGCTTCCACTGCAGAGCTGACATCGGCTATGGACCACGCTGATTCCCCGCCCCCTCCCTCCTCTGCTCTCCTATAGAAATGTGCAGGGTGTTCTGTGCAACTGCCGGGAGAGGACAGATGCAGCGCTTACAGATTTACAAGTGACAGTAGTAAGCAAGGAGAAAGGTGAACAGCGTTGGAGGAGGCAGAACTTTCTGGCTGACAAAAACACTCTGCTGGTGCCCACGCTAGCAGGCCACTGCAGTGCAAGTTGCTGGAGCCAAGTGCTGGAACTTGTTACGGCACTGGGCTCCACTCCGGGACTCAGCCTTGATTCGCCGGGATGCCAGGACTTGGGCCAAATCCCGGGACAGTCCCGGCGAATCTGGGAACAGTTGGGAGGTATAGATGCTGTTTATGAGGATAAGCACAAGTAGCTGTCTGAGTTCTGAACTGGTTTACTGAAGTAATGATTCTCAACAACTCTCTGTTGTTATAGTCTTATAGAGACTATGCTATGCAACCATATCTTACTTTACTGAGCCTCAGAGGCCTTGCTGAGAAGAGTTTGTGGTCTTGCAGCTTTCATAATCTACTTTGTGTTATTTTGCAGTGTATGCATGCTATTTACCACACTGAACCTGTTTTGCATTATTGCTTCTAAGCATTTTTAGTAAGCTGCAAGTTAAAGAGGAGCTCTGGGCTCCTTCAGAAAAAGTTAAAAGTCAGCAGCTACAAATACTGTAGCTGCTGACTATTAATATTGGGACACTTACCTGTCTAGAAATCCAGCGGTGTCTTTACCTGAAACAGACGGCTATCGGGTGCTGCCGCCGCCATCTCCTCTAAGGGAAACCAGCAGTGAAGACCTGCGGCTCACTGAAGGGTCCCTACTGCGTATTGTGCTCTGTGAACGGGCCGGCTGCGAGGGAAGGAGAAGGGGGGCCGTGGCAAATTCAACTGAAGTGGGAGTGCTACCCACTACCCTCTCTCCCCCAAAATGTGCCAAATGTGTCAGCGGAAGGGAGGAGGGGGCAGACAAGCGGAGCTTCACCTTTTGGGTGGAGCTCCGCTTTAAAGTTACTCAATGTTTGATCATTTGCCTGATTACCTATTCTGTTAAATCATCACTTGACAAGTGTAAAGTATGGATTTACAGGTATGACATCACACATATAAGGAGAAGGTAAAATGTAAGATTTCCATCTGCTCCTGCTAGCACCATTCAAGTTTTACAGACACTTAGATTTGTTATCTGTTAACAGCTTGTTTTAGAGGAAAATCTAGTAATCTTCTGCCTCTATTCCCATAATCACCACTAATGTTGTTACTGTCATCCTACAGGCCAGAGTGACAGATCTCTTCCTACAAAGCCGAACTGGAAGGGTGATTTCTCTGATAAATCACATTTTCATGTTGTTTTATTGGCAGTAGATGAGTCTTAGTGATATATCAGAGGGGCAAAGGTTTTAGTCATGGCGCTGTTCATTAGTAAGTTATGTCATTCAGATAGACCTTAATTGGCCTCAGATGTAGCCTGTCACAGTGTATAGGTTAAGCATTCTCCTATTAAATGAAGAGTTTTCCAGGCTTTAAGTTTAAGATAATATTAACCTATTTCTTAGGTTACAAGGAAAAGGTTACAAGGTATTGAACCTACACAGAGGATTCATACCTTCTGGCATATGTGTCTGACTGGCTAAAAGAGTACTTTAGCTAATTAAATCGAACACTGAAATTTTAAACAAATATTATAGCCACTGCAAAAAAAAAAAAATCATTATTTAACCTCTGAAAGCCATTCAGAAATATACAAATCTGCTATATATACATAGTGAACATAAGGTGCAATATGAAAGTATTTAAACATATGTAGCACCCTTGTCTTAAACAGGGGCTACAAGTAAATTTACAGTGCCTTGCAAAAGTATTCACCCCCTTGGCATTTTTCATGTTTTGTTGCCTTACAACCTGGAATTAACATGGATTGTTAGAGGATTTGCATCATTTAATTTACAGAACATGCACACAACTTCTTTGAAGATGCATAACTATTCACCTCCCTAAAGTCAATACTTTGTAGAGCCACCTTTTGCGGCAAGTCGCTTTGGATAAGTCTCTATGAGCTTGCCACATCTTACCACTGGGATTTTTGCCCATTCCTCCTTGCAAAACTTCTCCAGCTCCTTCAAGTTGGATGGTTTGCACTTGTGAACAGCAATCTTTACGTCTGACCACAGATTTTCTATTGGATTGAGGTTTGGGCTTTGACTAGGCCATTCCAACACATTTACATGTTTCCCCCTAAACCACTCAAGTGTTGCTTTAGCAGTGTGTCTGGGGTCACTGTCCTGCTGGAAGGTGCACCTCCGCCCTAGCCTCAAATCACACACAGAATAGTACAGGTTTTGCTCAACAATATCCCTGTATTTAGCACCATCCATCTTTCCCTCAACTCTGACCAGTTTCCTAGTCCCGACTGCTGAAAAATATCCCCACAGCATAATGCTGCCACCACCATGTTTCACTGTGGGGATGGTGTTCTTTGGGTGATGTGATGTGTTGGGTTTGCGCAAGACATTGCGTTTTCTTTGATGGCCAAAAAGTAAAATTTTTGTCTCATCAGACCAGAGCATCTTCCTCCATACATTTTGGGAGTCACCCACATGCTTTTTCGCAAACTCAAAACATGCCATTTTGTTTTTTGCTTAAACTAATGGCTTTCTTCTGGCCACTCTGCCATAAAGTCCAACTCTATGGAGTGTACGGCTTATTGTCGTCCTATGTACAGATACTCCAGTCTCTGCTGTGGAACTCTGCAGCTTCTCCAGGGTTACCTTAGGTCTCTGTGCTGCCTCTCTGATTAATGTACTCCTTGACTGGTCCGTGAGGTTTGTTGTGCGGCCGTCTCTTGGCAGGGTTGCTGTTGTGCCATGTTCTTTCCATTTGGTTATGATAGATTTGATGGTGCTCCTAGGGATCATTAAAGATTTGGATATTTTTTTATAACCTAACCCTGACTTGTACTTTTCAACAACATTGTCCCTTACTTGTTTGGAGAGTTCCTTGGTCTGTATGGCAGTGTTTGGTTAGTCGTGCCTCTTGCTTAGGTGTTGCAGCCTTTAGGGCCTTTCAAAAAGGTGTGTATATGTAATGAAAGATCATGTGACACTTAGATTGTACACAGGTGGACATCATTTCACTAATTATGTGACTGCGGAAGGTAATTGGTTGCACGGGAGCTTTTTATGGGGGGTGAATACATACGCACATGCCAATTATCAGTTTTTTATTTCTTAAAAATAGTTTTATGCATATATTTTTCTAATTTTAACTTCACCAACTTAGACTATTGTGTTTTGATCCATCACATATAATTCGAATTAAAAAAACATTGAACTAAAGGCTGTAATGTAACAAAATAGGTAAAAAGCCAAGGGGGTGAATACTTTGAAAGGCACTGTAGCTGTGCTAGGTGGTAACTAGCCTGGCTGATTTGTAGTGTTTATGATCATTTGGGTTTTCTCCTAAGCCTGGTTTAGCTGTGGTTTCTCCCTTTTGTCAGTAGACGGTACTGTTACCTTTGGCATTTGAATGATGAGCTACAGTGAAGCTAGGTTATGAATATGCATACTTTTCTCAGCCAATCAGTAGTACTTTCTGTGGCCGCTGAGCATGTTAGGAAATAATATAAATATTTGGGGAGGTCAAGTGATCGAGGTCCTCCCACCCAGACCTTGGTCTGGAGTGGATTTGTGAGGAACAACTGCTATGTTGGGTAGGCCTGAAGTCTGAGGCCTAGCCATATGTTTGAGGCTCTGCAAGGGAGAGCCTGCTTATGGATTGGAGGCATGAAGCAGACCTGAGATGAAGTACCAGAAGTTACTCTGCCATGGACCAGGGAACGATGGAGAGCCTGGAAAGACTGATTCAAGATTGAATCATTCAGAGAATTACTGCCTTCCTTTTTGTGAGTTCTTTTTCGGTTGCTATAGGAGACAACTGTGGCTACAAAAGTACAGATTGCTGGTTACAGCTTAAAGGGTCTTTTTATGTACTGCTGTCTACTTTTTGTCTGAGGAGTCTGCTGGTCTGCTAGTCTGCTGCTTTATTTGACTAAGAGTGTCCTGTGCCCTACCCTTCCCTACCTGAATTGTTTTTTTTTATTGTAAGCAATAAAATCACCTTTGTTCAGCATAAAAGTAACGCCCATCTTTTCTACCTTGTACACCACCCACCATGCCTAGCAACCTGCAACCTGAGGTAAAATGTCAGCACTCCTGGTCTCTGGGGGTTTCCGCCACATCTCTGGAGGTCAGGAGGGTGCTACACATATATAATTTTTGTGGCTCCAACTTAATACATAAAACATGCATACATGTTAAGACATTCAGTTGTTCAACTGTCTTTTTTCCTTTATATATACAAAAAAAAAACTCAATGGTTTTTTAATACCAGCAAAAGAAAGCTCTACCTGTTTTAAAAAATAATTATAAAAAAATAATCTGTATACAGTGTATGTGTAATTGTCAGTAAAATAATCACTGGAAAATGGTAGGGTGATGAAGAGTTACTGTAGATACTGGCTGGTATTCAACTGGTTAACCACTTGCCGACCGCCTCACGCATATATACGTGAACAGAGCGGCACAGGCAGGCAAAATCACGTACCTGGTACGTGATTGCCTTCCCGCGGGCGGCATTTGTCTAGGAGCGATCAGAGATGAGGGGTAGGCCATCCGATCGTGGCCCCCCCCTCGCGATCGCTCCCAGCCAATGAGAAACATCCCCTGCCTGTGTATAGTACACACAGGCAGAGGATGTGATGTCATCTCTCCTCAGCTTGGCAGTTTCCGTTCCGACGCCGAGGAGAGAAGACATCCGAGTAAGTGTAAAACACAAACACACACAGTAGAACATGCCAGGCACACTAAACACCCCTGATCCCCCCCCCCGATCGCCCCCCGATCACCCCCCCCCCCCCCCCTGTCACAAACTGACACCAAGCTGTTTTTTTTTTTTTTGATTACTGATTGGTGTCAGTTTGTGACAGTTAGAAGTGGTAGGGCAGTGAGTATTAGCCCCCTGTAGGTCTAGGGTACCCCCCTAACCCCCCCTAATAAAGTTTTAACCCCTTGATCACCCCCCGTCACCAGTGTCGCTAAGCGATAATTTTTCTGATCGCTGTATTAGTGTCACTGGTGACGCTAGTTAGTGAGGTAAATATTGAGGTTCGCCGTCAGCGTTTTATAGCGACAGGGACCCCCATATACTACCATATACTACCTAATAAATGTTTTAACCCCTTGATTGCCCCCTAGTTAACCCTTTCACCACTGATCACTGTATAACCGTTATGGGTGACGCTGGTTAGTTTGTTTATTTTTTATAGTGTCAGGGCACCTGCCGTTTATTACCGAATAAAGGTTTAGCCCCCCGATCGCCCGGCGGTGATATGCGTCGCCCCAGGCAGCGTCAGATTAGCGCCAGTACCGCTAACACCCACGCACGCAGCATACGCCTCCCTTAGTGGTATAGTATCTGAACGGATCAATATCTGATCCGATCAGATCTATACTAGCGTCCCCAGCAGTTTAGGGTTCCCAAAAGCGCAGTGTTAGCGGGATCAGCCCAGATACCTGCTAGCACCTGCGTTTTGCCCCTCCGCCCGGCCCAGCCCAGCCCACCCAAGTGCAGTATCGATCGATCACTGTCACTTACAAAACACTAAACGCATAACTGCAGCGTTCGCAGAGTCAGGCCTGATCCCTGCGATCGCTAACAGTTTTTTTTTGTAGCGTTTTGGTGAACTGGCAAGCGCCAGCGGCCTAGTACACCCCGGTCGTAGTCAAACCAGCACTGCAGTAACACTTGGTGACGTGGCGAGTCCCATAAGTGCAGTTCAAGCTGGTGAGGTGGCAAGCACAAGTAGTGTCCCGCTGCCACCAAGAAGACAAACACAGGCCCGTCGTGCCCATAGTGCCCTTCCTGCTGCATTCGCCAATCCTAATTGGGAACCCACCACTTCTGCAGCGCCCGTACTTCCCCCATTCACATCCCCAGCCAAATGCAGTCGGCTGCATGAGAGGCATTTTCTTTATGTCCTCCCGAGTACCCCTACCAACGAACCCCCCCAAAAAAGATGTCGTGTCTACAGCAAGCGCGGATATAGGCGTGACACCCGCTATTATTGTCCCTCCTGTCCTGACAATCCTGGTCTTTGCATTGGTGAATGTTTTGAACGCTACCATTCACTAGTTGAGTATTAGCGTAGGGTACAGCATTGCACAAACTAGGCGCACTTTCACAGGGTCTCCCAAGATGCCATCGCATTTTGAGAGACCCGAACCTGGAACCGGTTACAGTTATAAAAGTTACAGTTACAAAAAAAAGTGTAAAAAAAAAAAAATAGTTGTCGTTTTATTGTTCTCTCTCTATTCTCTCTCTCTATTGTTCTGCTCTTTTTTACTGTATTCTATTCTGCAATGTTTTATTGTTATTATGTTTTATCATGTTTGCTTTTCAGGTATGCTGTATGCAATTTTTTATACTTTACTGTTCACTGTGCTTTATTGTTAACCATTTTTTTGTCTTCAGGTACGCCATTCACAACTTTGAGTGGTTATACCAGAATGATGCCTGCAGGTTTAGGTATCATCTTGGTATCATTCTTTTCAGCCAGTGGTCGGCTTTCATGTAAAAGCAATCCTAGCGGCCAATTAGCCTCTAGACTGCTTTTACAAGCAGTGGGAGGGAATGCCCCCCCCCCCACCGTCTTCCGTGTTTTTCTCTGGCTCTCCTGTCTCAACAGGGAACCTGAGAATGCAGCCGGTAATTCAGCCAGCTGACCATAGAGCTGATCAGAGACCAGAGTGGCTCCAAACATCTCTATGGCCTAAGAAACCGGAAGCTACGAACATTTTATGACTTAGATTTCGCCGGATGTAAACAGCGCCATTGGGAAATTGGGGAAGCATTTTTTCACACCGATCTTGGTGTGGTCAGATGCTTTGAGGGCAGAGGAGAGATCTAGGGTCTAATAGACCCCAATTTTTTCAAAAAAGAGTACCTGTCACTACCTATTGCTATCATAGGGGATATTTACATTCCCTGAGATAACAATAAAAATGATTAAAAAAAAAATAAATGAAAGGAACAGTTTAAAAATAAGATAAAAAAGCAAAAAAAATATTAAAGAAAAAAAAAAAAAAAAAAAAAAAGCACCCCTGTCCCCCCTGCTCTCGCTCTAAGGCGAACGCAAGCGTCGGTCTGGCGTCAAATGTAAACAGCAATTGCACCATGCATGTGAGGTGTCACCGCGAACGTCAGATCGAGGGCAGTAATTTTAGCAGTAGACCTCCTCTGTAAATCTAAAATGAAAACCTGTAAAGGCTTTTAAAGGCTTTTAAAAATGTATTAATTTTGTTGCCACTGCACGTTTGTGCGCAATTTTAAAGCATGTCATGTTTGGTATCCATGTACTCGGCCTAAGATCATCTTTTTTATTTCATCAAACATTTGGGCAATATAGTGTGTTTTAGTGCATTAAAATTTAAAAAAGTGTGTTTTTTCCACAAAAAATGCGTTTGAAAAATCGCTGCGCAAATACTGTGTGAAAAAAAAAAAATGAAACACCCACCATTTTAATCTGTAGGGCATTTGCTTTAAAAAAATATATAATGTTTGGGGGTTCAAAGTAATTTTCTTGCAAAAAAAAATAATTTTTTCATGTAATCAAAAAGTGTCAGAAAGGGCTTTGTCTTCAAGTGGTTAGAAGAGTGGGTGATGTGTGACATAAGCTTCTAAATGTTGTGCATAAAATGCCAAGACAGTTCAAAACCCCCCCAAATGACCCCATTTTGGAAAGTAGACACCCCAAGCTATTTGCTGAGAGGCATGTCGAGTCCATGGAATATTTTATATTGTGACACAAGTTGCAGGAAAGAGACAATTTTTTTTTTTTTTTTTTTTTTTTTTTTTTTTTTTTGCACAAAGTTGTCACTAAATGATATATTGCTCAAACATGCCATGGGAATATGTGAAATTACACCCCAAAATAAATTCTGTTGCTTCTCCTGAGTATGGGGATACCACATGTGTGGGACTTTTTGGGAGCCTAGCCGCGCACGGGACCCCGAAAACCAAGCACCGCCTTCAGGCTTTCTAAGGGCGTAAATTTTTGAATTCACTCTTCACTGCCTATCACAGTTTCGGAGGCCATGGAATGCCCAGGTGGCACAAAACCCCCCCAAATGACCCCATTTTGGAGAGTAGACACCCCAAGCTATTTGCTGAGAGGTATAGTGAGTATTTTGCCGACCTCACTTTTTGTCACAAAGTTTTGAAAATTGAAAAAAGAAAAAAAAAAATTTTTTTCTGGTCTTTCTTCATTTTCAAAAACAAATGAGAGCTGCAAAATACTCACCATGCCTCTTAGCAAATAGCTTGGGGTGTCTACTTTCCAAAATGGGGTCATTTGGGGGGGGTTTGTGCCATCATGGCATTTTATGGCCTTCAAAACTGTGATAGGCAGCGAGGAGTGAAATAAAAAATTTATGCCCTTAGAAATCCTGAAGGCGGTGCTTGGTTTTTGGGGCCCCGTACGCGGCTAGGCTCCCAAAAAGCACCACACATGTGGTATCCCCGTACTCAGGAGAAGCAGCTGAATGTATTTTGGGGTGCAATTCCACATATGCCCATGGCCTGTGTAAGCAATATATCATTTAGTGACAACTTTTTGTAAATTTTTTTTTTTGTCATTATTCAATCACTTGGGACAAAAAAAATAAATATTCAATGGGCTCAACATGCCTCTCAGCAATTTCCTTGGGGTGTCTACTTTCCAAAATGGGGTCATTTGGGGGGTTTTGTACTGCCCTGCCATTTTAGCACCTCAAGAAATGACATAGGCAGTCATAAACTAAAAGCTGTGCAAATTCCAGAAAATGTACCCTAGTTTGTAGACGCTATAACTTTTGTGCAAACCAATAAATATACGCTTATTGACATTTTTTTTACCAAAGACATGTGGCCGAATACATTTTGGCCTAAATGTATGACTAAAATTGAGTTTATTGGATTTTTTTTATAACAAAAAGTAGAAAATATAATTTTTTTTCAAAATTTTCGGTCTTTTTCCGTTTATAGCGCAAAAAATAAAAACGGCAGAGGTGATCAAATACCATCAAAAGAAAGCTCTATTTGTGGGAAGAAAAAGATGCAAATTTTGTTTGGGTACAGCATTGCATGACCGCGCAATTAGCAGTTAAAGCGACGCAGTGCCGAATTGTAAAAAGTGCTCTGGTCAGGAAGGGGGTAAAACCTTCCGGGGCTGAAGTGGTTAAACACTTTCACCTGGCCGCTTTTTAAAGAGAATCCACACCAGCCAGCTTTTAATCAAGACATCTACTCTAAATTTGATTTATTTCACTGAAAAAGCCCCAAAATATTGTGGTGAGCATCGTATTTAAACACTTTTACTAGACTGCATTTTCAGTTGTGAAAATATAATAAAGAACGGTGCAGCACTAAAAATATGACTGAAATGTATTATTATGCATTTGTTAGAGGTAGGAAATATTATATTTTTAGCGCTGTACCATTGTAAGCAACTTATGACGCGTACACACAAGCGGATTTTTCGACCAGACTGGTCCGACGGAACAAATCCGTTGGACAATTCGACCGTGTGTGGGCATCATCGGACCTGCAGCTGACTTTTTCAGTCAAAAATCTGACGGACTTTAGATTTGGAACATGTTTCAAATCTTTACGTCGGAACTCCGCCGGACCCAGCTCCTATCGAAAAGTCCACTCGTCTGTATGCTAGTTCGACGGATGACAAACTGATGCTAGGGCAGCTATTAGCTACTGGCTATCAACTTCCTTATTTTAGTCCGGTCCTACGTCATCACGTACAAATCCGTCGGACTTTGGTGTGATCGTGTGTAGGCAAGTCCGTTCGTTGGGAAAGTCTGTTGGAAGTCCGCCGAAAGTCTGTCGGACCAGTCCGGTCGAAAAGTCAGCTCTTGTGCATGTGGCATTAGAGTTGTGAGCAGGAAAGGTTCCCTTTGTCAGTTTATAACAATAGGTATCTGATATCCATTTATTAATAGGACCCACACCAGCCAGCTTTAATTTAAAAAACAAAACATTAGAGTGTGGTAAGCAGGTTTCAACAATCAGTATTGGTTGCAGGAGACAACTTTAGTTTGCCATTTTCTCCTTGTTAAAAAAGTTTATTGAACATACAATAATATAAAGATACATGAAGTTCGTTTACAAGGATCTAAAAAGTAAGCTCATTGTTATACATTAGAATTTGTATAAGTATTTAACTTGAAATTCTTTTAGAGTTATTTAAGAAATCTATATCACCTATAGATATTAACTGTTGGTAATATGTGTACAGATCAGATGTATTCTGATAAAGAGCTTTGATCATGAGGTGGAGGAAAGGAAATAAAAGGAAGAAAAAGGATAGAAAGATAAAGATATAGTCCACAAGGTTGACCCGCCCGTCATTTTAACGTCCATTGGCTTCTTCCTGAAGCATTGAAATGGATGTTTCTATAAGTTACTTAATCTGCTACCATGGCAAAAGGACCGAGTCATTGAAATTTGACAGAAATTGTTGTCTTATCCAAGGATGCCATAATTTTTCAAATTTTGGGATTTGGTTATGATCGATAGCTGCCATCTTGGCATGAGACATTGTGTTATTCATTCTTTGAATTGTTTCTGCCAGAACCAGTGTAGGGGATCTCCATGCCTTGGCCACTGTTTGCTTTGCTGCCGTTAATAGTTGGATCATAAGTTTGTATTGAGAAAATATTAACCATTCCAGTTTTAAGTTAAGCAAAGCTATGAATGGGTCAGGTTGTATTTTCCTTTTGAATATTTTAGAAGCAATCAAGAAAACTTCCTTCCAGAAAATTTGGATTAATGGGCACATCCACCATATATGTAAATGTGTGCCTATGTCTGGACACCCTTGAAAACAAAGAGCTGAGGTATTAGGTGAATATTTAGCGACTCTGGCAGGTACAAGATACTATTGGGTAAGAACTTTATAATTTGCTTCCAATGCCAAAACATTGGGCGAGGAAGATTTAGATGTGACCCATATACTTGACCATTCTGTGTCCTCTAAAGTTTGCCCCAGATCCTCCTCCCATTTCTGAACGTAAGTAGCTTTGTTGAAATTTGTGACTCCAAAGAAATGATTATAAATAGATGAAATTATTCCTTTAGCAAATGGGTCTTTTTCACAGGTTGATTCAAAAATGGATAATTGGGACAAGGGTATATCCACATTCAGGAATGGTGTGAAGAAGTTTTTAATTTGGAGGTATCTAAATATTTCAAAGTTTGGTAGAACATAGTTTTCTCTAAGCGTTGGAAATGGAAGGAATAATGTAGATGTAACAAAATTGTGTAGTTTCAGAATATCTGAAGTTGTCCAAGCTTTAAATGATTTTGGATAGATCCATGCCGGATAGAAGTCCGGATTTCTGATAAAAGATAGGAGGGGATTGTGTGGAGATTGTAACTGATATTTAATTTTTAGTTTATCCCAGAGAGATAGAAAGTGTTTAGTTATGGGATTATGTATTTTAGAACGGTCTTTGGGTTCAAGCCATAACAAGTTTGATATAGATAGAGGATCACATTCTGAAGCCTCTATAAATACCCATAATGGGATTTCCTGTTTTACGTGATACTTGGAAAGATTGGCCAAGTGAGCTGCTCTGTAATAGTTAGTAAAGTTAGTATATCCCAGGCCTCCTTTAGTTTTGGGAAGATGTAATGTGTGTATTGGTATACGTGGTTTGGAAGAGCCCCATATGAATGAAGTTGTTCTTTTTTGCACTAGTCTCAAAAAATAGGAAGGAACTGGAATAGGAAGAACTCTGAATAGGTATAGTAGTTTAGGTAGAATAGTCATTTTAATTGCAACAATCTTTCCTATTCAGGATAGAGGAAGTTGCGACCATTGTTTTAATAAGTTTGTGATCTGCCTTAGAGTTTGCCATTTTCTCAAACTGCAAATTACTTGGGCTCAGGTCAAACTCATAGTCAAACTAAACCCTAATCAAAGGTTCACTTTATTTCCACAACAACACCCATAGTTTAGTGAAACACCCACTGTGTTAAAGGGTAACTTTACTTTCGTGGAAAAAAAAAATATATATATAGCATATAAAATTGCGACATAAGTCATATTGTAATTGAATGTTATTAAGATGCAATATGGCTAAATGGAGGTGTTCTGTACACAAAATGTGTACAGAATGCCCACCAGAAACATGATTTCCTGCTTGTGTGATTGGCTTACTGATTTTCCCAGAAGTCTGCCCCAAGATACAAGTCCAATTTTAGGCAACACAAATATCATTTATGGTGAGGTACTTCCAATTGGAAATCATGTCTAAAGGGATGCAGACCCTGCAATTTTCCTCATTAGATTCCTGAAAGGGCAGCAGCTGATTGATAATTATGAAACTATTAGATTCACTTTTCACATGGACACAGACAAACACATAGTGATTTCTTCAGAATAACAAAAGGTAGGAATCTGCAGCAAAGTTTGTTAAAATCCTTGCAATGTACATAGATCACCCAGAGGGGATTTTTTTTTTCTCAAAAACGTGGAGTTACTCTTTAAGTCCTACCTTTGGGACATGCAAAAGTCTAAATTATGCCACAATATTAGAAACAGAAAGCAAGTATGGATTGCTGCTGGTTGCACTTATGTCTCTAAGACACATGTTTTATGAAGTGCTACTAGGGCACAAAGTAAAACCTAACTCCAACCAAAACTTTTCTTTTTGTTTTGGATAAAGTGGGTTACTGCTAGAACCTCTCACTTGTTATTTCTGTCCCCGGTAAAGAGTTTTCACTTCCAATTCCAATCTCAGGACCTCTGTGGTGTCTGGCTGTGACTCTTCTTGCTTTGCCACCTGAAATGCTGAACAGCTTCCTGCCTGATTTCTTGGATAACCTTACTTTGTATTGTTTTTCTGAATGAACCCTTTGCTAATCCCATTAGCTTCATATTTAAGCGATGTTTCAGCCCTTCCTGTTTGCCAGATTATTTTTCTCTCACCAGCCGATATCTTGCACCTTTGCATACCTGCTGCTGACTTTATTTTCGGTACTACTCGTTATAGCCTCTTGGTTTGTTCATCAACTACACTTCCACCTCATCCCACATTAGCTCCCAGTGAAACCTCTCTCCAACACCAGGAGCTCTGATAATGATTAGACTCCGTGCCTCGGGTAAGCACGTGTCACCCACTTGGGGGATCTACTTGTGTATTCATCCAGTCATCCAGAAGACTATTGTATTTCATTAATCTCTCTACTACTATAGCCACTGGCCTCATGAAACAATTTCCCTCACAGAGACGATGAAGCAGACAATGAAGTCCTCAAACTTTAAAAAAACATAGGGCCAGTTCTTTGGACTGTTGCCTGTAGTCAATTAGTTTAAAAAGTGCTTCTGCATCAGTGGTCAGAATGGTGCCCTATCCTGGTGTCAGTGATATTATTAAAACTCCACCCATCTCTAATGTTCAGTGATTACTTACCTTTGTATATGCCCATGTCCTGCTCTGCTTCTCTACTGTTGAGATGACATTAGGGCCTGGTATGCAGGCTTTATCAGACAGGAAATCAATCTGCCTGACAGAGCTGACTGAGGTACATTGGCACCCAAGGCTACCCTCCATACACCTGCTATAATGTACAATGGAAAGGACATGATTGTGAGCCATTCCTATTGCAGGGCTGTTCAAAGCCAATCAGTGGGCCATAGTATGAGGACTTCTGTTTTAACCACCCTGAATTCAATAAAAAAAAAAAATATATATATATATATATATATATATATATATATATATATATATATATATATATATATACACATATATATATATTTCTTATTATACAAGCTCTATAGGTTAGAGCAGATATATTATTTCAGTAATTATGGTACAAACATTCCATATGCTTGTTAAATTGGAAATGTTATTAAACTCTTGAAAATAAGCCTTTAGCATTTAATCTTTTTCTGTACTACCTCATCCAAACTTCAACAGATTGTGGACCAGCAGCAGTGGATGAACATTGAATCCTATATCCCTCCTTAGATTAGTTAATTTAGTGTGGGGCTAAAAAGTACAGTTCATCAGAAAATGTAGCAGAATATGCAATAGACCAGATGGCTCCATGTGCATTGGGGATGTGTTTGTCCTGTATAATGTATTCCCATCTCAGTGCTCTTTGGTTCTTCCAAAATTAGATCTCAGTAAGGAAATCAGAATCATAAGAGTAGAATGCATTGGAATGAGTACTATGACAAATTAGACTGTTTAAATATAGCCCTGTATATATTAAGCCATCTGCTCAACCTCAGCCAGTTTATCTATAGATCTTTTACAAAGGTAGACTAATTTCTTGTGACCTTTCTGATTGGTTTAATTAAAGCCAAATTAAAATATAATATAAAATATAACACACAAAGGAGAAATAAATGAGGTATGCTGTGAATATATTTATTATTTAATAAATAACTTATTATAATTATTATTATTAGTAGTAGTAGTAGTAGTAGTAGTAGTAGTATTATATAATCATTAATATATTCATATATTTATTATTTCTTAAAAAATATTATGTACTCGTGTGTTTCAAATAAAAATTGTGTTCCATCTTAGCTTCTAATCAGATTAAAATGTACTGGTTCAATTGTCAATTGCAAGTGCCATTATGAAGAGTATAAGTAGACTCCAAACAACGTAGGGTTTAGGCTCACAGAGGCGAAGTGAAATTTTTGATGAGAAGCTCATATACCGTAATATCAATGTGTAATAATGATTTAACGTACATCTAAATGTATTGATAGCACTTAATACATTTCTTCAGTATTTTAAAATCAGCCAGCCTCCAAGGTTATTAATTGAAATCTTTGAAACCTCTCGTGCCCACAGCACAGATTTTGCAGTGGACCTCCAGTTTGTGCGTGAGTTGCAGCTGCATTCAGGTGTCACTTTTTAATGATTTCAGACAGCAACTCCACTTAAGCTTCACAATCACAGAGAGTAGGAGAGGTGGTGCTATCCTGGAACGGGAGCCAATTGGCATTTCTGTATAATCTCCAGGGGCCCATTTGTAAAGTAGTGGTGCACTGCTGCTTAAAAAAAAGCACACTGGTATGCTTTACAAATGGGTACGTTGCTTTGCTTGCTTTTTTGACATTTTAATGCTGGACAGAAGGGAGCCTGGTCAAATGGAATATCAAAGTCATGTGACCAAGATCTCATCTAATCACAAAGTATTCTCTATAGAAGTGTTTCTCAACTCCAGTCCTCAAGGCGCCCCAACAGGTCATGTTTTCAGGATTTCCCTCAGATTAAACGGCTGTGGTAAGTAGTAAGGCAGTGCAACTGATCAAATCACCTGTGCAAAATAATGGAAATCCTGAAACATTAACTGTTGGGGCGCCTTGGGGTCTGGAGTTGAGAAACACTGCTCTATGTATATGTATATGTATATGTATGTATATCTACAATGTATATGTAAAGTACTGCGTAAATTGATGACGCTATATAAGTACCTAAAATAAATAAATGTGATTCTTTTTTTTTGATGGCAGGTTCTCTTTAATACTAGACATTCTGGATGAACCCTCTGCACACTGCTACTGTATATACCCTTTCTAAGAAACTTGAATGAAGAACAGGGATTTTTGTTTCACACATATTGCAATACATGTTTAAGCTGGCCAACTACATCAAAGTAATCCCTCTTATAGCCAGTCCTACTCAGTACTCTAATAGCAGTGTGCAGAGAGTTCATCTAGATTTTCAAGTGTTAACATGTGGTCACACCCCATTAGCACCAAATACAAGCAATTGGGATTTGAGCACAGGTATATCTTGTTTAGATTCTTTTTAATGAGACAACATTTTTTTTTTTTTAGACTCCTAATGTCTCACCTGCCCTCTTTTGAAACTAATTAAATGCAGATCATGCTCCATTAGCTTCTCTCCCAACCACAGTGGAAAGTGACGGCACGGCCCGTTGCTTCTTAGCAAGAAGGGGAGATCAGCGAACTAACGTTTGCTGATTTCCCTCCTCAATACCCGGCAGCTCCTGTAATGCTAGTCCCTAGTCTGTCAATGGGAGTGCAGAAACCTGAAAACATGGTGGGGGCATGCATGGGGGAATCAACTGTTGTTGGTGTCTGTGAAAATGATCAATTGGCTGTGCAGCTGCTTGACTGCTTCCATATGTCATTCAGCTTGTCAGATCTGTACACATTCCCAGCTACTGTAGTAGCTGGGAGTGTGTGTAAACCCCTCCGTTGCTACCGACATACAGTGAGCAAAAAAGTATTTGATCCCCTGCTGATTTTGTACATTTGCCCACTGACAAAGAAATGTTCAGTCTATAATTTTAATGGTAGGTTTATTTTAACCGTGAGAGACAGAATAACAACAAAACAATCCAGAATAACGCATTTAAAAGTTATAAATTGATTTGCATTTTAATGAGTAAAAAAAATATTTGACCCCTTCACAAAACATGACTTAGTACTTAGGTCAGACATTTCTTGTAGTTGGCCACCAGTTTTGCACACATGTCAGGAGGGATTTTGTCCCATTCCTCATTGCAGATCCTCTCCAGGTCATTAAAGTTTCGAGGCTGATGTTTGGTAACTCAAACCTTCAGCTCCCTCCACATATTTTCTCTGGGATTAAGGTCTGGAGACTGGCTAGGCCACTCCAGGACCTTAATGTGCTTCTTCTTGAGCCACTCCTTTGTTGCCTTGGCTGTGTGTTTTGGGTCATTGTCATGCTGGAATATCCATCCATGACCCATTTTCAACGTCCTGGCTGGGGGAAGGAGGTTCTCACCCAAGATTTGATGGTACATGGCCCCATCCATCGTCCCTTTGATGCGATGAAGTTGTCCTGTCCCCTTAGCAGGAAAACACCCCCAAAGCATAATGTTTCCACCTCCATGTTCAACGGTGAGGATGGTGTTCAACACAGCAAGTTGAGTTGATGCCAAAGAGCTCGATTTTGGTCTCATCTGACCACAACTCTTTCACCCAGTTCTCCTCTGAATCATTCAGATGTTCATTAGCAAACTTCAGATGGGCCTGTACATGTTCTTTCTTGAGCAGGGGCACCTTGCGGCGCTGCAGGATCTTAGTCCTTCACGGTGTTACCAATTGTTTTCTTGGTGACTATTATTGAAAAGGAACACCTGGGGCTGCCCCAAACATGCCCCTGGAAGAAATAGAAAAAATTGGACTATCTCTGTACCCAAGGATTAAACAAAGGTATAATTAAAATATAACATTGTTTTAATAGAAAACATGGTTAAAACAGGGGAGAGGAAAGGACAATTTTTACAGAAAAACTATATAAAATCAATAGTTACATTACAAAGATTCAAAAGGTTGATGAACCCCAAAGATCTCAGGGGGCACCGGACTGTAGATCTTGACAAGGCCCTCTACATGTTTCGCGGCATGAGCCGCTTCCTCAGGAGTCAATCATTGTCATCAACAAAGTAAGCCATAGACATGATCTCATAGTTAAACAGCTATAACATAGAATATATAAAAAAGCAGAGAAAAAAAAACAAACAACAAATGTACTTGATAAGTAACATGAGATTGACATATGATTTGGGATCCATTGATCCATATATTGCTTACCCGGAGAAACCAGTGGGTAGTAAGTCAGCATGACAGAGGCACCCGAAGGTAGTCCCCCCACGGTGGACACGGGAGACACTAAGGGACACTGGGTTCTACAATTCCAAAAATGCATATTTAGTAAGGCAAGTAATCTATTTCCAAGGAGGGATAACTAAGAAGAAAAAACAGTTGAAAAGGAAAAGCGAGAAAAAAGGAAAAAAAAGAAGAGGGAGGGAAGGTGAAGGGGTTGTTGGGAAGGGAGGGAGGTGAAGGAGGGAAAGGGGTGGGGAAAGAGATTGAAACAGGAAAGGGGGAAAAAGGGGGGGAATTGGGGGAAGGGGAGGGGGGAAAGGAAAAAGGAAAGAAGAAAAGGAAAGGGCAAAGAAGAAAGGAGAACAAATAAATTGAAAATAGGAATAGAATTAAATAGTTATCCATATATCAAGAACCATCCTAGTGTTTCTGGGTATCCAGTATAACAACCCAGGGGTCAGAGGCAAGAGGCTGAAGGCAAGTTTAACTCATGGATGTTAGAAAGTTTTTTTGGGGAGAGGCTTTCAAGATATTGCTTGTAGACAAGGACTATGTTGCAAAGTTCCCGAAGGGAGCCTATCTCAACAGGATCAGAGCCCCTGAAAAATATGTATGTATATAAAGGAAGGGTACCATATGCAGGCATAAGCATTTGTCCAAGGTTACACATGTGAATATACAGTAAAGAGTCTATGTCTATACGGTTAACAGTGTTCCTAATTGGAGCACTGTGTCCAATACACTTTATAAGAAGTATCAAGCATTCAAAGTTAATGTAAAGTATATTGCATTTGCAAGGGTGTTGCTGGAGCAGAGATGACTCACCATTTGTTGCCTCAAATGTCGTTTACCCCCGGGGAGCAGCTAACTGTTCAGAAGACGCTCTCTGTGTCCTTTATGTCTCCAAACCTGCTCCCACACCCTCCAGCTGGCAGGCGCCGGCGTGTGACGCCATACCTTGCTTCATGCATCTAGTGCACATCCCTGTCTGCTGGTTTGCAGTATCCTGTATGCCCAATACCTTAGGCTATGTCATAACTGCACAGAAGATGGGGACTTTCATACTGCCTTATATTGCTCCGTGAGTTTCTGTGGATGTACAGTGCCTTGAAGAAGTATTCATACCCTTTGAAATTTTCCATATTTTGTCATGTTACAACCAAAAACTTACAGTATCTCACAAAAGTGAGTACACCCCTCACTTGTAAATATTTTATTATATCTTTTCATGTGACAACACTGAAGAAATTGGATTGGAATCTGATTGATTGCTTTTTTCGGACAAGTGTCTTTTATACAGATAACAAGCTAAGATTAGGAGCACTCCCTTTAACCGGTTCCCGACCGGCGCACGCCGATGTACGTCAGCAGAATGGCATGGCTGGGCAAATGGGCATACCCATATGTCCCATTAAATTTGCTGCCGTGCCATCGTGCGCGCCGCCGGCGGCATGCGCCGGCCGGGAGCTCCGTGAGTTGGGTTGTGGGTCCCGCGGACTCGATCGCCGAGGGGATACCTGTGATCGGCTCACGGAAAGGAAGAACGGGGAGATGCTAATGTGAACAAGCATCTCCCCGTTCTGCCTAGTGACAGTGTCACTGATCTCTGCTCCCTGTAATCGGGAGCAGAGATCAGTGACATGTCACACGTAGCCACGCCCCCCACAGTTAGAAACACTCCCCAGGACATACTTAACCCCTACACTGCCCCCTAGTGGTTAACCCCTTCACTGCCAGTGTCATTTACACAGGAATCAGTGCATTTGTATAGCACTGATTGCTGTATAAATGACAATGGTCCCAAAAATGTGTCAAAAATGTCCGATGTGTCCGCCATGTCGCAGTCATGATAAAAATTGCTGATCGCCGTTATTACTAGTAAAACAAAAATTATTAATAAAAATGCCATAAAACTATCCCCTATTTTGTAGACGCTATAACTTTTGCACAAACCAATCAATAAACGCTTATTGAGATTTTTTTTACCAAAAATATGTAGAAGAATACGTATCGGCCTAAACTGAGGAAGAAAATGTTTTTTAAAATATTTTTTGGGGATATTTATTATAGCAAAAAGTAAAAAATAATGCGTTTTTTTTTTAAATGTCGCTATTTTTTGTTTATAGCGCAAAAAATAAAAACCGCAGAGGTGATCAAATACCACCATAAGAAAGCTCTATTTGTGGGAAAAAAAGGACTTCAATTTTGTTTGGGAGCAACGTTGCACGACTGCGCAATTGTCAGTTAAAGCGACCCAGTGCCGAATCGCAAACAGTGCTCTGGTCAGGAAGGGGGTAAATTCTTCCGGGGGGCTGAAGTGGTTAAGAGAGTGCTCCTAATTTCAGGTTATTACCTATATAGAAGACACCTGGGAGCCAGAAATCGTGCAGATTGATAGGGGATCAAATACTTATTTCACTCATTAAAATGCAAATCAATTTATAACTTTTTTGAAATGCATTTTTCTGGATATTGTTAAGTCCAAATACAAACAACAAAAGAACACCACTCTAGGCAGACATCTCATAATGCATACCACCTGCTGATGGAAACAGGTGCTGGCTCTGCATTTAGGACTGAATCGAAGAAAAGACTGGACGACCGCACTCTGTTGGCACCTTTATTGAAGATGGTTTAAAAATTCTTCTGGTACAAAGACATCAGAGGCACAGGATCAATGAAAAGCTGACATGTTTCACACCACTATGTGGTGCTTAGTCATAGCTGTGATAGCTATGACTAAACACCCTATAGTGGTGTTTTGTATTGTTATTCTGTCTCTCACTGTTAAAATAAACCTACCATTAAAATGATAGACTGATCATTTCTTTGCCAGTGGGCAAACATACAAAATCAACAGGGGATCAAATACTTTTTTTCCTTACTGTATGGCATAGGTTGGTGGCAGCAAATATCAAGGTTAATTCCACCTTCATGAGCAAAACATATAACAAATAAAAATAATAATAATAAGATTGTTACACAAGCCATTCTGTAATTTAAAATATTAAAAATTACCTTTCCTATTTACTCTGCAGTTGCTGTAATTTTGTGGAAAATTAAAAGCAACTTAGCAACTTGGAGACATTCTGTATATTGCTGCATGTCAGATTTTAGTTATCCCCTGCCAAAGAAATGTTAATGTTGGTGACTGGTGAGATACTCTACAAGGGTTAAATACTTCTAAAGGGATGCAGATACTGCAGTTTTGCTCATCAGAACATGAAGAGTGCACCAGCTGATAATAACAAACCAATCCCCTCTTTCAGAACCAGTATCCAAAAGACATAATGGAACAAACAGCTTTTACTTCAAAGCAGAAAAAGATCAGACTCTGCAGCAAAATTTGTTTAAATCTCTGAAAGTACATTGATCACAAAGAGTGTAATGTTTTTTTTTCTCAACAAAAGTGGATGTATTTCTTTAAGCAGCCCATTCAATCCTTTCAGTTTCCTAAATGTATTAACCAGAAAGCAAGACTTGATTTTCATATAATACACCATTAAATGAAAAGTCAGTACAGACTTTAAAATAAATTTAATGTTACCACTTATAATAATGGAATTTAGCTCATCTTAGAGCTACATTTTGTTATATTACAGTAAAAGGTTTTATTGGCTTATCAAATATTGATAAGGCAATTAAGATGGTTCATTTGTCCTTTGCTGTTCTCATATTAAATGTTAATATACCTTTGGTATGTCCTACAAGATATAATTCAGAAACTTCTATGGGTATTACCATTTATATTGCCAGTTTTTACACAGTAAGCCTTGTTTGAGTCTCCCATTCAAAATTATTAATGATTTATCTGTATCTGTATCTGCAGTGTTATTATGGTGCCGATTCTATGTATCAGATAGCGTGTATAGTCAGTAGGATAAATAGTCTTAACTGGCCACAATGAAATTACAGATCAACAGTCCTTACTGTAAATAAAATCCATCTTAGAGGGGTTCTCTTAGATACCATTGTGCAACAAGAACTTCCTTTACACTGTATTATTATATACAGACAGGTCTACAAAAAAGCTTTTTCCTTATTTCAGTAGTTCATTTTAAAATAATTCTCATGTTTACATTACAGTTTTCGTCTTTTAAGCACATCTGCAGCTGAATCCTTTTATTCTGTTTTGGATCAAATTTGTAGTGGTTAGAGCCTCTAATTTTCATTGCTGTGTCTGAGTTTTTGGAGATTTCACCTAATTTCCCTTTTTTTTGTCCATTACTTTCAAATCCACTAAGAACCCCTTCCCCTATTTCTTGTACAACCATCACAGGAAGGAAGAGAGGCAAAAATCTCTGCAATGGGGTCATGCACAGAAATCAAAACCTAAAAGAATTTTTAACTCTTACCCCCTCTATCCAACCCCCCCCCACCCCCCAAAAATAGATGTAGTTAGGCTGAACTACCCGGGGATCCGTGTTAGTCTTGAAATTGACTTCTAAGCCCATGTGCAGAACATTGGACCCCAGCGTCAGGCTAGCTGTATGATGGTAGCACAGTTTGGCACTGAGAGGGAAAGAAATGAAGATAATCAAAGGCCCCAGGATGCAAGAGGCTTAGGCCAGCCATAGGCGGTGCGATTTTCCCGTGGTTGCAGGAATGAAAATCACTCAACTCCCCTATCAACACATTCAATGTTGATGGGGGAATCCTTCCCGTTGAGCTATTGTGTTCTCCCGGCGGGGGGAGCCATACCTGCAGAGAGAACACAGTGATTATCGCTATGGCTATAATGGCAATAATCACATAAAAAATCTGACAGGCTGGTTGTACCCAAGCTGATCAATCTATCAACTTGGGTACAATAAGCCTGTCCATACATGGTATGAATCTTGGCCGATCCCTGCTGAACCAGCTGAGATTTGAACCGTTTTTACTGTGGCACAGATTGGAAAAACACAGATACACAGGTACTTGCAAACAACATACCATATCAGTATTTCAACAGTTTGGATTTAGGCACTTTCCTTCACTCACCTTCTTCATAGCATATATTCCAGCACTACTAATGTGGTCTTTAACACTATAAAATTAATATTAAAAAGCAAAATGTCTTAAACCATATCATTAAAATTATTACTGCATCTACATTTATAAAGTAAATTTACATATTAAACACAGTGTGTACACATGTGCACAGTTGGTGCAGAAATGATTATAGATAATAGAATGATGGAATATCTGTTGTGTGCGTGATTGGTGGAGTACAGTAGACCAATATTATTTCCTTTACCAGGCAAATGTTCTATTCCAAGGGACCACTTACCAGTTAACTTTGTTGTTTCCAATTTTAATACCCCTAGATGAGCTCCCAGAGAGACCCAGTCCCCGAATATCACCCACTGTGGCATCATTGTCATTGGCCAATGACATCAGAGGAGGTGGAGGTTTGTACTCAATCTTTAGAATGCAATTCCAATGTTTCTTCACTTGTTATATACATTGTATGTAAAATGTTTATCAAAATTCTCTACCAATATCAGCAGTCTGTATCTACACTCTGTTGAATGATGTTGTGATGCACTGAAATAAATACAGAATTAAAAAATAAAATGGAATTCCAATTTAATTCAATAGGAAGATATGGCAATAATTAGGTCTTAGGAACCCCCAACCTGTGTGAACAGAATGGGGGAGTCATACTAAAAACCAGAGCAAACCAAAAAACATTTATAATATAGCAGCTTACCAATTCTTAGATGACTGCATTCATTTTTTTAGCTTTCTTTCTTCTATTTTCATCTGATTATCCAGCCAGTAAGTCTGTTGTTTTTCAAAACAAGAAGGTCTCCGGTATTACAGAGATGAGACAAACCATTTTACACTAGCAGGTGATCCGCTTTTACTTATTTATGTAAAATGTTTATCCCAAAAGGACAAAGTTTGCTGTAACTGCTTATATAGTATTAGCTGGAGTTTGGATTCAATGTGTTAGTATATTTAAATCTGATATTACATCTAACACTCTCCTCCTCCCAGTCTGACAATGATGCTGTCCAAAGGTGCCCCCTATGCTCATTCATCCAGAGTAGGGGCACTTTAATACAGGAGGTGTGTTACCGGCCAGATCACCAGGTAAAATCAGAGGGAAAAAAGCCTAAAAAACAAAACAAAATAATGCTGTCATCATATCTAATGATTGGTAAGCAGAAATATATTACATTTTTGGTTTGGGGTTTGATACCATGTTTATAAACCACAGAGAAATTTGAAGAACCATTGACAGAACACAGGCCAGCTATGAAGTAATGCAGCTGTATTATAAAACAGAACTTCAGCCAGGGTTCGCAAAAGATTCCTAATGACCCAGCCATAAATATTCAGTTAGTATGCATCGCATACTAGCTCATTATGAAATACTTACCTTAGAACAAAGCCCTGCAGCGGCGCCCGCACACCGCTGAGATGACTGACATCTTTCCCGGTGTTTCTTCTGGGTTCGTGGGCTCCAGCCAATCACAGCATGCACGGGAGCCGCCGGTCACAGCACAGGGCCCTGAAGAAGCGGCACAGGCTTACTTGTACTTACTTGTACTTACTTTATTATAGGCTTACTTGTAGGTACAATTAAACAATAATATCTGTTTTGTATGATGTTTTCAGTAAATATTTCCTGCACTATTTTCCTTTTTTTTACATTAAAACAATATTTTAAAGATTGTTAAACTGAATCTCTGAATGCTCTAATTAAAGAACCTTTTGCCTCTGTGAATGGCTATTGAATTTTAAACCTCTGTTACATTCCTGTCCAGGGCATGGCAGCAAGTGTATTGCATATTTCATGAAGGTTAGAAGTGCAACAGCGGATGTGAGTGTATGTACCGTTAAGTGGGTAACTGCTGCCCCAGTTAAAAATCACTCACAGTCTTGTACTTAGATTGTTGTCCCAGAGCAGGAACATTTCTGCAAACTTTGGGATCTGAGAGTGTAATCATCATAGATGAGGTGACCTTTGAACTTATTTGGGAAGCTGGAATGTGAAATATAAGTACTTTTACCTCTTTAGAAGTTTACTAAATGAATCGGGTATACTGGTAAAGTAAACAGTGGCTTCCAAGTGAACTCTTACTTGGTGACCTGCTCAGATTTGCCTATCTCAAAATAACACTGCAGCTATAATGTGACAAAAATGCAAAGATAAAATAATGTTTCAATTAATATGCAAGTCTCAATTACACATCAGTGCACGACTGCTTGGTTAATCCTCATCTTCACAGTCTTCTTATTGCTAATCCAGATTTAATTGCTGCTCTTTAAATAAGAATAACAATTGTGTGTATGCTTCTGTCTCCTTGTCTTTTTTAAGAGAGATAATTGTTTATTAAAATTATAGAATAGAACGTTTATGCCTGAATCATGAGCCAACAATAATGTGCATCCTGAAAAAAAATATTGAGCATTATTCGTGTATAAAATGAGGACACACAATGTCCCTAATAATCCCTTTTCTGCCTCTATACCTCCAGCTACTCAGCACAAATGCATAGTGCCCTTGTATCACTAAATATCCATTATTTATTCAAAGTGTCTAAATATGGTTATCTATCAGATACATACACTATATTACCAAAAGTATTGGGACACCTGCCTTTACACGCACTTTAATGGCATCCCAGTCTTAGTCCGTATGGTTCAATATTGAGTTGGCCCACCCTTTGTAGCTATAACAGCTTCAACTCTTCTGGGAAGGCTGTCCACAAGGTTTAGGAGTGTGTCTATGGGAATGTTTGACCATTCTACCAGACTACCAGAAGGGCATTTGTAAGGTCAGGCACTGATGTGGAAAAGAAGGCTTGGTTCGCAGTCTCTGCTCTAGTTCATTCCAAAGGTGTTTTATCGGGTTGAGTTCAAGACTCTATACAGACCAGTTAAGTTCCTTCACCCCAAACTCGCTCATCCATGTCTTTATGGACCATGCTTTGTGTACTGGTCCAAATCATTTAGTGTAGGGCGGATTATGGTGTGGGGTCGTTTTTCAGGGGTTAGGCTTGGCCCCTTAGTTCCAATGAAGGAAACTCTTAGGGCGTCAGCATACCAAGACATTTTGGACAATTTCATGCTCCCAACTTTGTGGGAACAGTTTGGGGATGATCCCTTCCTATTCCAACATGACTGCTCACCAGTGCACAAACAAGGCCCATAAAGACATGGATGAGTGAGTTTGGGGTGAAAGAATTTAACTGGCCTGCATAGAGTCCTGACCTCAACGCCATTAGAGCGGAGACTGTGCGCCAGGTCTACTCGTCCACGTCAGTGCCTGACCTCACAAATGCGCTTCTGGAAGAATGGTCAAACATTCCCATAGACACAGTCCTAAACCTTGTGGACAGCCTTCCCAGAAGAGTTGAAGCTGTTATAGCTGCAAAGGGTGGGCCAACTCAATATTGAACCCTAAGGATTAAGACTGGGATGGCATTAAAGTTCATTAGCGTTTAAATGCAGGTGTCCCAGTACATTTGGTAATATAGTGTATATAGAGTGTCCCTATTCCTGTTTCAGATAAATCTGCACGTTGTCCCTTTTTTATGTGTACCTCACACATATAGTTCTTCCTCTGTGGTCACTCCTCTTCCTCAGTATGTCTTATAGTACCCATGTACATGGGATAATAGTCAATTCAGACAGAATATTCTGTTATCCTTGGATGAGGCCAATCTCATGTTTGTGTATACGCACAAAGACAATGTCAGTGGTACCTATCAATCAGACCTTTTGTGATTGCTATTGTTCCATCAAGCAAGTATTGGAATTTGCTCTTTACTCCCTGCTACTCCATTAACATAAGTGCCCAAGGTCAAATACAATTTACTCTATACAGTTTTCCTATGGGTGGTCACCATCTAAGTCAATGACCAGCTTTAGACCATTTTTTGGTGTGGTAAAGGTTCAGTGTGTGAAACAATATCCTGCTTGCTGCCTCTTTGAGGCCATTTTCAGTTATTCTCTAGGTACAGAAATGAATATAAAACTCATATAAATTGTGTAAAACACACTGCAGATAAATAACACTTAATGAAAATGTCATGTAGCATTATTTTTTTTTTCTGGTAAATTGGTTTTCATAATATACATGATAAAAGAAAACAATAGCACATTCTTCTTGCAGGTCATCAGGAATGGTTATAATGGACCCCTTACACTCTAAGTAGTAGTCCCAGGTCAGCACATCAGTTGGCTTTGCTGTCTTGCATTAGCAGGGGGCCTCAAATTCAGTCCCCACCCTAGACTCAACCTTGGAGCTTCTATGATTGTGGGGTTTCCTCTGGATTTTCTGCTTTCTCTTATCAAGGTAAAACATTTTTTTTTTTGCCAAATGGGCCTTATAATACTCTTGAATGACAGTTGTGGGAACATTAGGCTTTAAAGAGACTCTGTCATGAGAAGAAGGGGTGGGACATGCTGCTGGTATGGTCCTGGAGGTGAACATACCTGCAGCATGCCTCTGTCATGACCAATGCTGGCCAATTTTGACAAAATTTCCAGGTATTGTCAGAATTTTCCATTAAGCCCTAACTTCCCTATTTGCCCATCACCATGCCGGGAAGCCTCCCTACCCAATAGGAAAGGTCTGGAGGTAGGAATGAGTTTGCTTGTCAGAACAACCTGAGACTCTACTTTGCAGACTCTGTAGCACAGTGAAGTATCTTGGTTCTGCAGAAACCCAGTAAGGGAACTGTAGTTAATGATAATATGCTGCAGTTTGCTGATGCTTATACATTGGGCAAGCAATAGCAGCACATTAGTTAAGCAATTAAGGTTTGTACCTTTTAGAGTATAGTACTTCTGTTATCTTTTAAGTTTGGAAGTCATTTGGAGAGGAATCCTATGCTTAATGCTTTTATAGTTTGGTGCACTGGAAACACCTAAAATGTGATACCATCCAGCCTTGGCACCATCTCATCACTGGGGATCCAGTATCCCAAAGCCTTTTAGACGCACTGCTGTACGGTATGTGCGTCCAACTGATCCAGTAAGAGTACCCATCCTCCCATCTGAATGTTTTCTCCTATTGTGTGGTGTATTTTCTACTTCGGTTGAAGATTGAAGAGAAAGCCCCCCAATTATGGGACACTTCATATGTGGACTTTTAGTCTTTTTTATTGTTATCACTCTATAGCACTTTGGGGGTACACTTTGTTGTTAGATCTTATTTATGTATTTTTCACCCTTTTTTTGTATCAATTCGGCCTCTGTGATTGAGGTGTTCTGGATGCTTATATATACATTTACACATTTTTTATTGATTCACGTTGACATTATTTAGCGCTACGCTTATCTTTTGCATTTCCCCTTAGACTTGGTTTGTTTGTGTGTTAGCAGCTTTTTGTTTATGATTGTTTGGGTTTAGCGCAGTATTTTCACCCCTTTTCCAAACATTAAACACAATGATATTATTTGTTGATTGTAAGAATTACTTAGTTGCTGTTTTCTGAACTTCAAAAATAAGGCCATGTAACTATAATTCAAAGCGGAAGATACTGGGATGTGGCTATAAATCTAGGAAAAGAAAATGATTATGACTTTGAATAAATGTAATCTCTATGTAATCTTTCAGCTACTAATTACTTCAAATCACTATATAGGTCACATATAACCCTGGGCTAGAACCACAACTGAAGTGACAACAGGAATGCCACAGCTACAAACATTCTAATTAATTTGCTAATTTGATCGTGCCGGGTAACAAAATGAAATTAATAATTTATTTTTTAAATAAAGTAGCACATTTTGTCGCTTTTGGATGGGGCTCTTGTAAGGGAGGTAGAATTCAGAAAAAATAATGGATAAATCTTTTGGATGACTGGGTACATATGTTGAGGAAATTGCTCAACATAACTAATGTCTGAAGCTGGAATAATTCATTGCTCGCCAAACTAACTGATTTTTTTTTTTGAAGAGTTTGAGTATGCGACATAGGGTAAAAAAAACAATAGACAGGAACGAAAATCACAAATTCTCCAAATAGATCATGGCTTTTAAAGGGAAAAGAAAATGTCTTTAACTGCTTGCCAACCATCCGCTGTCATTATACTGCGGCAGATTGGCACAATCCCGCGAACCGTCGTAGCTGTACGTCGGTCCTTTTAAGCGGGTAAGCACTGCACTGCGGGGGTGCCAATGCTCCTGATCTGCAGTCGCGATGATCGCCGGCAACGAGCGATCAGGGGCACGAGAGCCAGAACAGGGATGTGTGTGTTTAAACACACACATCCCTGTTCTGTGAGGGGAGGCAGATCGTGAGTTCCCCTACTTGCTAGGAACAACGATCTGTCATTTCCTTCAGTCACTCCCATCCCCCTACAGTTAGAACACACACTAGGGAACACACTTAACACCTTGATCGCCCCCTAGTATTTAACACCTTCCCTGCCAGTGACATTTACACAGTAATCAGTGCATTTTTACAGCACTGATCGCTGTATAATTGTCAATGGTCCCAAAAATGTGTCAAAAGTGTCCGATCTGTCCACCATAATGTCGCAGTCCCAATAAAACTTACTAATCACTGGCATTACTAGTAAAAAAAAATAATAAAAATGCCATAAATCTTTCCCCTATTTTGTAGATGCTATAACCAATCAATATATGCTTATTGTGATTTTTATATGTAGAAGAATACATATTAGCCTAAACGGTGGAATTTTTTTTTCTAAATTGTCGCTCTTTTTTTGTTTATAGTGCAAAAAATATAAACCACAAAGATGATCAAATACCACCAAAATAAAGCTCTATTTGTGGGGACAAAAATTTTGTTTGGGTACAGCGTAGCACGACCGTGCAATTGTCAGTTAAAGCAACGCAGTGCCGTGTCGCAAAATATGGCCCGGTCATTGAGCAGCCAAATCTTCCGGGGCTGAAGTGGTTAAAAAAATGTTTTTTTTTTCTAGAATTACAAGATAGTTAATTTAATATTTCAATTGTTGATAAATACAATAGGTACAAATAGGTGGAAATGTTGTTTTAATCTGTCATTCAGTTACTTATGGAGAGAGGATTTAGATTTTTACAAAAAACAAAGGAATCACACTTCAGTAATGCGTAGTTTAATTTTATTTCTCTTCTGCCTTACTCTGACAAACTAAATTAAAAAAGTTGCCTCTCTATCATTATTCTGAGCTGTACAACAAGCAGTCAGCGACAAAAGTTATCAGTTACAGCTATGCTGACATTTGAAAGTGATATTTTAAAACGTTTTCACAGTTTCAAAGGTCTTCCGTGAGGAAACAATGTTGGATTTATGCCACCAGATGTGATTTTGTGATAGAAGACCTTTCATAACAATAAAATCTGACACCCAGATGAGAGGGGGATATAGATGTTTGCTAGGTCTGCATGTAATAAGCAGACAGTAAAACTCAAAGTACAACTATATCAGGTTGCAACAGCTCAAAGCATTCATAAGGGTCCATCAAGTCTAAATCTTGTCCTTTCTCTTGATTGTGTTTTCAGTGGACAGGCTGTCAATACATTGTTGGATGGAAGTGGGACTGGAGGTACTTTTCAGTTTATAGTACTGTATATAGTGGAGTGAATTAGAGTCATAAATATGTAGTCAAGACCCACCCATATAGATTAAACACAATGGGGGTTATTTACTAAATTGAAAGTGCACTTGGAAGCAAAGCCGCTGTAGATCCGAGGGGGACACGCAAGGAAAATAAAAAACAGAATTTTAGCTTGCACATGATTGGGTGACAAACTCAGCAGAGCTTCCACTTATTTCAGATCTACCCCTAATGCCACGTACACATGAGCGGACTTTACAGCAGACTTTGCTCAGTGGACTTTTCGGCGCACTTTGTCCGCTAGGTGCGCCGGACTTAAAAACGGACGGACTTGGACACACACAATCACTCCAAAAGTCCGATGGTTTTGAACGCGGTGACGTACAGCACGTACGACAGGACTATAAAAAGGAAGTTCAAGCCCCACTACGGCACCCTTTGGGCTCCTTCTGCTAATCTCGCGTTTATCTCGTGTTAGTAGAAGTTTGGTTAGAGACGATTCGCGCTTTTCACACTTCAGCTTATTTTGATCGTTTTCTGTGGTTCAGTTTGTGCTTGTGAGGTTTGTATCTGCTTTTCAGTGCGTGTTGGTCAGTTCGTAACCTGCCTAGCAGGCCGTTCTGGTCCGCTCGTTCCTGATTTTCAGGTCGCTATTCATAGGCCTTGCTGTTCTTCAGTGCGTTTGTTATAAGTTTGTTTGTTTGACCAGCTGACTGTTTTGAAGCCATGTCGCGTGGACGTACTCGTTCTCGAGTTCGGACTTGGTGTTGGGGTTAATACTTTGACCCGAGTCCAGTCCATGAACAGGGCGAGGAGGAGTTCATGGATGAAGAATTGGTTGCGCCAGCGTGACCAATTCTCGCACATACCTTTGCTCCGTGAGATCTGTGACAATAATCCTGAGGATTTCAGGAATTATCTCAGGATGACTGACCCCATTTTTGAACGTCTGCTGGCTATGCTGACCCCCTATATCAGCAGGCAGGATACCTGCATGAGGCAAGCCATCACTGCGGAGCAGAGGCTAGTTGCCACTTTACGTTACTTGGCAACTGGGAGAAGTCTTCAGGACTTGAAGTTCTTGACAGGCATCTCCCCCCAGGCTCTGGGGATCATAATCCCAGAGACCTGTTCTGCCATTATTCAGGTCCTGCAGAAGGACTATATGAAGGTAAGTTTTATCCTTTAACATTACATGATATGTCTTAAATGTTTGCTAATGTATTGTCTAAATGTCCTCGTTACCTAATTACCATGCTTGGAATATGCTGTGAATGTCCCCTTTATCTTCATGCATGCCTGTTTTTTTACATTAATAATTTTTTGCCCTACATGCATATTTACCTTCAATAACCTCCCCACCATGCAATCCTGGGTCCATTTATATCTCTAGCCTCTAGTCCCTTGAACAATGTATATTGTCAACTCCATTGTACTGTTTGACCCCCCCCCACCCCCTCAAATGTTTACAACTGTCAGGTGTGTTTTTTACCCAACTTAGAACCCCTCCCCCACCCCCTCAAATGTTTGCAACTGTCAGGTGTGTTTTTTACCCAAATTAGAACCCCTCCCCCACCCCCTCAAATGTTTGCAACTGTCAGGTGTGTTTTTTAACCAAATTAGAACCCCTCCCCCACCCCCTCAAATGTTTGCAACTGTCAGGTGTGTTTTTTACCCAAATTAGAACCCCTACCCCACCCCCTCAAATGTTTGCAACTGTCAGGTGTGTTTTTTAACCAAACTAGAACCCCTCCCCCCACATTCAAATTGATTAATGGGCCGGCAGAGGGGGTGAGTAATCTTATAAGTGGGCCTTATGTTTTTTAGAATTAAAAGAAAAAAAACACATATTAATAATGTTCGACTGCTGTTGTTCAAGAATGTTTTTGTGTAATCTGATATCCAAGTTATGTTTAAAAGTACTTATCTTATTTTTTTATTGTTTCTCTCCACAGTTTCCTTCCAGTACACAGGAATGGTAGACTGTGGCCTCCCAGTTCGCTGACCGTTGGGACTTACCCAACTGTGTCGGGGCGATTGATGGGAAGCATGTCCGCATTGTGCCACCACCCCATTCGGGGTCTTATTTCTACAACTATAAGGGGTTCCATAGTGTAGTTTTGATGGCGGTGGTCTCGGCACATTTGGAATTTCTGTTTGTGGACGTGGGGAAGAACGGCCGGATGTCTGACAGAGGAGTCTTTGCACAGACCGAGCTGTGCCAGCGTCTCCAGACTGGTGGCCTGGGATTGCCACCTGATGACCAGAATGTTGATGGACTCCCCTCAGTTTTTATCGCTGATGAAGCGTTTTCTCCCGGGGAGCACTTGATGAGGCCGTTCCCCAAAGGACACTCACCCCTGAGTGTTATACCTGAAAGGTTCCACATGTACTGTCACTTTAAGGCTGGCTCCACCCAGGAGTGATGACAAGGGTCAAGGGGTATAGTAGCCATCTTAGAGCACATGTAAGGAAGCATATAAGATGTACCTGTCCTGAGATGCATGTTGCAGTGTACAGTGTGTACTGAAATAAACATCCATTGTTCCAGACCAGAGTCTTGTGTCTCTCACAACTCAGAGGATATAACAGTGGCGACGAGGATGGGATTTACAAAGTGTCTATCAGTCTGAGAGAGAGACAAAGGCAGTGTGGATTGTCATCTGGATAAAAGCAATCACAGAGCCCAGCAGGAAAATGTCATTGATCGGGGCATTAGGTGAATTTGATGGGGAACAGACATCCTGGAGTTCCTGGGTTGAGAGACTGGAACAGTATTGCAGTGCAAATGCTATCCCAGGTGACAGGCAAGTAGCAGTATTCCTGACAGTGGTTGGTGCTAAGACATATGACACTCTTAGAGATCTCCTTTTCCCTGTAAAGCCAGCAACTAAGACATTGGCAGAGCTCCTGACACTGTTAGAGGATCACTTCCAGCCTAAACCACTAGAGATTGCAGAAAGATTTCGGTTTTATCAGCGGCAGCAGCAGCCAGGTGAAGAAATTAAAGCTTATGTGCTCGCCCTTCGCAGACTAGCCTCTACCTGTTCTTTTGGGGAGTATCTACCTACTGCACTGAGAGATAAGTTTGTAATGGGACTGAATTGTGAGTCTAGCCAAAAGAGACTTTTAACAGAGAAAGATCTTACCCTTACAAAGGCAATTGAAATAGCTTCAGTGATGGAAATGGCTGTGAAAGATACAGAGGAATTGAACCCCCAGGGCAGAAGGGAAGAGGTGAAACAGGAAGTTTTCAGAACAGCAGTCAAGCCAACTGCCGCAAACTGGAAATACAGACCCCCACCAAGTCGGGAGTCAGCGTGCATCCGTTGTTGAAATACAGACCATGACCACAAAGTCTGCCGGTTTAAGGATCAGACCTGTCATAATTGCAGTAAGACAGGCCATCTTAAACGAGTTTGCCGTAGCAAGAAGGTGCGAGATAAACAACCTCTGAACCCCAAGACAAAGACATATATGGTGGGAAGATATACATTCTCATCTGAGTCAGAGGATGAGGAAGTGCTCCACAGATTAGACATACATCATATGCATTCAGCACCCTCCGCAATGACTGTAGAGGTAACTGTGGAGGGAAAGAAACTCAAGATGGATGTAGACACAGGAGCAGCAGTTTCAGTTATCACCCAGAAACAATGGAGACAACTTCAGACCCAAACAACTGTCCGCCCAACACCAATCAAACTGCAGACATATTCAAAGCAGATACTCCACCCACTGGGTTATGCGAAAGTACAAGTATTGTACAAGGGTCAGACAAAGAGACTGCCATTATATATCCTAGAAAATGGGGGACCCCCTCTTTTTGGGAGGGACTGGATTGCTCACTTTGGTATGCCAGACATCACCATAAATCCCTGTAACACTGTTACAATTCCATTAGGAGATAATGAGGGATGGGTGGTGTCCCTAAAGCAACGTTTCCCAAAGATCTTTGATGACCAGTTGGGGAAAATAAAGCACGACTGTGTAAGACTCAAGCTGAAACCCAACGCTCAGCCTAAGTTCTTCAAAGCTCGGACAGTACCTTTCACACTGCGAGCAGGAGTGGAAGCAGAACTAAGTCGGCTGGAGGAACAAGGTGTCATCTCCAAGGTAGAGCACAGCGAGTGGGCATCACCAGTTGTACCAGTAAAGAAAACGAATGGGGACTTACGCATTTGTGGCGATTTCCGCATGGCACTGAACTCCCAACTGGAGATAGACCAGTATCCTCTACCCAGAGTAGATGACATTTTTGCCTCTCTTGCAGGGGGCCAAAAGTTCACCAAGCTTGATCTCAGACAAGCATATTTACAGTTTGAGGTCCATCCTTCTTCCCGCAAGTTTCTAACCATCAACACCCACAAGGGACTGTGTGAATACAATCGGATGGTGTTTGGTGTAGCCTCCGCCCCAGCCATTTGGCAACGAAAAATGGACGAGATTTTGGTGGACATTCCTTTCACGCAGTGCCTGCTAGATGACATGCTCATCACAGGACGGACAGAGCAGGAACACAAGCGGAACGTGGAACTTGTGTTGGCGAGACTCCAAGAACAGGGTCTAAAAGTGAACTTAGCAAAATGCCAATTCATGGTGCCTAAATTGGAGTTTTGTGGCCACCTTGTGGATGCAGAGGGTATACACACCACGGAAGCCAAGGTTGATGCTTTAGTCAAAGCTCCAGCCCCAACCAACGTCCAGCAGTTGAGATCATACCTTGGCTTGCTGAACTATTACCACGAATTCCTGCCAGATCTGGCACACACCTTGTTTCCGCTGAACAAGCTTTTGGAAAAACACTCAAGATGGGACTGGTCGGCTGCATGCCAACGGGCTTTTGAAGTCTCTAAGCGGAAGCTGTTGGCGTCACGCATGCTCGTGCACTATGACCTCCAGAAGCCTCTCAGCTTGGCTGTGTTTTATGGGGAGACCGAGTGATCATTCCACAGACCCTCCGGAGACACATTCTGGGCTTGCTACATACTGGTCATCCCGGGGGCACACGTATGAAACAAAAGGCCAGAGGCTATGTGTGGTGGCCAAACCTAGACTCAGATATCACAACATATGTGAATGCTTGTGCTGGATGTGCACAAACTGCAAGAGACCCTCCTCGAGGGTGTGTCCAGCCCTGGACTTGGCCCACAGTTCCTTGGTTTCGCCTACACTTGGACTTTGCAGGCCCGATCAGAGGACACACCTTCTTGATCATAGTGGACGCCCATTCAAAGTGGCCTGAGGTCATTCCTGTTACTCAGACAACGACTAAGGCAACGGTTTCCATACTGTTACATCTCGCTGCTACGTTTGGATACCCCAGAGAGATCGTCACTGACAATGGTGCACAATTCACCAGTCAGGAGTTTCAGCGTTTCCTGACTGCCCACAACATCAAGCACAAGTTGACTGCACCTTACCACCCGGCTACTAATGGTCAAGCAGAACGGTTTGTGCAGACTTTTAAACGCTATTTCAAAGCTACAGTGGCTGCAAGTAAACAACAGTCCCTGTCACCCCAGCAGCTGGACTCCTTCCTTTCTGCTTACAGAAACACACCACATGCAACCACCGGGAAAACTCCAGCAGAACTCCTTCTGGGTCAGCAGCCATGGACTGTTTTGGACATGCTCCGTCCTCAAACATTCCAGGAACATGTACTGCAATCCCAAGACAAGATGGTCAAACATGATGAGCTCCCTCGATTCACAGCCCAACAAAAGGTATGGGCCCGATCTTATGGGGCTTCCAACGCCCGGTGGCTTCCTGCTGTCATTGCAGAGACTTTGGGACCCAAGATGTATAGGGTCTGCCTGGAAGATGGTTCCATTTGCAGACGGCATGCAGACCAACTGCGTCCTCGTTTTCAATTGCCCGAATCCCTGACGCCAGCTGAGCTGAATCCCTGTCGCAAGGATCTGCTCCCAGCGGATCAGAATGCACGGGGACTGATGATTGGGGGGACTCTGAACTTTTGAACTCAGCTCCAACAGAGCCCTCCAGCCCTGGTCCAGAGGTCTGTTCACCCACTGAGCTGGTGGATCCCTTCTTGGCCCCGCCGGTGCCCATTCCGGCCAGCCCTGTTTCCTCCGGTCCTGAGTCGCTGGGTGCCCGACCTCAACGACACTGTCGCCCTCCTGATCGGTTTCAGCTTCCAGACCGGTTACGAGACTTTCGACGGGGCCGCCGAAAGTGATCCGATGACATTGTTTTCCCGCAACTGTCCCTGGAAGCTTGGTCTCACATCTGGATGCAGGAAATATCCGGTGCATCTCCTGTGTTTGGAGGATTGTTATTGGACAGTTATTAGTTAATGTTTTGTGCCTTTTCTCGTTTTGTTGTAATTTTTTTTTTTTTTTAGGGATGGATGGAAGGTGTTATACCTGAAAGGTTCCACATGTACTGTCACTTTAAGGCTGGCTCCACCCAGGAGTGATGACAAGGGTCAAGGGGTATAGTAGCCATCTTAGAGCACATGTAAGGAAGCATATAAGATGTACCTGTCCTGAGATGCATGTTGCAGTGTACAGTGTGTACTGAAATAAACATCCATTGTTCCAGACCAGAGTCTTGTGTCTCTCACAACTCAGAGGATATAACACTGAGAGAGGAGGGTATTTAATTACCGGCTGGCCAGAGCAAAAAGAGTTGTGGAGAATGCCTTTGGGATTCTGGCCAGTTCCGTTTGTTCCTCTCGGCCATAAATCTGCCGGACTATAAAATAAATCATGTGATAATGGCTTGCTGCATTCTCCATAATTATTTGAGAAGACATTCCGCTACATATATGACCTCTGTTGGGCCTGAGGCCGGACTTGTAGTTGAACAAACACTCACAGGCCTGGAAAGTGGCCGTAATGGCTTGGCCTCCCAAACCGCACGTCAAGTGCGTGACCAATATGTTAATTATTTTAATAGTCGGGGGCCATTGCTATTCAACAAGAGCTATAATTTCTTACCAAAATAAAGGGAAAACATTTTTTGGAAAATATCTTGTTTTTATTCTTGTTTGCATTTAGTTTTGTCTGTCTCCTAGTGCACTTGTAGTGGCAAGTGCATTTCCCTTTAGTTAATAAGGCCCTTTGTCACTGTAACTACACAAAAATTAGCAAAACATCTTATTGATAAATAATCAGCCACACACATTGTAGTAGTTAAAACATTTTACTGTGTGCACATTGAAAGGTGCATTTTTTGGAAACGTGTTTATTTATTTATTTTTTTTTGTTTTTTCAAAAACAATCTTTTCTTTTTCTTTTATTTTAGGCAGATTTAAACAAAAATAGACCTTCTTTACAAAATTACAATTAACAACAGTGTTTTTAAAAACATACCAAAAAAAAAGAACTTACAAAGTTCAACATGTTAATAACGGTGCTGGTGATGTCACACTTGTAAAGCCTAAAATTTGCAGATGCTCAAAATTGGGTATTAAAAAAGGTTCTAGTCAACATGTGCTATCTCCCATCATGGGGTAGCAATGTACGTGTTTTGTGTGGCAATCCCTTTGTTCCTCTCACAGACAAACATTTTTATGATGAAGGGATTGCAAACACAAAACAAGTACATTGATATCCCCTGATGGAAGATAGCACATGATGACACACTGTGTGCATCTGCAAATTTTTTTTTATTTTTTGCTAAAAGTTAAAAAATTTTAGAAAAAAAAAACTTGACAATGAAATGAAGAACATGATTGATGTTTTTAGGCAAAACATTATTATATTCTGCCCAAAACATCAATCATGTTCTTCATTTCCTGTTGCATGGTGTCCAGCCGTTTTCTCATGCTGTCAATTTGGTCACGCATTCGATCAATTTGGCCATTCCACACCATTATCTGGCCAATAAGTCTTTGTGCACTGTCTGTGCTAAATGGCTCCTCCGCTTGGCCTTCCACAACCAGAACCTCACCTAAAATGTTTGGATAAAAAAATGGGTTAAAATATGCACGCCTATATAGATTACCTTAAGCTGGGGTGTCAGTCACTCACTTGTTGGAGTTGAAATCTTACACACTTCCTCCACCTCTCCTTCCTCCAGCTCGTCGGGTGGGCGTGGTCTTGGGCTGGTGTTTGGGGTAATGTCAGCTTCAGGCTGGTGACTTGGGGGGGTCCTGGGATCCTTGGACTGTTGTCTGAGTCTTTTCTCCCCTATGATAATTAAACAAAAGGTATAGTTAAAACACAGTGATATTTCTTTTTTTTTTAAATAATATGAAACGTTGGTAAGGAGTTGGGGACAATTGTCATTTTTTGGCCTCAAAAATTTAGAAGACAGGATGAAAATTCCCTCTGAACCAAAATTATAAACAATACACATTTTCATGCAAGTTTCACAGATGCAGACACCTCAATGATCTCCTATGTGTATTACCCCTCAAAAATGTCTTTATGGTCACATAGTACACTAGTGCTCGTGAGTCCAGATGTGGAAACAGCTGCTGTGTCCTGTCCTTACATTACACTGAATCATTTTTGAAGAAGCATTATATTTTCAAACACATCTACACAACATCACCACATTTTTGGAATACGACAAATTCTCAAGACCTAAATGTATGTCCAACCCTGTACCATCGTTTTTGGCAAAAAAAATATGTCATTTTCTTAGTATCATATGTATTTTACAAAGAACGGTCTTTACGAACGATGCTGTGTAAACGAAAAAAATATGGATCAGCATGCAAGTTAAGTATCTCAATAGGAACACACAACAAGTACTTACTTTTTTTAAGCAGCTTCTTTATTCGCCAATATTGTTCAGGCTCCCTACTTTTGAGGTCAGACCACCGCTTCCTCAATTGATCTTTAGCCCGTTTAGTGCCAAATTTTGCTTCTAGAGTGGTGACAACTGATGACAACATCTCTTCAAAAGCCATGTTGGTGGCCGTATATCTCCTCCTGGATGTGGATCGTTGTGGCTCCGGGCTTTCCTCCGCACTACTTCCAGTTAATCTCTCCGCCATCTTTCTCAAATACTCCCACTGCGCAACGAAGAGTGAAGGGGCGGGGATAAATCGTACTAAAGAACGTCAGGGGCAGGCGACGCAGGCGGAGCATGACACATGCGCAGTGTGTATAAAGCTATTACGATGGCCTACGTATGTCTGTGCGGAGGTAGCGAGCGTCAGAAACTAAGGTAAGATGAAATGTAGGTGTGTGTGTGTGTTTGGTGAATGTGTTGTGTGTGTGTTTGGTGAATGTGTTGTGTGTGTGTGTGTGTGTGTGTGTGTGTGTGTGTGTATGTGTCCCCTAGATTCTGCCAAAAATAATCCTGGGAGTTCTGACTGACATAACAGTTTTTATCTTGTGTCTTGTCTTTCAGCAAATGAATCCCTTTAAGGAGGCTGATTTTTTGTCAAGGTTCATTGATTTGTATCAGGAAAACAAAAACCTGTGGGAGGTCAAACACCCATTATATTTCAATAGAGATGTAAGGAAGGCAACACTTGGCACACTTTTGGAATTTGTGAAGACTCGAGTCCCCCAGGCAGACCTCAAGTTTGTGGACAAGAAAATTGGTATCTTGCGCAATATGTACAAGCGGGAACACAATAAGATCCAGGAGTCGCTCAGATCTGGAGCAGCAGCCGACCAGGTTTATGTCCCCAAGCTGTGGTACTACCAAAAACTGGGATTTCTAGATTACCAGACAGAAGCAAGGCAATCACTTTTGACCCTTCCCCCCACCCTTCCCCCCGCCCTTCCCTCCAGCCTTCCCTCCATCTCCTCCCCATCTGAGGAATCCCAGGAAGAACTGGGCCCTTTCATCCTTGATGAAGTGGATGCGCCCAGCTTCAGCCAGGTATCCTTTTTTGTTGAATTTGTGATTGTGTAAATATTAATGATGTAAACATCTCACATTTTTAAGTGCTTCTGAAAAAATGACTTCATCACAAATATTATTATGTAGACATATCACTAGACAGTAATGGCCAAAAATATACTTCAGCATAGGTGTCAGCCTCTTGCATTAGGGTGTGCACCCCAAAGCTCAAATACATATGCATGTGTATATGTACTGATGGTGTCAGTAGGGCAGTGGACAGTGTCAGTAGTTTTATTTTTATTCTTTTTAAATTATTTTATTTTGTAACATTTTTTTTTGTGATGAAATATCAGTGCTCTAAACAGGGGGGAATATGCACCACACAAGGCGATTAGGGTGTGCCCAGGCACACCTGGCACACCCTGTGCGCACGCCTATGTACTTCAGATATTGGTGAGCAGCTGGAATAATGGTGGGGTCAAATAGATAGCCTTTACTATTTTTTTTTTAATTATATTTGCAAGTCATGAGCTGAAAATTGTGTGTGATTGCGTAACCCAAAATTACAACTATGTCCCTTTTTTTTACCCAGGATGAGCTCAGCCAGGAGGAGGCCTTGCCCAGTGGGAGAGCGGAGGAGGCCTTGCCCAGTGGGAGAGAGGAGGAGGCTGTGGCTGGGCCCAGTAGAAGCTGCACGGAGTGTCAGGTGCCTCCCCTCCGCATTACCATCAAAAGGCCCAGAAAAATGACACAAACTGAGGAGGAATCACTAGCCCTCATTCGTGAAGCCAGCAAAATCATCAGCACACCACCCAATGCAGAAGAGGCGTATGGGACATATATGGCCAGCAGATTGCTGGAACTCGAAAAGGGGCAACGCCTCCTCTGTGAGGGTCTGATTTTTCAGGCCTATCAGAAGGGCTTGAGAGGGGAGCTTACTGCTAAAACATATCTAGCAGATGAAGCCACTCCTCCTCCACCTCCTCCTCCTGCCCCAAGTACACCACCAGAGGCACAGCCTCCGAGGAAGGCTGCAGAGAAGCGTGCAGGGAAGGCTCCACGGAAGAGTCCAAAGTGATTGCCTGGCTTCTATCTGGTCTGACTGTGCTCCCTGTGCTCCCTAGTCGCAAGATACCAATTTTCTTGTCCTAAAACTTGATGTGTGTCCTGGGGGATGAAAGGCTTCACAGGTTCCAAAAGTGTCTCCAGTGTTGCCTTCCTCATTTTTTTTCCCAAATAAATGGATTTTTTCTTTACCTTACATTATTGACTATGTGTTTTTAATCCAAAATGACATTTGGTTTGGGAGTAGGCAGGTACAGGTCAAAAAAGACTATATGTGGTTTTTCCAAAAGGCTAAATCATTTTGAAAATCAAGTGCAAAGTACTAGTGAAAAGTGCACTTTAGAAATTGCACTGCAAGTGCACTTGTTGGAAGTGCAGTCGCTGTAAATCTGAGGGGAAGATCTGAAATGAGGGGAAGCTCTGCTGATTTTATCATACAATCATGTGCAAGAGAAAGGTTTTTTTTTTTTTGTGGTTCCTTGCATGTGCCCCTCGGATCCACAGCTAATGCACTTCAAAATGCTCTTTCTGTGCAATTCCAAGTACAATTTGCACTTGTAGTGAAAAATGAATTTGCCTTTGGAAAATAAACCCCCCTATGTCTAATTAACAAGGAACACCAACCTCATTAAGGTTCATTAAACAACACAAAATATTAAGGTTATTGTGGTCACTTGAAACTCCAAAACTAAAAAAAAAAAATATATACATTTTGTATAATTTAGCACACATTGTAAAATAGATAGTGTTTAAATCTAAAAAAAAAAGAAAGATGAGTCCAAAATCTAATTTAATACTTTATTTATGGAGATCTGGCTTTTTAAAAATATCATATTAGTCATGGCATGAGGATAAATCATGAAGAAAGTAGTTTGTGAGAACTCTGTGTGAATATAAAGCAGCAAAACAACTTCATTCCTCTCGCATTATAAAGAAAAAAAAGCGCTGTATTAAAAGATCACAGAAGAGGAATGTGCTAGCTTCAATACGAAGGCTAGTTTTACCAGACCGAGCGCTTCCGTCTTGTACTTACTTCAGAGCATGCGTGAGTTTTGGTCCGTCGGACTAGCACACAGATGACCGGTTTGTCCGCTAGAAAGCAGAGTCCGTTGGATAGATTTGAAATATGTTTCAAATCTAAGTCCGTCCAACTTTTGAGAAAACAAAGTCCGCTGGAGCCCACACACGATCGAATTGTCTGACGAAATCCGGTACGCCAGACCAAGTCTGCCGTAAAGTCCGCTCGTGTGTACGCGGCATTAGATTTAGAGCGACTGCACTTCCAAGTGCACTTTCAGTGCACTTTCAAGTGCACTTGCAGTGTAAAGTGGATTTGCCTTTCGTAAATAACCCCCAATATGTCATGGAGTGCCAACTCTAGTTATAAAGTAGAGGGGGAGGAGAAAGAATTGTGGGCATTAAACGGTCAACTCCAGACATACATATTAATACACAGAAATATATAAAAATATGATTAATTACAGATAGAAAAAACATACAATATATATATATATATATATATATATATATATATATATATATATATAGCTCAAAGGAGGGGCGTGCCAATGTTCCGCTGTCTGGACACACCCCTCCTTTGCGATGGGACATGATCCGGTGGTGGAACGCATCGCCAGCCTTTACGCCCATGTGCGCCAATCTGACGTCACTTCCAGGTTGCGGTTTGACATCGAAACACACGTGGGCGTTCCCTCTTTTGATGCCCAGTCTCCAGGCTCTCTCTCTTTGTTTGACGCTGCCTTGACTTTGTTTGGTGCCATTCTCTTTCTTTGTTTGATTTGATTGGCCCTATGGAGAGAGGACCCGCTCAGCATGCCATGGACCCTCCACTCGGTGTATTGGCTTATATAGAGGGGAGAGTCTGCCATGGGGCTTCATGCTGGGGTGCAGGTTCCTCGGGAGACTCAGACTCATGGCATGTCTGGCTGAGTCCGTGCTTTTGGCAATATCTTCTATGGCTTTTCTGCATCTCGGCAGTGATACATGCTTGTTTTCAGATGCATATTGTTAAGCTCTATTTGAAGTGTAATATACCATTACATTCTTAAATATCTGGTTCTTGTAATGCCCTGTACACACGGTCGGACATTGATCGGACATTCCGACAACAAAACGACGGATGTTGGCTCAAACTTGTCTTGCATACACACGGTCACACAAAGTTGTTGGAAAATCCAATCGTTCTGAACGTGGTGACGTAAAACACATACATCGGGACTATAAACGGGGCAGTAGCCAATAGCTTTCGTCTCTTAATTTATTCTGAGCATGCGTGGCACTTTGTGTGTCAGATTTGTGTACACACGATCGGAATTTCCGACAACGGATTTTGTTGTCGGAAAATTTTATAGCAAGCTCTCAAACTTTGTGTGTCGGAAATTCCTATAGAAAATGTGTGATGGAGCCTACACACGGTCGGAATTTCTGACAACAAGGTCCCATCACAAATTTTCTATCGGAAAATCCTATCGTGTGTACAGGGCATTAATGTTATTCATGCATGCTCCACTTGCCTTGTAGGATCTATCCAATTCTGTTGAACTAGATTCCATTATTCACAGTGATTTTTTTTCTGCCATCTACTTTTCTTTCAAGGTTGGCGGTCTTTATTATTGTTTGATGTTTAGAGCTAATCTTTGATATCATTATTTGTATTTACTTGAATTCACCCTTTCAGGGATGACTTCATTAGTCTTACATTTTGGAAGTATCTTCCATGCTGCGTGGACCCTTCCCATGGCATGTCCTATCTGTTTGGTCTCCCCCTAGTCCGGACGCCTCAGACAGACATTAGGTAGATATATATGCATATTTGTACCCTTTCCCCTCCTCTTCTCCCCCCCTTTTTTGTTCCCCCTCCCTTTAGGAATATTACATGTATATAATATGTGGAGTGCATATGGATCTATGTATTTTGTACTTTTTATTTTATTTTTTTGGATACAGACTTTGAGTAGATTACACAGCAACTAAGCCTTATTTTTTTGTGATGCATTTCAAAAGGCACATTTATTTAGTTGCTAAATACTTTGCTGTGGTTTGAAATAGAAGCAGAAATGTGGTGCCTTATATACATGAGAAATTATAAGATAAACTTTGTTTTCAATTTAACACTAGTCATACTAGAAAAAAAGGTAAATTTTGTTTAATTACATCTTTTGCCTATAGACTGTATTTATTTTTTTGGTAATCTATATCCAATAGTGATAATTTCCTTTACTTCCTGTCCCCAAGACATAAGAAGTGACGAGAAATCCCTGCCATTGTTAAGTTGTACTGTTGTTCCTGCCATCGTTCTGTTGTACTAAAAATTGTCTTTAAGGTAAGATAATTCTTTCCATGCTGTATAAAAGCCAAACTGTCTTGGCATCACATGAATAGAAAAACTCT